>NC_092828.1:82692992-82997205 GCF_039878825.1 Excalfactoria chinensis | reverse complement strand
GAGATCACAGTTACAGAAAATGGAGCAAGAGGACAGAAAAAATTCCACATCTTGCTGAGCCGAGCACAGTACTGCTCTCAGAGGGGAGAACACAACCTCGCACTTCTCAGCTTTCTTCCTCCATCACCAGACCTACCCTTCTAGGGACAAACTGCACAGGTGACACAGCATGATCAATGCGCCCTACAAGAGGGCAAAATAAGATGTCAACAGGTAATGAAATGAGCAGCGAGGCATACAACAAGGTGTGCAGCAGATCCTGAGAAACAAAAGCACTTCCAGCCTTTCTTCCTCTGAATTACAAGGCTGTGACTGGATTTTAAAGCCTAACTCATGGATTTGGACAACCTCTCCGAAGGCCCAAAGATGGCAGCACCATCTGCCATAATGACAGCTGACAGCTTATTAAGTAACTTTTAATTATTGGGTCTGTAACAATTTACAGTGTTGTAGGATATTACAGTAGAGACTACACAGCCTAATATGCAATGCATCCGTTCAGCAAGAAGGTCACAAAATTGTTCTGAACTTGCACAGCTATAGGAAGCTGTAACTCTACAGACAAAATCCAGCAGAGGTTTCAAAGGGAACATTTTCCAAGTCCTTTAAGTCCCCACCATATTTCATACTGATGCTTCTTTATAACGGTAATAATGAAGATTCTTCTCTAAAAACACCAGACACTGATCTAGGAAAAGTGTTACCTAATTTGCTCTGATGATTATAAAAAGAAAAGAAGCCCACAGCTTTCCTTTTTAGCTCTTCACTAACATTTTTTTTCCCCTGTATGTCATAAAACCCATCAGTGATGTGGTGAAATGGGCAGCGGAAACCTCATGTGACAGTAACCCAACCCTGATCCTTGGCTGTGCGGACTCTCTCTTGGGAACCCTTCCCACGTGCATTGCAGCCTTCCCACGTGGCAGCCCCTGAAGCTGAGTGGTGGTGGTGGCTGCATGAACAAATGCTTTTGGCTGCTGTGAAAATGAAAGAGAGTTAAAGTTGCAGCAGCACTTACCACAGACTCAGGGCTCATATGCAACTATCACAGCTCAGGTGACTCACAATGAATGGTAAAAGTAACCATACATCTGAAATTGTATCTATTTACACTGCGATGACAGCACCCTGCTGTCCAAAATCCCCTAAAATCAATGAAAACTCTCCTTTCTATGCCTTTGCTTCTTGCTACAGCTACACTGTTTACTTTGACCAATGAACACTCTGTGTACTATTAGCTGAGCAAAGTGTGACTTCATACAACAGAAGAGCTGAAACACAGCCTATGGCACAACCCAATGGCTTGCAGTTCCCTAGCCCCTTCCTTACCAGCTCTTTTTTAAGCCAGCTTTAAACTGCAGGATCATAGAATCATTAAGGTTGGAAAAGATCATCTAGTCCAAGCACTCACCTACCACCAATACGGCCCATTAAACATACGGCCTGCTACTTCATACATTTGACTTCAGTCAGATCTTGTATGATATTTACGGCTCTGCTTGGCTAAAGCCTCAGACACCATCAAATCATGGATCTGAAACTTCACCTATTTACACTACTGCGATAACACCCTGTTTGGAATTTAAGGCAAGATCCTTACATATTTCTCACACAAAAAAAGAAAGACAGATATAAAAGGTTAACTGTTCTTTTGCTAGCAAAGCAAAGAGAGGTGGGAAGTTGAATTCAAGCATTATTTAGTCTTTATCAAGGAAATCTGCCAGTAACGGGCTGCAAAATCTCAGCAGCTTGCTTGCTCCTGTTATTAGCAACATGTGAAGTGACAAGGAAAAGCAAAGGGGGAAAAAATCTTTTTGCAGAAGTTTTAGCAATTCTTCACTAGTCACAGAAATAATGTAGTCAAGAGTTGTCCATAGGATACTGCAGATGCAGACACAGGAAGGCAAATAACCACCTACAACACGTGTATCGCTCACATGTTGCTATGATGCAGAGCCAAGAAGCTCACAATAGCTTTCAAGTCTCAATTCTTTGCAGCAGCTTCTGGAGCTGGAGCAGCCAGGGCTGTGAGCAGGTGCCCTCCAAAGTCACCTTTGAGGGTGAAATTCAGAGGTTGTCTTTGATTTATAGCTGCTCTGAATCAGCTTTAAAAGTCTCTATATTAAAAACAACAACAACTTGGCATCGCAAAGATGGAATTCAGCTCTTAAGACATCAGGATGATTTGTGAAGGGCTACAGCAATATAGAGCCTACAGGCTCGAGTTTGTTCAAAGCTACTAAAGCTGCACTATGGATTTGCAGAAGTCTGGCTCACGCGTACTGAATGGGATGAAAATAACAGTTTGGGCAAAAATAGCCCTACAAGAAAATCTGTCAGAATATATGGGATCAAAAAGCTTTCAGTCTTTAGAAATACAGTATTTTCTTAAGGTGAAAAACTCCCAAAGTCCTATTTTAAGTTTCAAGACAAATAAGCCCTGGAATACTTGAGAAATAAATACCAGCCTGTGATTCACAAGGGATGTACTCCCAATTTTCCACCCTTAAAGCACAAAAAGGGAAGCATTTAGAATATTTCCTCCTAAAACAGCTCTCCCTTTTGGTTACATAGATCAGACGCCTGCCTACAGACATTAGAATGAAACTGCAGGACTATTTCAGTGCCATCTCAGCTCCAATATATTATGTGGATACTTTAAATAGATGCTATGCACCAAAGCACAGTTCTCAATCATATTTCAGTATAATACTTCTTTTGTTAATGTGGAGTTTGGGCTTCAGCTATTTGCCTTTTGCAGCACTTGAGTGCCCTCACGTGTAGATTGTCCAGGAGCTGCTCCCATCCCAAGGCAGAGCTCTGCCCTTGGCCAAGTGCACGTTGATGCCTTCATTCCTTTACCTTACAAAGGAAAACAGTGCTAAAGGAGAGATGTTGCCTGTGCTAGTTTTTCCCCAAAAATAGATGATCTGTCATTCCAGGGATGATAAACCACTCTTTATGCACAAGATCAAACATGAATGATTGCCTTTTTACCACACTCCTAGGAACCCACTATTTTAAAGATTAAAGTAGTAGAGTGGTTCGAGACATGAAAGACCAAGGAAACCAGCTATGGACAGGACAGAACTGAGAGCTAAACACTTCCAAACATGACAAAATAGAAAGCACAAAGCTAAAAAGCATTCACTGAAATGAGAACAGCGTGTTTGCAGTGAGCTCCACCATGCAGCTTGGATGTGAGATTCACAGCAGAAGCGTGTAGAAAGGTTGTTTTGTTTTGTTAGGAGAGTTATTATGATTCTTGGCAGAATACATGCAATACAGGACTCAAAGCTCTGATGATTTCTCTTGACACACAGCTTCAGAACTGCCTATAGCTTCCTTTTCTTCTGAATGGCCTTACGAGTCCTATTGGAGCCCTTTCTGCACCTCTTCTATACCCCATACATTCACGATCTGTAGAGAGTCCCTTCCAAACAATAACCAAATACATATGCTGAGTTGCACAAGCAAGAAGAATGAGTGATTGAAATCATTTCCCCATAAATGCTCCTGTCACAAAAGAACTCACACATCCCCAGGCAGCAGGTTGTAAAATAATTCCTCCTTTAGCATTCCAAATTGAATTGCAATACTTTAGACATGAAAACACCTCTTAAGCTTCTTATGTATGTATTTTCAGAAGACATCTCAAAAGCCAATGCTTGCTGAGTGGTAATAAAGAGTTTCCAAAACTTTGCAGTTATAGAGCATGTCTAATTATATATATATATATATATATATATATATATATATATATATGGAGATTATAATTACAATGTTACCGACTCATTTATTCTAGTTGGAGATGGGGGAGGGGTTGGAAACAACTCTGATTTGCAGATAGTATCTCACCTTGGCCAAACCACGGTTCAAGCCATGTCTAAACGTTTAGCTCTGTCCATAGCACTACTCACATGCATAATAACCATCAGAAGTATCTGCTCTCTTTAGTCACATAGTTACCTATCATAGTTTCCACGTACAAAGGAGATTTTAATTCAGAATGGAAAAGAAAATGACCTTCCTGATGCTTTGTAGCTAAAACGAAAGCAAACATTCCAAACACGTGGGAACACAGTTTTGAGGTCAACACTCAAACCAGATCCACATTCAGAGCTTTGTTCCAACGGATCAACCTCCACTTTGTGGGTTAAACTCAATACCTATGTGCAGAATTAAATGCATGACTCCATCCGCAGTTATGCACACAACAGCACTGTCACATCACAACAGATTCAAACAGCTTTCCAAAAAAAGTCAGGAGTGCATTTTTGCCCAATGATACTAAAGAATATTTGCCCACCAGAAAAACCACTTTGCTTTTGCCATACCCCTTGTCACAGTACTGGTCCCATAAGGAAGCCCCAGACCATCAGCTCAAAGAAATTCTCTGAAAGTCACTTTCTTTATCTCCAAAGGAAAGAAAAAAAAGACATTTTCCTTGCCTCATACACTCTCTGCTCCCAAGGGAATGTTATGCGTGGCACAGGGGGCACCTGAGAACGAAGTGCATTCTGCTGCAGCCTCCACATCCTGCAAAATAAAGCACTTTGGCTTTCTGAAATAGAGGCATTTGCTATCCCCTGCTGCCCATCGAGGAACCAGAAACGTCTTTGTGATCACTTCAGCTATTATAAAGATTTAATTTTATGTGAGAAGATGCTACTTCATGCTTCCTTCTGCTCTGATCGCTATGATGGATTTATAAGGGTAGCTGATAAAGCGTTAATATATTTATCCGTTCTTATGCAAACAGAAACAGCGAATTTGCTTTTTCATGCACTGGAATTAAATTCAGTGCGATCATAAGAATATGTTAACACAGTAAAATACCTGATGAATAATTCAGGCTCTTAGGAGAGAAAACGGAGGGTGACATTTTCAGATGACTGTTCTGACGAACCCTGATGCCCAACATGTTTGATGCAGTGGAGAATAAGTCAGAAAGCCTATGTCATTTTTCTGGTTTGTTTGCTTCTCATCAGTAATATACGGCATTGTGTCTTCGTTTTAGATTCCCTACTGGAAAGACTGGAACATTCATGCTGGAAACCAAAAGTGCATCACAATGACGTCAATACCCAGATATATGAATGAGTCAGTTACGTGCTTCTGACCAAGACAGCACTTAGAAGAGTTAAGAAAATATATATATATATTTACAACAAGGAGAACTCATGCATCAGTTACGCCACACCTGCTGGTAAGTTCAAGTCAGTAAGGGCTGCGCTTTCTCTGATAGCTTTGGGAACATGCTGGCTTCTGGCCAGGCTGTCAGAATGTCAGTCTGGAAACGAGCTGTTTTCAAGCAGCCTTTTTTTTTCCCCACCAGGCTGAGATTTCATAGAGTCAAAAGCAATTTGTCTGGATCTCAAAGATTTTAAGTGTTGGCCCGCTGACTGTGATTTTGCAAACAGACCAAGCAGACTCATTGCAAACATGCAACAACAAAGGGCTGGAGTTAAGCTTCCTTATGTCACACAAACCACAGCAAAGCTCCCTTGCTCCTCCCCGCAAGGTGCTCGTTAGTCAAGTTCATCATATCACATTAAATCACAGTCATCATTTTAAATTAGTAGTGATTTATGCGACCACATACATGTCTACTGAGTACAATTAACCTATAGCGATACATCACTCCAAAAAATAAGATAATAATCACTCTTACAATTCTAATTACTAAATAATGGATTTCTCTAATTGCTAGAGAAGCAGAGTTAACCCAGCACAGCAACAGCTCTGCAGGTCAGAGCTGTACAGTACAAGGGAAAGCAGGCAGCTGAGCCAAGAGCACACTTGAGACATGACAGGCTTGTCACCAAGCCGACACGTTACACCTCTCTTTATCACATGCCTCAGTGTTGCTACCTAAGTGGTGGCACCTCACAGGATGCTGAAAGCTCAGACCTGCCAACTCCCTTGATTTACCAGGACTGCTGGCTTTTCTCTGAAATATGCAAAATAAAACAGAGGTATAAAATTGAGACAGGCGTTGCTCCACTGCCTCAAGTATCCATCTACAGCTGCAAAGGCAAGATAAAACTGTTCTTCACAGACATCCTGTAAGAGCTTTCCCCTGGGCTGCAGCAAGCAAGCTGCAGTTAAGGGGAAAAAAAAACAAAACAAACAAGTTCTTGGTCCCCTTCCCATCACTGTGAACTTATCACGACCAATGTTCATAGAATAGAGTCATAAGTGTTGGAAAAGACCACTCCAGTCATTTAGTCCAACCACTGACTCATCATCACAACCCATCATCCACACTGGTAATTTCTGGCACACATGAACCTTCTGTTATCTACAAACTCCAGTGCTGAGCTGAAGCTGGATGTGGACGTGGCAGCTGGTTTCAGCTCTCCTTTGGCTTCAGGTCAAATGTGTAACCCAAAATACATGTGGTCAAATCCCAAAGATGAAGCGCAAACCAATAACTTCTAGTTTCTAATGTTTCACCAACTATTGCAATATCAAAAGAGAGATACCGGCTCTGGAAGCATCTGAAGATCCAGGCTGGTGATTATTCACACCAATGTTCAATGAGAAAAACTTTCAAACTCAGCATCTTAAACGGAGCTTAAACAAGAGTCTTCCTAACACTGCAAAGTCAAACTACGTAACGGCTATAGTATAAAGATAAATTAGTGTTTTGACCATAAAATCATAACTCCGACAAAGCCACAAGATTTAAAATTACCTTTTGTCTGATTTCAATAGGGGCTTATTATCTAAATGTCAGCTGCAATCAATAACATTACCTTTCGGTATATCTCAGTGTACGTGATTTATTTGCGGTAATGTTCCATAATTACAGCCAATGTAAAATGACTAATCAACTCCACATTTCAACACAGTTAACCATTCTATTCACAACTTCCACATCTCTACTTAAAACATTGTTCAAAGCAGTTGAGAAGTCCCCTAAATACGTCAGTGAAGCGCTGTCCTTTGTGTAGATTGGTTCATAGACATACACACGTTTGTGCACGTGCACTGTGCTGACCAACACTTTCTGTTTGCCCATTAAAATATTTTACAAACTCATAACAGTGGCCTATTTTCAGTGCTAGTCAAAGCAGGCTAAATGATTGAAGATCTGACAAGTGACACAATTAAGCCACTTTCGACTTCCTTTCAGCTCATGTCATTTGTTTTATTGGATTACAGTTATTAGAAGCTGGGGGAGGAAAGTGGGCTGGAAAAGGGGGGGGATTAGGTTTAGTTGTTCGCTCGACAATGTAACTTACTCATTTTGGCACATACTGCTATGCCTATTTTTACATTATCCATCGCTCCGCTTTCCCCAAGATATGCCTTCACCCACACACCACTTGTGCAATGTACAAGTCTTCACAGTTATGTAATGGCAACACTTCAGCTTGGGGATGTAGGCTTTTGCCACAGCACAGGAAGGTGCTATCACAGTCATAGAGAAGAACCAGAGGGGACGCAGACATGGGGCTGGAGGAAGAGGGTCTCAGTGGCTCCTGGCTGGAAGAGCACAGACAGCTATGTAATTCCCTCAACAAAAGTGATGAGGGAAAAATACAATAATGACAATACAATATATCTCTATAGTATTACTATAATTATTACAAAGGCAACTTTATACTTAGATATATTGATATTGATATTGATATAATATTTCTTTTCTTTGGGCTCAACTGACTTTGCTTCCTAAGCATAAAAGTAAAATTTCAAGTTAAAGAGAGCATTTCCCATCATTCAGTAACTGTAAGTATAAAACAGATGTTTCAAGCTTCAGCTGATCACATGGCTTGCTCCTCACCCTATTAAGGAATCAGTTTACATGAGAAATTAACACCAAACCACCTTTTTTTTTTTTTTTTGTGTGATTATTTTTTGTCAAGACCCCATGATGTTATTAATCGATCATGTGAAAATCCTAAATAGGAAGCTGGAACTAGTTCAATAGATCATTCAAAATGCTAAGGTTATGTTCCAGAGTATACGCACATTTTATTTAACCTCACTGATTTAATGAGGTATTTTTCTTTCTCTTGCATTGGTGAACTACTACAGACAGTTATTCATTTCAAAGTTACAGAGAAAAGTACAGCGATACATTAACCAATCAACTTATTCTGTTCATAAAAAGAAGAAAGAGACTGATAGCATTGAAACAACCAAGGACCACGAAGACTGCAAGGTGGTTGTTGTCCCACTCCTCTACAACAAACATAAGAATCATAGAACCACCACGATTGGAAAAGAACTACGAGACCATTCAGCCCAACCATGAAATGTGACCTTGACCTCATGACAACTCGGTAGGAAAAAACACAAACTCATCAGCTTTTCTGCATGAGTCCATGACATTACTTCTAAAAAACTTATATTGAACAGATGAGATGCACGATCATGTTGGCCACAATTACTTCACTAATTACCATCAACCAGATTCAGCACTGAATACATTTCAGAGAAAGGTCAGTTGAACGTGATAAAATATCAATATTAAATGATTTAATAATCTCGATGACAAGAACAACAGATTTCTAGATATCTCACAAGGAAAGCAGCATGCTTATCTGTGCTATGTAGAGAAACAAATACATACAAATAACTAATAATAGCAAAGTAGAGTCATTGAGCAACTCAAAATATATAATGGTTCTCCTTCCTACAGAGCTAGTAATTATATAACAAGAATAAGATTGTAACAAACTAATTCCGTCATCATCATTATTATTAGCCCATACAGCTTATGTAAATGGTAACAAGGGTTGTCAAGATAGTTAGAAGATAAAGCATATGCAGCAGACAGATTGGTTCAGTTTAGCATCTGAATTTCCATTTTAACTAAAGAGTGATTTAAATATGAATTTTAATTTGAATTAAAATATAAAAAAGGGATTTTCATAGAGACACCTTGTTTTCTGTAGACCTATATAGAAAGAAGCCATTATGAAAATAGAGTTATTTTAGTGGATTTGTTTCTAAAAAGACAGGAGGTGAATGATATGAAAGTGAATGGGGCCAGCAAAATAGATCTCGAACAATTTCACTTTATACAATGCTTTTCCCAGTGCCACTGACTGACTCCAACACATTGTGCTTTAGTGAATGCCTCCTCATCCCTTCATCCAGCCAAGCTGCACAGCCTGGGGCACTGCCTGGCTTCTTAGCCCCCAGGGTGAAGGGATTCAAGACAGGAACACTCATTTTGTGCCCATCCTTGGAGGCACCCAAGGTCAGGATGGAAAGGGCTCTGAGCATCTGATGGGAGTTCTAGATGTCCCTGTCAATAATGGGGAGTTGTACTACATGGCCTTTAAGGTTCCCTTACAACTCAAATGATTCTATGAGAGATCACAAACTGAGCAAATTGACTTAATGCAGTGGATCGCCATCTCTCAAAAAAAGAAAAAGCCTCTTGATTTGCACTGGCAGGAACGAAACAGGTTTTTAATGCTCTGGATGATGCCAACCTTGGCACAGCCATTGGGAGGATCCATTTTCAAACAAGATGGAACTCAGGCCCTGTTCTCATTTTGCTTTGTGAAGAGCATATTCCACACAGAAATTCAAGAGGCTCAAAGTTATCCTCTGTGGCTTTTGTTTCTTACCTCTAGTAACCACGACACCTTCCATGATGTCTAGAATCAATCTTCGCAGTGCATGATCCAATTGGATACTAAAATAGTTGTTTCCAGAACAGATATCTCATGTCACCAAAGCAATACTGTGCATCTGGAACAATTCTATATATAGTGTTTAAAGGTTTCATTTCCAAAAAATGCAAACTTAAGTTCAAGTCTATGAGTGTAGAAAATGTGGCTGCTTTGGGCAGACAGAAATGCCAAATGTTTGTCATTTCATTGGGATGCTCCTGGAATAGTTCTGGAGTACCTCAGCACACAAAGCACTTTGTGCAGATATGGCAAGAAGGTAAGCTACAAATTCAGACAAAAGATGACCTGAGAGTGAAACTGATGACTTCAGAAGTGCTAATTATGACTCTGAAAGCCATAATTCAGGCATTCAGAAGAAAAGATCGATCGAGGTGGAAAAAAGCAACTGTGGCAATACTCAGAATGGAAACACCTGAGGAAATGCAAGGCATTTTCATGAAACCTTAGAAACCCAATAGGCAGCTACTTAAGCTATACTTTGGGACATGCCACAAACAAACCTTCAGGAATAAAAAAAGAGCCAACCTCATCATCAATAGCACCGCAGTACATTATCTATATTGCAGTGAAGTTCCTGGCTTCTGTTGGGTGGCTACAGCCATTTCCTGGCAATTCATTGCAAGTCTTCATGGTGCTGATGACATCAGAGCACTAAATCTTTTTCCCTTCCTCCACTGCATATAGGAATAAAACTGGGATTATGTATGCTGGCGCACACACACACTGTGCATCTACAGGTCATAAAAACAACACATCCTGTAAATTGCAGTCACTATTTTTGCCAAGTAAAAATAAAATATTTCATCACTTCCAGAAAAAAATAAATCCACTAACTGTTGAAAGGGGATGTTATATTTGTATTAAAAGTGATCTAAATATTACTCTTTACTGCCAGCAAGAATTTAAGGAAAAGTAGTGTGAATTTTAATTACTGTGCTACTGAGAAATGTAACGCACTCAGTTTCAGTTTAAAAGTATTCTGCATGCTTATTTAAAGACTTAAGGAAATAGTGCTGCATTACTATTTATTACAACAGGCGTACTACATATATAATATTATACCGGAGACAAGAAGGGGAAAGCGACTTTAAAACAAGAAATGTCAGTTATTGATGAGCTATCAGAGTAAAGCCAACTCGCAGGTGGAGTCCAGGTGGAGCTGAGCGTACACTGAGCATACAGAGATCCAGGCAGCAGTGGCAATAAGACTAAATTAAAAATAGCAGCTAGAGGAAGCAAGATTAACAAGTAAATGGAAAAAAAAAGACACGATTCAAAGAGCACACGGGACAGAAGCAGACTGTGAAAATCTGATTTAGAAGGGTGCCAGAGACATGGAGAAACCCCTCTTAGGGTTAGGATGACCCTCTATCACATCATGAGACTCCAGCCGTTGATCACCTAGATGCACTGCTTGCAACCCTCGGCCACAACAGCCAAGTTCTGCCAACCATACCCTCGGGGCCAACAAATGCATAGGAATTGTGAGAAAAGAACACAGACAGAATCTCAGATTTGCTTCCCTCCACAATGCAATGCTTCCCTACAACCACAGACACGTGCTAAGATTATCACTGAGTTGTACCATCTTCTCTCTGAAACTTGGCTTCACATTTTTGTTTCAGGAACCAAGATGAAGAGCAGTATATTTTAATAAATCAGACTTAGAGAGTTCAGTACCATGGACTACTAATACAGACAAAGAATTCTGCAATAAGAATGCAGGATGAAGGCCCAGAGCAGTTGAATTTACATTCTCAGAGTCCCCATTTACAGGACAGGCTTTGGAAAGAGATTTTACATGAGACAGAAAGGAACACTTGCTCATTAGCAATTCCTGCTGAGGTTGCAGAAGCCATAGATTTATCATGTTAATGTTTTCTTCTTCCGTAGATACGACACATATATAGCTTGTAATTACCAAAATGAAATATAACTAATTACATAGTTGAGTTTTAGATAATGAGATAGTATCTTGGAAAGCATAATTAGGGAACAAAGGGTGAATCTGAGGCCATTTCAGCACCTCAGCTTCTCTAACAGCTCTGAGATTTCCATTGGCTAGCATAATAAAAATAAAAACAAGCGATAGTTAAGACCTGGTAAAATTCAAGTAAGTTTTAAGGTTGCTTCATGGCTCTGAAGATCCTCCTCCACTGAATAAAGCCTGTGTGGCACTTCGATGAGGTAGAGAGAAAATCACACACTTAACAGCTCAAACACCACCCATGGTATGGGTCCGAAGTGCCCACTAATTAGTTGTTCAAAAAAACAGAGCAGCAAAGACAAGTCCTTTTGGAAATGTGTGTTTAAATGGCTTTTGTTGAGCTGAATTATGACTGCCTCGTACAATGAAGAAAAACAACAGCAGAACTGAAAATCAAAGCCATCTTTCTGGCTGCCTTACAAATCCGCAGTTGCATTCTGCTTTACGGAAAGTCCATCAGGACCACTTCGCTCTCTGCATTGCACCATTCCTACAAAAGCAGCTCTTTTATTTCTCACAAGTAAAATTTACTTTTCCTTTTGGCTGACGGGATGACGGCACGCCAGTAATTTATCTTTGCCTGCAAAAACACCGCCTTCACAATGTCCTTTAAACGATGCTCCTTTCCACTCACCCATCTCCCCTTTTGGCTGCACATCGGCACTGCTCCGTGGGGCTCTCCACCTGCTGTTCTTACTCAGACAGGACTCCAGCAATGCCCCTAACACCCCTGTACAAGCAGGATCGCTGCACACAGGAGACATTATACCCTTTCATATTGAAGCAATCAAGAGAGGAAACCCTTTTCTCCTTTCCACTTAAAGCGATGCATTCAAAAGCTCCAAAAATAATTAAGTGCCTACTTCACGTCCTTCCTCCAGTCTCTGATCACCTTTGGTACAGTTAAAGAATTTATTATTACTTCTCCTCTACACTAAACATAATCTTTGTTTACTACAAGGAACTGAGCCAAACTATCACCTAAACAGACTACACAGCAACTAGACAGTTGCTTATACCCGGCAGCTCATCTTGGAGTTAGGAAATATCATTTCCAAATAGTTCAACTGTTTTGTTTTGATAAACATTTAATAAAGGTTTGACACAGGAGAGGAAAAGGGGGTGAGAGAATCATGAAAACGGAAACAAAATTTTCTGCGAAACGCGACTTATTTCTGAAGGGCCTTCCAAAAACAGACACTTCTAAGGAATGAGTTTTCTGCAGAACAGTTCCTTTGTGACTGAGTAAGCACAGTTCCAGCAAATACATTCCAGTCATTTTGCATGCTGTTAATTCCATGGGATTTTCAAGTGTAATGAGACTATAAGGGCAAAAAGTGATCACCTATGGAAAAAGAAAGTCAACTAGATGGACTGGGAATGGTTTCTTTCCTACATTACTCACCTTTTATGCATGTTCTGAACACAGTGCAATTTATGCAGGGGAGAAACAAATGGACAATTTTCACGTTTTTCCTGCAGCTTGTCAACTTTATCATTTTGACCACACTATGATCAAAACCCCCATCAGCATCATCAACATCTTACACATATTTCTTGCAGCAGACAATCTGAGCCCACAAAGGATCCACCAGTAACCACAGAGTCCAAGTGTTAACTCATTATTACTTGTAAGGGTGTATTTTTGGACAACGTCAGCTGTGATGCTGAACCTTTAAAACAGATTAATGTCTGGATGTGCCGATTAACATCCCAGTGCAAGACTTTACATAAAAATCAGCAACCAAAGGACCTGGAACATTTACAAAACTGGAGCCAACAAGGCACAGTGAGGGCAACGTTTAGCTTATTCGTATTTAACATGTTCAATCCAGTCCTGGTATCCCTTTGCACTGTGAATTCATTTCTAACTAGTCTAACAATCCATCATTTACTGATGCATAATATTCTTTCCCCATACAGACCTAATATAGCTGTCACTATCGCTTTGCACTTAAAAGCTTCATTTCTGAAAGACTGAACGAAATACCCCAAGTTAAATTCACATTCAGCTGACAGGCAGTCTGTCATTTCTGCCTTTCCTACTTCCAAACGCATCTTTTAACTCTTGGTTTTCAATTCTTCTATTGGAAGAGCCTTCCTGCAGCCCAAACACTTTTATTGCTAGCATTCAGGCTGCTTTGCCCTCAGCATCCAGTCACTCTGTTCCTAAGTGATTTAATTAGCCGTCTCTCCCAGTTCCATCCTATAGCTTTATTTCCTAACAGCCTCAAAGGTTCCATCAGCCAGCCCCATTCTCTAAAGATGATTCTTTTAGCTCTTCCCAGGAGCACACCACACCTTGAAGTGGGCCACATTGGTGGTAGGTAGGCTGTTGGACTTTGATGACCTTAGAGGTCTTTTCCAACTTTAACGACCCTATGATTCTAAGACTCCAGTCTCAGGAATTCACAGCAGCATTCTGCTTGGTGCATCACCTGGGGAAAGAATTATTCATTTTGTTTGAAATTACGGAGTCCGCCTCTTCAACACAAAAACAACTACTGCTTGGACTGAACAGAATGTTTTAACAACCAGGAAAAAACGTTTGGGCTGCAAAGACCTGTGGGTTTAAGTAAGTAACAGAAAATTTTCTGTTTCAGACAGATGTGTGAAGAGGAACTCAGTAAGAGCACAGAAAGCTGATGAAGAATCCTTAGTGGTTAAATGACAAAAGCTGCAGCAGTGTTACAGGAGGGGTAGAGGTTGGGAGGAGGAAGAAAAGGAACAATTTTGAGAAGGTGTGATCTGGCACAGCACATTCACATCTGTGAGGCCAGGGGAAAGGTGCACAGCAGTTTGTTTCCTACTGAAAGTCTCAAAGGGAAAGTATAACTGTGCACAGGTTTGGAATGGAGACCACAGCTGCTTTCTATATGCAAAAAGGGAAAGAACCCAAGCGGGCTACAGTATCTTTTCTCACACATAAATCCCTAACCCTACCACAAGAGAAAGGGAATATATAGCTTTGAACACCTTTTGGAGGTTAGAGATGGGGAGCACATCACACACCGGCTATGCTGCATAACCTGGCAACAAGCTCCTGCTTTTGCTTGCAAGGATGTAGCCCTCAGCAACAAAAAAAAAGCATTTTAAAAAATAGGAGTGGAAGTTTACTGCTTGACAAACAGACAATAATTTCTTTAAAAGCATTGCATTCTGTTGTAGCCCTAAGCATGCCAGAGGCACAACATCAGCTTCTACACAGCTGCATTTTTATGAAGCCCCAGGATGTATCTGCTGGGAGCAAGGATCCAGAAGAAGTCAGGTGCAGGGCAAATTCCATTAGCAAACAAATATCAAAATAGCAAAGGCCAGAGAAAATGCAAGAGCAGATAAATAAATGAAATACATAAAAGAGATACCACAAACCAAGTCTAGACTTCCTCCAACATGACAGAAATTATGAGCAGAGTACTCCTGCATTTTCCTTCCACCTAAATAACAGTATATTGAGAGACACCCTCAACACTTGCACAAGAATGAGGGCTGTGTTGGCCTACGGGGATGGTAGGAGCTGAGAGCTGGAGCAGCCTGCACTGCTTGTAAATCCTTGCTTCTAATGCTGGGTTTCTCATCTTGAAAGACAACTAGAAGAGAACTTGATTTAGTTACTGTCAGAAGGAATTAAGCACATCTGAAAAACAGACAGGATGGGAAAAGAAAAAATAGCATGTTTCCAAAAAAAAAACAAAAAACTGTAGACCCATCATCTACTACAACAAACTTAGCACAAGGATGCAGATTGGGAAGCAGCATATTTGCTGTCATCTCTGTGTTTTTCCTCATGCACTTTGTAAATTCTCCTTCCTATGTAGGTATGCGATGACTCAGAATAGAGCTTGGCCCAAAAGTCCGAAGCCAAATACATTTATAATGCTCCTTAGAAGGACAAAAAGAACCACAGCGCACTGTTTATGTAGATGAGTGAGGATTATTAACAGGAAAAAAGACACAGGAAAAACTAACCTTCATGATGCTCATTTATCCAGTCAGCTGCCCCATTGTATGTAATAGCAGTGACTATGGCAGTCAGTTGCCAAAACTTCAGTCCAATCTGGGAAAGCAACTTAATATACCCTGTAAGAAACTCCTCAGAAATGTTCTCCCATTCCAGCCCTCAGCTCACCACAGCTCTTGTGGGAGCCACTCTATAAATCAGATGATCCACACCATACCTTATCTCCCATTGCCTTCCCTGGTAAAGCTTTACCTTTAAACCCTCTCTGCACCATTAACAGCACCATCATGCAATGTTCTCCTTCCTGTAGTTGAAATACCACAGCAGCTAGACACAGAACCATTGTTTATATTTAATTCCGCTATACGGCATCTTTTTGGGGATATTCATCTTTCTTAAAGTGCAGAACAGGAAATAGAATAAGCCTGTGTTACAATGCCCATTTTCAGAAGGATGTACTGCACTGCACTAGAACTGCCAAGGTCCCCCTCATTCTGCCTTCCTCTGTTGCACTCTGAGACTATTCATTCCCAACACAATCATCCACATTTCCATTTTGATTTTATTATACTTAGATACGATGCAACCTGTATTTAACAGTGCATTACCATTTCCAAGGGCAAATATTTTCCTGTAATCCCAGCTATGTCAATTATTCTCTTTCTATTACACATACTTTAAATGTCAAAATCCATCTCCTAGAACTAATCAAATATAAAATGAGCTTAGCAGAAGAGAGTCATTTTGAAAGGGGTATTCCATATGAAATAAAAACTTGAATGTCCTTTATTTAAAATAGGCCTTGCCCATTATTTAATTTACTTTTTGAAATGATGTCCCAGGGACAATATCTGGCAAAGAGATTCACGTCTCTCAGCTCTGCTGACATCACCCACTACCCAGAGCAACACCTAAATACTGGGGTAGATTTAACTGGATCATTAAGAACGGAGACAGGAAGATGCATCACCACCATCTTGATTATAGAATTCCTTTTACTCCCAATAGGCAAGCAGTAAAAAAACCAACCGTGAGAAGAATGTCTGTTTTATGAAGATGGAAAGGTATCAACATTTCATGTTCAAGTGATTTGAACTTGAGTTATGTTTTTATGAATTCCTTTACATATACCTCATCCTCTACTCTCCTAGTAGTTTACTGCCAGCATTAATCCTATACAATACATAAATAATGGTTTATCTTTCAATGCAGCCATCCAAGTTGATCTGATACCTCAATACACCTGATTTTATATTTGTAGTACAGAAGTCTTCATTTATTTATTACTTCATGAAGTCACAGAGTAAACCCTATCTTATGATCCTCAGGACATACTACATGTTGGTATACTTACTTTTAAAACTCTGGGCAATTTTTGATTGTTTTCCTGTTTGAAATTTACTGTAAGCTTGTTCAAAGCTTAGCTTTGTTTCTTCTGGTATCTTCATCACGTTAGGACCAATTTCTCTGTAGTGTCACAGTTTGGTTTCTGACAACAGTGCACCAACCAGCCAAGTTCTTTCCTGGTTTAGGCAGTGGTTTGGTAACAAAAAAAGGAACAATCTCTCCCTCTGGGATTCCACGGTTTCCCCATAACTGAACAAGGTAAATCATTAAACTCTTTTCAGAATTCATTCTCTTCATCAAACAAGTCTGAAGATACCTGGAATGTACTTGTAGACTTTGGAATGTTCAGCTGGGGTCTTGCATTCATTCCCAACGTCATCAGCCCCCTCAGGTTACAAATGGGACCCTGTGTCTCCAAACACTGAATAACACAGGTTATTCTGTTTGTATCAGATTAGCCTCCTTCTTGATTCAGATAAGAACCCTGACGTGATTCATATGAGATACATGACCCTACTAAAGTCTTTGTAACCCCCAAACTCATTTTTTAATCCAATTTTGGACATTCGCTGATCAAAAAACACGTTTAGTGCTGTACGATATCACTGATAAGACTACAGCTGGCTTGTCTGTAGAATGGCATTTTGGTCTACATTCTTTATGAGGTTTAAAACCAATCAGCTATTTTTCTGGAGGAGCTTTGAGTGCCCTCACACCGATGGACAGGAAAACAATATCTGTGTAGTGTTGTATAAACCTACAGCCACTCTGCAGTTATCTACACGTCTTAACATGAAGATGGATACCAGCTGAAAGAGCTGGCAGTGATTTCAAGTGGCCGCCTTCTCTTTTCCCTTGTTCTGCAGGAGGATAAGAAGATACCTAATCCTACCTTTACCACAAACCATCTAACCAGTTTGTAACCCAAACTAAATTTCATTGCTGAAGCAGAGTTCAGAGCTTCCACAGACGGCTAGCTTTAATGCTTCACAGTCCCTGCAGCTGGAAAATAATTCCTAAGACAAACACATTATTTACTTCTTTTATTTCCTGCTGCTATCCACACCGTAATTCATGAAGATTATCTTCATTTATTTTATTTTGCAAATTCACGAGTCTTTTTCAGACTCAGTCAGCTGCTGCCCATCCCCACCAGTCTCATATCCTGAATTTCTCATCTTTCCACACTTCAGAAACTTCCATTTGTCTTCAGTTTTCAAGAACGTAAAGCATAAAACTTTCTCTTCCAAATAAAACCAAAATCCTTGCGGTTACAACCATAAGCTTTTTAGTGGTGATGTGAAGCTGCCCCTTTATACCTGCGCAGCATTCATACTGCCGTCAATGGACCTAAAAACAAAAAGGTTTTCACTCTAGTCAGTCAAGTCCCTGCTGATGGGAGCCCCATGCTGGGTAGTCAATAAGGCTGCCAGTGGCAGGATTCCCCACTGTGTTCACCTGCTGAGTTTACAGCCAATTTTAATGCACATGAACTTTTCCAGGAAGCTCTAAACCCAGCATACTGCAATATAGGTCTTTATAGACATTCTCCCAACGTGCAGTGAATTCTCTTATATTACTGTATCTTCCTCCTCACTAAAGTTTAAGACAGTGATTTGGAAAAGCATCTCTGGTATCGCACAAGATATATATGTGTATATATATATATGTATATATGAAATACAACTATATATTTAAACAAGGCTCTACTTATTAAGAGTTCTCTTGCTTTTAAACCACCACACTAGTTCCAAATGTTCCTTTTCCATAGTTACTCCCAGAGACAGGCATATATTACTCAACTGAATGCACGTATAGGCAAAAATGAAAGGGCGTTCCAAACTTAAATATAACATTGGTAGATGAGCAAGACGAACAATTTTATTTGCTTTCCAGGGGAATGCATTTTAATAGGATAAAATCCTGCCACCAAATGCATAGTGACTGGCGAGCACACTGGATGGGTTTAGCAGGAGCGAGGGCAGGGATTTAGGCTCCTCACTGATCACCAGAGGGTGCAATGCACACTCAGTTTCACATGCTGAGAGAGAAAATGATGGGGAATCTCATGAGAGACTTGTCAATGAACATAAGTTAAAGAAAAGGCCCTCAATCTGCCAACTTGGTCCCTTAGAACAAGGCGAGGTAAAAGGTGGCCCATCAGGAAGTATTATTACTTACCTTCCAGCTAAAATAAATTATAAGCCCTAAGTCTGGCAGACAGTTCTGAAGCCTGCAGGAAAAGCAGGTAAATTAAAGGAAGCAGCTCTGAGGGCTGGATAGTTCCTAAATCTCTCCATATCCTTTTCTAAACTTCCCTAAGTTGCAAGAGGGGCCAGAGGTTTGTTTCTTTGAAAATCCTGGCCTCATAAGGTATATGAAGCAAGAATAGCTACGTGACACCAGCACTACCTCTCTCTGGATGTATTTTTCCTTTGACTGAAGCACGTGATTTACAGTTCTGGTAGAGCACTAAATGGAAATGCTCTTTCCTTCGCTGCAGCTATGAGTCACCATCCAGACACCACGGCAAACTCAGTTACGCATCAAGCAGAGGCGGCTCATCACCCTCAGCCTTATCTATGGGCACTGGTGAGGAACAGGCCACCTTTCAGCATCTCTAAATCAAGGCTGATTCAGCCCATGAGCAACGAAGGAAATTGCCTCCACTTCCACCAATTACAGGGAGTCTAGTAAGAGCTTTGAGCATCCCTGCTAGTGAATTAGCAAGGGATAATTATTTTACCTGGACCTCAACACCGAGGCGTGCGGATTGATGATGGCTGGAGGACTGCAGTCCCCGCAATAACTCCAAGCAGTGCAGCTGACTGATTTGTTGCTTGGGTGGCTTGTGTTTCAATTTACCTCCTTCGCCTTAATTTCTGCAGGATCCCTGAGATGTCATCTATTTCCCAACGGAACTGAGAAAGAGAAAAGTGGAAATCAAACGGTGTTAAGTGAGACGCAGAAAATGAAATGGTTGGAGAAATGACACAACCCCGGGAAAATTAATTACAAACTGTCATCTAAAATGTCATCAAGAATGGAGTCACATATATATATCCTAAGGCCTTTGATAAAGGAGGTCTAATACCAAATCAGGAGAAGGAAAAGAAAGCAACTTTCAGTAGTTCACACGCTGGAAGCTAATCAACATTCAGCCATGAAGATGACATTTCCTCTAAACGAGCTCCCCTTTAGCTTGTCAGAATAGTGACAGTCTTAGATTGTACTTCACCATTTAATTACTAATGGATTTTGTTTTGTTCTTTGGTCGCCTTTAATTTAGTACGGGAATTGAATTTATTTTGCTTTAAAAATTACCATAATAAAGCCAACAGCCATCCATTCTCCTCCTAACATCTCCTTCTACGAGATGTTATTAAAAACTTGTTAAAAAACCTAAAATCACCACATAGGGCAGAACATTTAAATAAACAGCACAAGGGAGCATCACAGCCTTCATTTGTTTTACACACCCATAAATTAGATTTATTATTCCAACAGATTCCTGGGTTTGGAGCCACGGGGCCTCAGACTCCCTTCTTCCCCACATGCTCTGAGCTGGAGATAGCAGGGTTGTTCACTGCTGGCCAAAACCTCATGGAGAGACTTAAAGGGAAGCAAACCGGTTTTGCCTTTCTAAACAAAGCAGCACTCTGTCTCAAGCCAGGATATCCACATAACAGAAGGGCAGCACACACCTGAGCACCTGAACTTTGGGTAGGACATCTGGAGATGAGAAGAAAATAATGGAAGTATTGGGGAACATGCACTGTTTACAACCTACAGTGAGTGAGATTATACGGTGCTCTGAGAAGATACGTCTTGCCCTGTAATAAATCCAATGTTTGGGAAACATTTGTCTTCATAGGAACAGAATGAGTTTGCACAAAGTATGCATTCTCTGGGAATTGGGTGACTGAAATAAGCAATAAATTTGGTACCTGTCCTGTGCTTAGCTGTTTCACATCAACACTGTATGGACGCTCATAACACCATTCTACTGCTCCTATATCAGTTCTGTGTCCCCACAGGCGAATGCAGCAGACAGAGACCACAGAAGCTCCAGAGATAGGAGGCACTGAGAAGGGAACGTGTCCATACTGGTCATACCTCTGCCACCCCCAGCACACTGAATAAAGGGACAGCTTACTTATATGTGCAGCTGTTAACAAGGATACCCCCTTGTTAAGATCTGGAATTGCTGGAGCAGGGCTCAGCACACAGGTGCTGCCTTGGGTGTTTTATCCTGCATCAACAGCGAGGCTCTCCTGTTTGTGCAGCAGTAAACTCCAGCTAAGGAGCTACAGGCACCAAACCTTCCTGGCACAACCTCCTGGACATCTGGCTGCCTAACAGTATAAAACAGGCCCACAGTTATGACACTGTAATCAAGTAACCATTATTAGACAAATATCTAATATTAATGACAGGTGAAAAAAATAGCTTCCCAATTATTAAGGCTGGAAAAAAACACTAAGATCATCATGTCCAACCCCAGCGAATCCCTTTCATGCCCACTAATCACATCTCTCAGTGCCACATCTACCCTTTCCATGAAAACCTCCAGGGGAGGCCTAAATGCCAGAAGGGAAAATTATTATCACTCCTGACTTAGCAGAAACTGGAAGTTTTGGTTTGTGCCTGCTAAAATTACAGCAGGATTCTTCAGAGTATATTCCTTGAAAGAGAGACTACTAATACACGGATGCCCTTTATTAGCAGCAGCCTCCGAGGACAGAAAGGAAATAAAAGGCAATGACCTAAAGAGAGCAAGGAGGTGATGTATTATCAGCGGTACCACCCAGCGGTCAGATTGGCATAAAGGGCATTTCCAGAGCTGCTCAGGTTCCTCTTCCCGAACAGGCAATGCAGCAAGGCTGATACTAATGACTCTTTGCTCCAGTTATGTAGCAACGAAGTCAAGATTCAGTACCACAAGAAGCAACTGGAGCTTTACAAGACAGCTCCTGAGCACGTACAGCCTCCAGTGACTAAATCTCAGCTTGCTTTGCTTTCATTCTTGCTACATACATTCATTCTTATTATTCATCCAAGCTTTTAAGTGGGACAACGTCCCCATTCAAGGCTTTATGTCCCAATCCCTAAGTAAATTCTTAGCCATAATCTCAGGAGAGCCAGATGATTTCCTCGCTACACCTTTCAAGTTAAAGATTGCCTTCTGTAGAACACACATTGATGCAATCCTGGCTGCTTCTCACTCACGTTCACCACTCTGGGCAAATGTGCTTCTCTTAAATCAATATGTCTTATTTATTTTACCTGTTCCTGCTTCCCACCTCTTCCCCCCGCCTTCTCTTCACCATAGCAAACCACAGATTTCCCTTCCCTAACCCTACAGCAACATGTCTGTAGGTACACAGAAATGAGTGCAATCAAAACAATTCCTATTCTACCAGTCCCAGTAACAAAAGATGAGGCTTCCCATACCTGAACACATTCACAGCAGTGCTGTAAACCTTCCCTTCACACCTCCCACCCACTGAATGGAGAAACACACATTTCCTGACAGAGATCATCATCTCTTGTCTACCATCTCTCATTAGTTAATTTCAAAGCAATTTACTAAAAAGGTCCACATCAACACACAATGATGGCTCAGAGAAAGGGATGTGTCTGTCAGGGGTTACAATATGGGTAATTTCAAGAATATAAGCCTGCATACCTTAGTTAATTCTTGCTTCCTTGCATTTAACAAATCTGATTTGTAGTTTTAGTACACAGAGCCCCCCCTGCTCCCCATCTCTTTCCAGCTACAAACCTCAATTTCATGAGATGGCTGTAGCAGTAAGCTAAGGTGATAACAAGTTATCACCATCATTTCAAAAGCTGCCAAGCTGTTTGTATGAGAGGAAATCAAGCCACAGCAGCTTTTCACAAGCTACTAAGCCATACCAGTTTAACACTTATATACAGTCACAGGTATCTATGGTAACAGAGAATTATATTGCATTGCCACAGTACTAACACTTGTTTCTTCCTCAGCTTTAGGTGATCTACTGGCTGGAACTGAAGACCTGCATGACAGCCAGTCAATACCTCTCCAAAGTTACGATCCAATCCCAGCACATATCACACTTTGGAGACCTGAAGTGCTGAGGAAGGTTACAGTCTTGCTGGCACATCTTCCAAAGAGATTCACAAAAGTTACCGTTCCTTGTGGCCAACATCTTCATTGTTGTTGGTATTTTCCCCATTCCTTCCTCTACCCCTAACTTTTCCTCTCTCTCTCCTTGACATTTAAAGCAAATCCCTTGGCTTTGCCATCACTATCTCATACACACACATCCACGTCCTACAGAAACGCCTCTGTCCCAGAGACACCACAGCTGCTCTAACTCCCTTCTCCCCCCTAACACTTTTCTGATGTTGTTCCCCCAAGGTGCTTCACAACTCAGGGCCCCTCCTGCTATCACAGATTTTTGCTTCTTTCATCCAGGGCTCAGCACTGACATACTGTCATTTCTGCAGCCTCATCACATTATGCACTCGCGTCTGTTTGTTGGGCCTTTATTACCACTACATCTCCCAGGGCTTTGCTAGCCTCCCCCTCTCAGACCTGATTTATTTCTCTTGGATTACATGCCCTAAATTCATTAGCCTGTCCTTTCACAGAATGAATCTCAAAGCAGCTTTTTGGCTGCACTTGAAATTACTCCAGATACTTTTGAATTTTTTTCCTTGGCATTCAGACAGGGATCCAATTTACTGTGATCTGCCACTTTTGATACAGTACTGCTTCTTCACTCTTTGAGATCATCAGGGGAAATGCTAGCATCAGAAAAGAAGAGAGATGACAACTTATGGAAAATCCCTTCAAGTTGTATTACAAGTAAATACAACATCATCTTTCTCATCAGTACTGAAGCTAGAGTCAGATCACCACGTGTCAGTGATGGTGATGCTCTCAGACTTCCTAGAATTAGAGAATCATTTGAGCTGGGAAGGATCCTGAAAGGCCATCTGGTCCAACTGCACTGAGCAAGGACACCCACAGCTCCATCAGTGTGCAGAGCCCATCCAGCCTCACCTTGAGTATCTCCAGGGACAGGACACCCACCACCCCTCTGCACAACCTGTGCCAGTGCCTCCTCACTCTTATTGTAAGCAACTTCTTTATATCCAGTCTAAATTTCCCCTTTTTTAGTTTGAAACCACTTCCCCTTGTCCTGTCACAACAGACCCTGCTGCACAGCCGGTCCCCTTCCTTCTTACAGCCCTTCTAAATAACAGAAGGAAGATCAGGACACAACAGATGATCAGGAACTTTCCCAGGGAATTCAGACATGACTTTGCACTTAATTGCCCTATTCCAAAATAGGAACTAGAACAGAAATGTCAGCAATGCCCCAATGCACCCAAATGCTGCCAGAAGAGCACAAGGGAAGCTCGACCTCAAAACTTCTAACTTGTAAAAGTGTGATTTAGGATTGACTACAATAACTCTACATTGAATACATTTCAATCCCAGCAATCAAGTCCTACAAGTCACAATACGGTAGTTTCTTAAGTCTCTTAACTCAGGAGCAGAAATGAATCTATAATTCCATAAATCTTACTGATGTTTAAAACTACTTACAATAAGTGAAAGATCTCCAGGGCTGGCTGTTCAGCCAATCACAGCTTTCTGCATTGGGAAACACACACTGTGCATGGAAGCGTTTAATCTGCAGCAGTTATCACCTGCTGGGAGTTCTGAAATGACACTCCAGCACCTGGGAGAAACCACGCATTGCCAAGGAAAGCCCGAATGAATCCGAGATGTAACATATCCTGGAATTATAACTAACACATAAATTAAAACCAAAGGCAAGGAGTCTTCCAGGATAACTCACAGAACAGGACTTTGTGAAGATTAGATTGACAGGAAAAGATTTTCTTTCCTCAGAAATGGAGAAGAGGCAAAACAAGCCGTACTGATCATCACTCCAAAATACTCCATTTGGAAAATACAGGAAGGTGACAGCTTAGCAGCTGCCATCAGACCAGCTATTAGAAACAGCAGAGCACACATTTCATCACTCACCATTTGCAAGGATAACCAACAAGGAGTCAGCCTTCATAATTTACAACAGCGTCTCAGATTCCAGCACTGGCAAACTCTGATAATCCCAAATAAAAGCCACGACACAGTGCTGATGGTTTGCTTTATTCCTCCATATTACTGGGCATCCTAAAATCATTCTGCCTTCCTCAGAGTTATTTGTACAACCCATTATTTTCCCACCAGTCTCAGTAGAATCACAATTCCCCAAAAGGTCATTTACCTAATGGGAAAAACATTATTTACTGACTCATTGCATTGAGACTGGCAGGATGCAAAACAGAGAAAACAGAGAAGATGTGGTTCTTAACCCTCTGGGTTATGCTTACATTACACTGACAGTAAGTTGAAGAATTAAAGCAGCATTTCAGTTATATATATATATAAAAAAAAGAGAGTTTGAAGAGTTTGGCTGCTGAGTGCCAGAAGGGTGCAAAGTGGTATCTACACAGAAAATTCACTTGGTGTATTCAGCTCATTGGATGCTCAGGTACGAGCCCTGAAGCACATTGCAGAACTGGGGTCATACAAGAGGAAAAGAGATACACGGAAAAGAGCAGATAGGGAAATAGTGAAGAAAACAAGTTATTTCACAGCAGATTTTTTGTTGTTATTCAGTTTTTCTTCCAGAGCTAAAAGTAACTTTTATCTCTCAAGCTGCATTGCTGTTTTGTTTTTGAAGATATTCCTTAAACCCAGCGGCATCCCAGAATTTGGCAAAAACAAAGCAAAAAAAAACCCACCCCTCCAACAGTCTGAACATATGGCCTCGCTCCCACTGCGTGTTCAACAGCCTTCCTGTACACACCCAAGCTCAGCCTAACCCCACTGACCTCTGTCTTCAAAAAGCTGGTAAAATGCAGGAATAGAAGAATCACAGAATCACTCAGGTTGGAAAATAAGGTTCTGCCATAAAATGTGGTTGCCCCGAGCCACCCCATGCACACCCACCTCCCCGCACAGCTCCTTCGCCTTTACGCCTTCCATCAAAGCAAGTGCTCAGGGTCAGCCCGTATGGAGGCCCAGAGGATCAGTCACTCAAGAGAAGAAAAATAAACCCAGTTTATATTTATTGGGCACTTCAGAAATGCTTTGAAGTGCATGCTGAGTTCTTCCGTGAAGCAGAAGTCTGCAATTGCTGTTAGAAACAAAAGAAATGCCCAAATGGGTGACTGTCATGCCTCAGGTCTCTGATGGACCACAGATCTCACAACTGCAGGGATCAGCCTGTTCATCAACCCAGTACTGCTATTTTGCAGGGTTCTTTCTAGAAGTCCCTCAGAAGCTCACAGACAGCCATGAGCAGGAGCACAGTGCCTTTCTGAGCCTATCTTTGCTAACTACAGCCTTCTGAAATGGCACACGATTCTCTTTGAATCTCTCTATCCTCATCTCCAACTGGTAATGGGCAGCCTGATAGAAGGGGCTCCTGCCACAGCACTGGAGGTGCTCTAGAACTGTGGGGATGTGGCACAGAGCGACATGGATAGAGGGGATATCCCCACATGGTGTGGGGATAGGTTTGGGTTGGACTTGGGGTCATTCTAGCCTGAATGATTCTATGATTCTGCAGGATGGCCTCTTCAAGATCAAGAAGGAATTCTTCCAGAATGACCAAGCCGGCCAAGGAGGTGGGGTGTGACTCTGATGAAGGCAAAGGAACATAAATTTGTCCTTGTCCAATGAAAGCCCAAATAGGAGCAGAGAAGTCCCAGTGTTGCAGGATGATCTGGTCCTCAGAGGTAAAAAGTAACTAAGAAAGCTGCAGATCTTTTAGCTAAAGCTAAGGGTTAGCCTGCAAATGGAAAGGTTTGGCTGGAGGTCGTGTAACCTCAGGCAAAGAGAATGAAGCCCTGAATATCCAGAAAAGCTGGACTTCTTCGCTTGAAGGATTTTCTAGTGATGTTCTGAGGGAATACAGTATACATCTGATGTTCATACACGGATGCATATCATGTATATGTATGAAAATATATCTCATTTAAACATGCACACATATAGAAAAAAATCCATAAAGGTTGAAGCCAAGATATCTGAGCTCAATATGAAGTTCAATATCAGGCAAAATATAAAGCATTTACACTAAGTTGTGTTTAACCACTCAGCTGTCACATCCCCCCAGAGGAGGCAGAGTATATTTTTCACTATTACAGACTTAACAAGTCGTATTTGATAAGAGAGCTACATCGCAAACCCTCATTGGATTCATTGATTTGATCTTTTCTCTTTTTCCTTAGGTCAAGTTAAAACTTGTGCAGAGGTCCAGCTGCAGGACTAAAAGATATTCCAAAGCACATTCAGTCTGAAGATTCATCCTATGTGCTGTGTTGCAGGTTATGCTACACCTGATGGCCAAAACTGAGAAGCTAAAAATCATCTTGAGAGATAATTAAAAAAATTCAACTGTGAAATGAAACTATCAGCATGCCGCCTCTTAACTAACAAGATTAGAGTTACAAAAGCTTCAAGCTTGTGCTGTTCTCACCAGTGTAAATGCCACAGAACTGGAAGCTTTATGAAGGATTTCAGCCCCAACACAAAGACGTGGAACCAAAGACTTAAAAGACTTAAAAGGCTCTTCTTTCACCTGCAGCACACTCTTGTAGTTTCATTTTGGGCATTTTCTCTTGCCTTTGGTTGGCCCAGCAACACATCAGAAACAAAATGCACACACCTTCAGCTTACTCACATCTCACATGGGCAGAACACACCCTGTCCATAGCCTAAAAAAGTCCAGAATGCTAACAAAAAAAGTGATGATTTTATTATTGAACCACCAGTACCCCTATCTGTGCTTGTCATCTTATTCAAAACATCCATGAAGTTTCACTGCATCCATCCGAGAACACTGAAAATTAAAGTTCCACCTTTGATTTGAAGAAGTCAAATACAATCCTCCAACCCACTAAAGCTGTTCAATGAATCAGACTTCTCTATCTAACAAAATACCTTTTCAGCAATACAGTTTCTGGAGTCTGAATCGACCTGCAATGCTTTTTCTTACTGCAATGGGAGGCTGTGTTGGTTTTGTTTAGTACAGAAGAATGAATATAGATAAGCTCTTGGATGCGAACTTACAGTACTATGCTTACATACTGCCAGCAATAACGGACCCATTGCCAAAAAGGGGTCTTCATTTTGAGTGTAATAGGGAAAGCAAAACTTTATTCTACTCATCAGAAGAATGTTCTTAGAAATCCATTGCTCACAGTAAGAGCATAACTACACCACCTAGTTCTCCACTAAATTAAATGAGGTACAGCAGCAATAATCTGTATTTGTTACAGACAAGGAGACACTCAAGCCTTTAAACCAGCACCTTGCAACTGGTTATGCACCTTTCATTAACATTTCCATGCATATTTCCATGGGTTTTTACCAGATAATTGTGAAAGAGCTGAAACTCACAGCCAAGGGGCAGCTGTGCCACAATGGCTGCAGAGCCACACACCACCACTGCCACAACACTGGCTGCTCTCGGGCACCACCACATTTTACTGGTGTTGTAGATCTCCATGCAGCTCAGCCAAAGAACTCCTGATCCCTTCCTGCATTCACAACCCCCCCCTGCAATGTGCCTGCAACCTCTGAATCTTCTTCTTGGCAGCCACAAGGCTCCGTGACATTCGCACTTCTATCTTCATTTCAGAGGCATTCAAGCAGCATCACAGGGAACTCAGAAGTACAGTGAAGCATAAGGAAAGGCAAGTGCCTCCCTGCCTGCCCCAAGGGTGGATTGCCATGGAGATGGCACCTCCTGGGTGATGCAGGCAGCTTGTCTGAGCACACTGCTGCTCGGTACTTGTGCCCTCATGACATATTCCAACTGACTTACCATTGGGCAGGATGCCATTCAAAGAGCCTGGAACAAGCAGAGATGGTTAGAAAATGATCTTCCTGTAAAATCATTTTTGCTGGCAGCAGCAACGTTTGAATTGCATTTCCTCCTGTTCCTGAACAGGTCAGGGTTTGATCCCCAGCAAGCTAACTGAGCCAGGAGACCACAGAGCAGGGGGCTGGCTCTGCTTTACTGCACATCTTCCTGCAGTGGCGGCAAGGCACACCTTGCCTGAATGCTGCTCGGTACTTCTTTTGCTCCTATGACTTCCCCAGGTTTACACTCAGGACAGAGACAGGTTTTCACCAGAACTGCAGGGAACAAAACACCTTCGGCAGAGGATGTTACAGCCCAGTCCCCGGCACATGCATACACCACGGCAGCCTCTGCTGCTTTGCTCCATTTCCACCAGGTTAGAGGTCAATTGCATTCATTTCCTTTGCTTTCCTACCACCGCTCAAGCATATCCTTCTCTCTTCAGGACACAAAATACAAGTGGAGACTCCCAAAGCTAATGGGGAAGGCAGCGCAGCAGGAACCTAATTTGGGATTCTGGATTGCATCTGAAAGTCTCACCACCAAGGCTGAGTTAGCTTAAATGATCCCCTTCTGACCCCTGCATCAGGAGTGCCTGAAAATCAGGGCATCCTCTCCCTCTCCTCCAAACAACCTCCCAAGATCCTAAACTTTGCCCACCCCTGTCACTAAATAAGATCCCTTCTTCATTAAATATCTCCATTACATAGTTGCACAGGATAGATAGTTCTCAATACAAAGATACAGATCATTACAGCAGAAGGGAAAAATGCACCAAATCAAGAGGAAATCAAAGCCTCTCCTATGCACTAACTCTCCTTACAAATTCCCTTAAGACCGTGGCGAGAAACATCTCTTCCTCCAAGAGAATTTGGAAGCAGAGTGAGGCCTCTTACAGCTCAGAAATACACACACACACAGGCATTTCATAATCAAAGAATCACAGAATGGCCTGGGTAGAAAAGGACCACAATGACCATCTAGTTTCAACCCCCTGCTATGTGCAGAGTCGCCAATCACCAGACCAGGCTGCCCAGAGCCACATCCAAGAAGTAACTCATTCTTGCACCCAGAAGCGCAAACGTTTCATACCACACTCGGAGATAAGGAATAAACTATTTGCTCGTTCTACAATATCAGTCTTAGAATTCAGAGCAGACATCGAACAGGCTATTGGGCAGCAGATGTGGTAACTGGTTCCATTCACAAGAAAGCTGGAAGGTACAGCTCATTGAGACCGCGGGCAAGCATCAGCCAACAGCAAGTGCAAAAACACAGGAAAAGGCAGCCCTGCAAATCAGAAGTTTAGCTTTGCAGGAGGGAAATAATAAAGTAAAATAAAAAAAATCAGCGTAATCTCAGTAATTTAGATGCCATCTGACATACGCGAACTTTAATTCTAGGCTGCTAAGTCAGAACGATTAAAAAAACCATTTGGTGACTTACCCTGTTCTAATTTCAGCCCAAGTTGGCAAGGAGAACTGGGGGAAAAAAAAGCAAACAAAATATCTGTGCATCCATGTGATCTTACTGCATTCTAAATAAAAATTAGTTCCCACACATCAAGTCAGATTCTGAAGTGCCACACTCATTTTTGGCTCCTAGCAACTGCTACATCGATCTGATCCAGACACAGAGCAGTATTTTTGTGAGCATTTCCACTGAAATACTCTTTCCTCCCTTCCAGCTCAGGGTGGTATCAATAAGAAGAGATTTCACAGAAGTATCCAGCTAATAAAACCTGAACTTTTGCTTCACGTCCCCGACACGACAGATCTTCTGCAGCTCCCATCAGCCCCAATAACAGAGCAATAGAGAACAGTCACTCTGCTTTTCCTCCAGGTCCCACGAAGCTTTTGCCTCTCCAGCCCCAACAGCAGACCCATGCTGTCACATCTCCATCCAGGCTCCTACACAAGAAGCTCCCTTGCACACACGGCTCCATATAGACATGCTGTCCTCCACCACTTGCGCTCATCACACGATATTCTGAAATCACACTTCTAATCAAACAGCTGATCTCCCTCTTCCCACTCTCCCACCACCAATGTGCCCTCAAGCAAAAAGAGAACCATCAACAGTGAGACTGCAGCTGGAAAAAACCAAGCCAGAATTTCAGACCTCACATTTTGCTTCTAGTTCTTACCGTCCTCAACAGCCACCACCATGCCATGACAGTGTGATGACGATGATGCTGTAACAACTCCAGTGCAGTTCCCATTGATGCTTCACCCAAAGCACTGTGGTCATCTCCAGCTGAGAGATCCCTCAGAAAAACTGAATTCGCGGCACTGAGCAGCACAGGCTCACTCCCAGGCACGATAAAACGAAGAGCCTAACTTCACCCTAACGATATGAATCATGCATTTGGCCCTCAGACAAACCTCTCTTCTTTCTTTGCTGTTTAATGTGAAAGTGTTTCCACTGAGAAATGCTGGCGCGCAGCAAGGTCGCACTTGTCTCAAGTCGTTCACACGTTCCAAGTAAACACTTCAACACAATCTACCTACCCAAACCATGTAACCTTTGTGAGGGAAACCAAGCAGCACAGAGAAGATTATTACTTTTACACGTAACCGATACCCTGAACAGAAGAGCACGCATAACAAGGTACTGTCTCTGTGAGGAGCAGAGCTCATTACAGAGCCAGATCAACCCTACACCAATGGAGATTTGCAAAGTGAGCCTCCAGGAGGCTGTGTGAGCAGAACGAGCTTGTCACCAAACTATGGATAGCAGAAGGCGTTTAGTAGAAGCTAGAAATATCATCCTCTGCGAGCTGACAAAAAAATCAGCTGAAATAATAGCCAGTTCTTCCCATCTTTCCATCTGTGATGGAAAGAGGATTAACAACCAGCAGTGACACTGCAGAGGTCACACCTAACCACGTCAGGAGCCTCTCAAAAACGAGGATTACCAGAAACACAAAGAATTCTCACGGGGATGAAAACCACCTGCAGTCAGGGTTGTGTGGTCACATTTTGGATGGCTCACGGTAGCTTTAGCTGGGTTAATCTTGGATAACAACAGCATCATGGTGACTATCTGCTTTCACCCAGAAGGTGGTGATGCACTGGAACAGGTTGCCCAAGGAGGCTGTGGATGCCCCATCCCTGCAGGCATTCAAAACCAGGCTGGATGTGGCTCTGGGCAGCCTGGTCGCTGGTTGGCAACCCTGCACATAGCATGGGGTTGGAACTGGATGGTCATTGTGGTCCTTTTCAACCCAGGCCATCCTATGGCTCTACGATTAATATCCTCCTTTGGTGTTGCAATGTTGAGCAGCACAGTTTGGCCAGCTTCATCTGCTATCATGCTCAAGTCATGAGCAAGTCTAATGTACCTCTCCATTTGCCTTAGCACTACATGTCCCAGTGCTGTCAGCGCTAAGACTTGGCAACACCATTTCTTCCTGTAAGCACTCAGGCTGTGATGGTAGCCAAATGCATTCTGGGAGCTAACTAAATCTAGTGCCTGATGTAGGGGTTGACAACCCTACCTGTTTTCTCTCAAAACTCCTAAGAATTGGTATCTAGAAGACAAAGAAAGGAATGAATATGGAGAAGGAAAGGAGGGAGGAGGAAAGGAATGACATCATTTTATTCTAGGAAACACAACAAAGATGGGACTGAGTGAGGCTGCACTGCATGCTGTACATGCAGAAGACATGAAAATACAAAAATACAACACGTTCCCTCAACAACACACTATTTTGGGGGCAAACAAACAAAACAATTAAGAACATTTTTCTTCCATAAACTAGCCTTGTAATAAGTCAGGACCTTAGGTGGTGCACTCCACACATGGGTACCGAGCACATTAGACAGGCTGCCACCTCTAGCACGCTGCTCCTGAATGCCTGCATTTATGGTTTCTGTTCTCACCCACTGGTTTCTCCAGAGGCCTCATGCAGAACCCAGCTCATTCTCTAGCTACAGGAGGCAGAAATTGAGACAGATCTGCTGGTGGTTCCCATCCCCTGCAAGAGCACAGGGGGCTTTACCTGCACCACTGCTGGGTCACTAAGGGCCACATGGCAGGTTGTTGGAAGGGCTCCCAGGAATCCTAGCCATCATCTTTTGTCTATAGTTGTCAATATATTCCTTCCTACCCGCCCCACAAAATGATGCACATGGACAAGTCCTTTCTTTTCTTCCTCCCTAACTATAGGATCATAGGATGGTTTGGGTTGAAAGGGAGCTTTAAGATCATGTAGTTCCAAACCCCTGCTATAGCAGAGACACCCTTACAGAAAGTCCCTCTCCAGAGTATCCACCCATCTTTCCTTCTGCTTAAATACCAACAGTCCTCTCACCACCTCCAGCACAGAACAGTGCTACATTTTGAGCATACAGTGCTGCTTAACCTCACTGTTCATGCTTTTCTCTCTGTTTTCTCTATTCTGTCTGGGAAGAAAAGAATATTTACATTCATGGATGTGGCACTAATGCAGAGTCAGAACATCTTTGTAACCTGAATGCCAAACTCTCCCAACAATATTTTTTCACTCAGAGGGTGGTGACGCACTGGAACAGGTTACTCAAAGAGGCTGTGGATGCCCCATCCCTGCAGGCATTCAAGTCCAGGCTGGATGTGGCCCTGGGCAGCCTGGTCTGGTGGTTGGCACCCTGCACATAGTAAGGTGTTGGAACTGGATGAGCACTGTGGTCCTTTACAACCCAGGCCATTCTATGATCCAATGAATATCACTCTCTGGAAGAAGAAACTGCCTTAAAATGGGGAAAAAACACACATATGTACATAGCCTGGCAGAGAGCAAAAAGCCACAGGGACAGAGGGTTCAACAGCAGTGTAAGTGTTGGCCTGTGCACTGCAGAGAGGCAGAACCAGGAGCAGTGCCCTGGCTGACAGCAGCTGCTGCTCAATCATGGCTGCATTGCTCCCTACACTGCTGCCCTCCTCCACCTGTGCTGTAAGTATCCTCACACCCCAAATGCAGCACCCCACTATGCAGTTATTGCAGCCAGGCACTGCTGTGAGCAAATTGGCCACGCTGAAAGGAGAAATAGTCAGGATTAATTAGTGTTTCACCACTGATGAAAGTGCCGTGTTGTTGCAGTTGCCTCAGTTGGAGCCCTCTGACCACAACTCCACAGACACCTTCACGCATGAATATGCAAAGCAGTGCTTTGGGTTGGGACAGACTGGGACTGTGGGAGGTGTAACAGCCAGCCCCAGCCTGGATGCAGAGAGACTTGGCTGCGGAAATCTCAGGCAGCACCCAGTGCCCTCTCACTGCTGGTTTGAGAGCAGGAGAGCAGCAAAACCACCATCACTTCAGCTGATGGGAGCTGTGGGAGGCTGTGAGCACAGACAGGCAGTGCTTCCACAGGGAGACCAATATCCCTCTCCTTCAACACCTCCTCACACACAACTTTAATGCTTTATGATGGATGCGAGGCACTGTACCCGATTCTCAGCAGCTCCATCAATGTAGTCCTGTTATGGCTAATACCATGAAGGCATTTTTCCCTCCCAGGGAAGCACATCATCCTCCAGGACACAGGGCAGGTGAGAAGCAGAAGAGTGCTGAGCTAAACCCATCTTCTTCTGCTCTCTGCCCACGCACGCATCCATCACAGGGAGGGAGAGTGGATGGAAAGGTGGATTGAGAGGGATAATGGCAGAACCCATCCACACCACAGTTGCCATTAGGGTGCTCAACGGCTAGGCAAAGCAAGTCTAATCTGCTGTACTCCATGCATATGTTGCCTCAGAACCATAAAAACAACAGCAGCAATACTTTATATAGAAAAGAAACTGAACTAAACAAACCAAGCAGTTAAACAATTTCTGTGCAGACGTCTCAAAAAAAATAAAAACAATTTAACCTGCAGACAGAGCTACACTGTCATTGTTTTTTTTCTGCATACTTTTTCATGCAGACATTAAGTACAACATTTCCATTATTACACATGGATTTTAGTATCTCTTCCATACAGAAAGTACAGAGATAATGAGCACCTTTGAAATATGGCAAAGCACTGGGACAACACACTGACAGGTTAGTGTAGAACTTGAAATGTCAAGTTTTCCCTTAAAGTAATAGATGATGTTATTAGAAAATGTCATTATTCCATTAAGCTAAAGATTGTATTTATTTAGGGCAGGAGCTGCAAGAACAGCTGCCTCACCAGACAACACAACTCCAGGCACTGCAGTCCCTGTGAAAACTCCTTCTCCTCTTTTCTATATCTGCAAGGAACCACAGACCTATATGAAAATAACACCTTCCATCAAATTGTACTAACCATCCATCCCCATTGACAGGAACTGAACTGGCAGAGCCCAGATGCAGATGGGGCAGCCCAAGAGCTGGGGCAGACCCCAGACTGGCTGCTCGTGGCACTACCAACATTGTCTCTGTTCCTACAAAGACAGCGCTGTGAATCACAGCGTCATCTTCAAACATCAGCTTACTAATGCTCAACTCTGTTCTAATCCCATTAAGTTTTGGTATTGACTTTAAAGGAGAAAGGGGTAAGGTCTTACCCACTGCCTCTCTGAGCATACAGGCTAATCACCAGCAGCTCCTCTTTCCATTTATTTTCACTTATACTATGCATACAAAAATCAGTTCCCTCCATAAATTATCACCATGCTCTCTCTGAATTCTGTGATCCAGGTGTGGAAAGCAGCAGCAGCAGCAAAGGAAGTTTAAACAAGACAATCATTTGTGTAAGTGCTTGTAAGAAGCTGGAATAGCTGCACCATCGCGGAAACGTGTTGGAATGAATTCATTGCCATCTGTCTTTATTTTGCTAACCAGCTCAATCAGACACCACAAATACACTCAAACACAAGAAAAATATTTAAATTATTTGTGCTGCATCCTTTTGCAACGTAGAACTCTCCCTGTCATTGGTTTTTATCGGTACCAGATGCCCATTAGTAGCAATGAATTCACTCTTGCACTGCCTTTACAACAGGCCTGTCCAACTTCAGATCTGCTTTGTATGAGCAATGTAAAAAAATATAGATGTGAAAAAGTTATGATATTACAAGTACTATAAAAGTATGCAAGGAAGCACAACAAAAATGACAAACATCAGGTGGTTCTGCCACAGTGACCCTCAAATAAAGCATAATCCTAGCGAGCGAGAAGGAAACGATGGTGAAAGAAACAAAGAAAAAATGCACTGTAAGAAGAAAAGAGAGAAAGAAATAGGGAGTAATCAGAAAGGAGTTAATGGAAGAAGAGGAAGGAGGCATAGAGCACTGCAGAGGCTCTGCCAAGGTGCAGACACCACTGCCATTCCCAGTCCTTGTGGCTCAAGGGCAGGAAAGGGGCAACTAGGATTGCTGGAGGGGAGCACACCACCCAAACACTCACCTGGGGATGTGAGGAACACTATGCTAAGTCAACTTTATTTGGCCCACAGACAGCTCCCATTTTTCTCTCTGCCTCAGTAGAGTGAAAGTTCCAGCCCTTCCATCCTCCAGCCCAGGGAGGCAGACCTACAGCACACAACACTGATCCCAGCAGATACTCTGTGTAAGAGAATCTGTACAGGTTTGGGGGGTTTCTTTGTTTTCTTTTACTGCAAACAGGAGGGAGACCTGGAATCTGGCTCAGCAGCACTGAGATGGGAACTCATGTTACCAGAGGTTGACTGCAAATATTCACTCCAGACCTTGGACTGTGTCTGAAAGAGCATAACATTACAGAGATAAAATGCTTCCCCTTGTCCTCCCCAAAAATGCACGCTAGAGACATTAATCCACAGATATTCACATAGGAAAAGATGCAGGCAGTCTTTCCTATAACCTCGGTATTGAGGGCACAACTCATCACATAATTCCCTGAGCCTGTGAACACATCACATAGCCACACTGCCACTTATGGGCACTTCTTTGACCCTAATGCCATGTCCCAGCCTCAGCAGTGAGGACTGAGGGCTGCAGAGCCTGGTTCTGCTGCTGGGATCCACAAAGCCCATGCTGCTCACACAGCTTCACAGCCATTGCTTTCAAGCTGCAGTGCCCAAGTTCTGAAGGCAGTAGGGAAGCAACCAGCACCAAGAATGCACCGAACTCTTCTTTCCCAGACCCAGTGGCTGCTGCCCAGCTGTCCAGATCCCTCAGAGCAGGGTGAATCTTCAGCAAGAGAATGCAATTAACAGGATGCAGAACAAAGCACCATTAACAGCAGGAACATATGCACACCCACCAAGCACCCAGCATGGCCCGTGCTTCACTTAAACCATCCTGTTGCTGCACAAGGCTGGCAGAAATGCAGTGGTAAGCATAGAAAATGCAGCAGCACTGCTGTAGCTGAGGCATTCCCTGCACCAGGAACTGCCTGGGGAAGCAGGCACAGGGGAGCAATGCTTCACCCCCTGATGCAGGTTATGCACAGACAGCAGGATACAACGACCTGCAGTGCTCCACAGCTCAGATATCTAATGCACAATGTCTCCACAGAGCATCCAAAAGGAACCCTGTTCATTATTAGTTGTTTAGGTTAAGTGACAAAGTCTCACATTCTCCCCTGCATGGAACACATTACAACAGGTAGCTTCCATCCTCAGCACTTGGTGTCCTCAGCCAGCACCACGCACGTGAAACACTGCTGCTAATACAAACAAAACAACCCATGGGGACCACTGACAGGAAAAAGCAAATGTATACAGTAAGGCTGCAAGTGCGCTAGCAGAGGAGAAATCAGCACTTCACTGGGGCTCATGACTTTTAAAGTGGAAATGCATGAGGGAAAGCTCTGCTGACTCTTTCAATTTCTCTTTTTCAGGCTTTTCCTGAGTTGGTATTTTCCACACAACATGCAGACAATACTAAATTTGGAGTTCTTCAGCTGCACACAGTACTAAAAACATGTCGTCTTCTAATGCTGCCTCTTGTGAAATCTCTTGGGTTTCTGGCACAGCATCTTTATTGCTGGTACAGACTGGAGATACGGAAAGTTTCTCAGCACAGCCTGAAGGCTAAATTTATTCCATGTAAATAAACATTTCTGAACAGCTTTAACGAGCAGCTGGAGCTGTGCCATCAGGCACCCCACAACACAAACAGCATTGCCAGGATGGTGTGAGAGCTGAACCCCAGCACACAGCTCCCAGAAGATCCAAACAGCCCAGGAGCCAAACCCCAGCTCCTGCCTGGGACACCAACAGCGCTTCCAAAGCAGGCTTGCAAACCAAGTAGGCAGGCAATTGTGTGCCCTATATCAGACATGTGACATCATTAACCGGAGGGCTGGGCACAGTCCTGGCTCACCGGTATTTTTTATGCACATAGATGGTCAATGGAAACTACAAATGGAGAGAGGAGTTTGACAAGGGAATGCTTGCTACAAAAAGATGGGTTAAGGTGCAGATGTTGAAGAGGGACATGGTTAGTGGGTGTGGTGGGCATGGGCTGATGGCTGGACTTGGAGGTCTTAGTGGTGTCTTCCAACCTTAATGATTCTAAGAATATACTTCCATCCTCTTTCAGAGGGTAATTTCCACTGGCTTTTGTGCCATAAACATCTCCTCACTTACTCCTCTTGTTCTTTTCAACACAGCTAGATCAGCTTCTAAAGAGCAGAGTTACAGATAATGAGAACAAGCAGGGATACCCACAAGGACAATGAGAGGAAACTGGTGTGTAGCTTTTGATGTCACTAACAGACACCAGCCAAACACGAGCAGAAGTTATCTACTATAAAAATGTTCAGTAACCGGACTGTTATTGGATGCTCTCATCATGATAACAGCCTCCCAGCTGAGACTGGAGTATTAATATTGGGACCCTGATGGCTTCCTCTAATAACTTTGGCCTAAAAACATAAGCCGCTTTTACATTTTTAATTACAACTGGATTTTATTCTGGGCCTATAATCCCTTTCCAGCAATTGGATTAATGCAAATAATGACTTAAGGAAAGGAGGGGGAAAAAAAACATAAATCCAGTGAAATCAAAACCTCACCTACAAAGAAGAGGCATTGCCTCTGGGGGGCCAATGGAAGCATGGCCAGAACAGAGCTCACTCAGCTCCCAGCGGCCGCATCTGCACCAACATCTGTAGGGCCTATGGGTTAAGCCCCACTTTCCCTTGGAAAAATACCCAGATGAAAAGCACTGCTCTCAGCACTGGAAAACACCATCACCCTCCATCATTGATGGCTGTAGGACGTGAAGGACACAAATCATGACCTTCTGTGTGCCAACAAGGGCAGTAAAGGTTCCAGGGATGGTCAACCTCTTCACCAGTCTACAGCCTTGGCCATTTTATTCAGTCTTCTCCCAGTGTAAAACAAATAACAGTAGTACAAAACATCAGCGTTAGTAATCCCATGAAATGCAAAGCTCCTAAAAATTATCACAGACTGAAATAATGCTTTCAGCAGCAACAGCAGCAGTGCACAACCAGCGTTGCCCTGAGATGACTGTTGGGTTGCATCTCCATCACTGCCACCAAAAACGTTATCTTCAGTCCCCCCCAACCCTGCTTTTAAAGTTAAATCCAGCACAGTAGGAGAATCACCATTCTTTCATGAAGCTCCTGTTGTTGAATGGGGGTTCAGGTCTGCTGAAAGCCCATTTAGTCCTGTTACAAATTCAGTACACACCCAGTTAACAATGAATATCCATTTTTGCTGCCTCCACAAGCCATTTTATAGGTGCAATATATTAATTTTAACAATTTTTGCCTGTAAATACCTGATTCCAAGCAACTCAGCATTTGTTAGGATAAATTCTGATCACAAAAAGATTCATCAAAATAATATGAGAAAAAACAACATTGTTTAAAAGTGCTGTATGGGATGTGGCTCTGCTTTGGGTCATGCAGGTGGGTGCCTGCAATTGTACAAACCAAAGAGCTATTTGCAGCTTAAACAACACTTTACGTAATGGCCTTAATTGTACCAGGGGAGGTTCAGGTTGGATATTAAGAAAACTTCTCTGAAAGGGTGATAATGCATTGGCACAGCTTCCCTGGGAGGGATAGGGTCACTGTCCCTGGAGGTGCTCCAGATCCATGGAGATGTGGCACTGAGGGATGTGGTGATGGACATGGTGGGGTGGGCTGGGGTTGGACTTGGGGATCTTAGTGGTCTTTTCCAGCTTGAATGATTCTATGGTTCGATGAAAGAGCATTTTCCCCCAACAGTAAGCACTGCAATAAAGAGCAATGTTAAAAGCATATAGATAGCAACAGCAGTACTAATAGATGTGAAGACTCAACAGACCAAAATCAGATCCCTGTGCTTTTAAGTCCTACTTATACGTTTCTTTGTGGAGGACTGGAATGATCCTCTAAGCTCAGCCACTGACACCTTCTCACTAATAAACTGCATTTCTAGCACAGTTTTTCAACCCAGTTTCACACACAAGCCCTCCCAGATAGCACTCACATGCACACACACAAACACACAGTGCAATTCTAAAACAAGCCATCACCGTTCCTCCAAGGCCTTTCACATCTTGCTGGGCGTCAGCTGAGCTCCATTATGTCCACATTGCATGCGCTGTGTACGTGGCAAATACACACAGCATGTACAATGAGGACAACGTAGAGCCAGATCTGAGAGGTCGTGGTGTGTAACTTCAGTGAGAAAACCACCATTCTACACCCAACGTGCTCTGACAGCAGTAAAACTTGGCGTGACAAAACCAATCCCAAAGATTCAATCGCACAGGAAAGGAAATATTTTAAAATCTGCTACGTTAAAATAAATAAAGTACAACAAAAGGCCTCTTAAGTGCACAGGAAATAATATAACTTTAATTGCAGTTATCGATCCATCAGTCTAATGGCTCTGCGGTGTTACTGGAAGCCAACAGATTCATCAGTGCATTAAGTTTTAGAAACAGCTGCACTCGCATTTTGTTTTAAACACTTGTTCTGTTACTTGGATCTTTAAAAACCACATCCTTAATGACGGCCAGGATCACAAAAAATATGAGAATAAACCATCTTGCAAAACAATCTTGAAACTTCGTGCTTCAGGGTTAATGCAGGAAGGCCTGTATGAAAGCCCACAGATGTCTCTGGGGTTACTGTAAATGGGTACTTATAAAATCACAGCAGAAAAGGGGAACTGGAGAGGCGTTAGGAACTTCTGATGAGAAATAAAAGCCAGACTGTGGCGGATACATAAATTCAGTTTAAAGTTAAAAAAAAAAAAAAAAAAAAAGAAGCCACCAACAAAACCCTGATTAAAAATAGAGCTCTCTCCTTTTTCACTTTGCCCCTGACAACATGGGAGAGATCAGATGTTCTGCATCTCCTGCAGGTTAACAGAACTGCTCTGTGAGGCGGTGGGAGGGTGGTTTCCAAATGAAGAGGCTCCATAGAAAAGAAATGTTCCACAGATTTCTTCCCATTAACACTCAGCAGGAAATCTCCTTTATTTTTTGTTCCCCGGAGCACACAGAAAGCAGCGCAGTATTCTCAGCTACTCAGTATTTTTAAAGCCATCATCTGTCGTCTCCCCAAATATTCAGAGCAGGTCAGAAATGAACAGGAATTCATCATTCTGAATAGTTCACATCAGGTTCTTCCTATTTCCTTCCCTTCTCTGCACCTTCATGAGGTCACCTTCTCCACAGCATTTCTGTTTCATCTATCATTACATAAATTAACAGCATCAACACATCTGCACTTCACAGATGAGAAACTCAAGACAGCTTCAAGCATGCTCAGAAGCCCAAATATTTGCTCACAATACCGAGTTCCCACAGGGTCTGTTTCCATACTCTTCACCTCTAAATGGTTCACCTCAATTGAGTCTGTTTCTCGACAGCTGAGGACAACCCTTTACCTGAAACGAGGTCAGGAACTGCAGGAGCAAAGACAGAGCCTGAGCTTTGTTGTGCAAACACAATCTTGCTCAACAGTTGCTTTAATTCAGTCATTCTAATAGCTGGGAGATTTCTACCTCGCTGCTCTCAGAAGTTGCTATGGCAGCACAAAATATAACCATTCCTACAAATCCAGCCAGATGCCAAGTGCAGTTCTTCTTTCCAAGCATCAATTTGCAGAGTAATAAATCAAGTCAGATTAGAATCCTTCCATTCACACCAACCAGTGTGTAGTGCAGCTTTTCTGCTCATGACCCGTTTGGCCAGCGCCAGAATAGCATTCACTGCAGTTTCAGTCCATTTCATACATACTGCATACTCAGCAACATAGCTGCGTTCATTGACATCCCTCACCAGATCAGTGACCTGTGCCCATCTCTGACTGGACTGAAAGCAGCCCCTGACAGAAGCTGTAGGAGACAGAAAACCTAAGCTGGAGCCACCGATCCTCGTGGATCTGGCCCACATCATGGAAGAACCAATATACTGCAGATTAACCTGTCCTTAGCACGCATTATTTAGACCAGACTATATATTTCATGATACCTAAGTGCCAAACAAACCTTTAGTACTAACAGCTGAAGGAGCCAGGTCTGTGCATTAGATCAATGAAGCAATTGAAATCCATAGTCTTCAACTGAAAAAGATTGTAAAGAGCTGACACAATGCAATCCGTTATCATCTGCATGATCTAATATCAATATAATCTATTGGCATACGCTGTTCAGAAATAGACTCCCATGCTTACATAAACAGAGGCTGCAACCTTTGCAAGCCAGCACAAGACAGGAGATGATTTGAGGAAGGCAGGATATTTGTTAGGAACACAGAACTGGGAGTCAGCTTTGTGCTCGGGGGAAGCAGCGCCAGCCTTCCTGCAGGGATCTCTCTCTCCTGAACTTAAGAATTCTCAACTGCATCTTCATAAAATGCAAAAAGATGCTGCTCTCTTTTAGCAGAAATCTCGGCAGAAAAAGATTGAAATTTATATCAAGTGTGGGCATATGTAATTACCTGAATATATTCTCTATATCAAGCTGATAATAGGTCCTATTCAATATCCATTTACATCTGAATGAATAAATACAACCACCAAATGCCAGAGGTACGTTTGGAATATTTAAAATTTCATATAGTGAAAGCACTGATGGTGTTTGATATACTGAATTATGAATCCTTCAGCACCTCGGGCTCCTGGAACAGAACATGATGATAAAACATATAGGTTAGGAGCAAATTCCAAAGGTCGCTTGAGAACTTCTCATGTGTTTTCATAAGCCATCAGAACAGAAACACATTAAGGATTTCTACATATATTAATCCATCATGCTGCCATATACAGTATTAGTTTCTTTCAGTTATATAATGCCTATGCGCATTCAGTTTCTAATTTTACAAAAGAGGCAGTTCTTATTATATCTAAAGAACACATCCATCTACAGGGCAGGTTAACCATTTGGGTACCCTCAGAGCTCATCCATCGCACGCTATGGGATGGGCAGCTGCGCCTGGCACTCACGCCATCAGCTGTCCTGTCAGGTTCCCACATGCTGATCTTCTACAAGCTGCTCAGACCCCCATAATGAAGGATTACTTCCAGAGAAGGAGAATTATTAGCAAGAACTGGAAAACTAACATAAAACTTGCTTCTCTTCCAGGGCATAAATCCAAAGCCTAATAGTATTTCCAAGCAATGCTTGAGCCAGCTCCAATTTTACTAATTAATGAGCAGCAACGCTCCTTACCCTTTAAAGTATTCTGGCAACAGAAATCCCCAAATCAGGCTTTGAAGAGCGGGGCAGTCCCAGCCTGTCACTCACACTGATGGATGTGAGCCGTCTCCAAGCACGGAGATGTGGCAGTGAGGGCTGTGGTTATGGGCTCGGTGATGATGGGTTGGCCTTGTTGATCTTAGAGGCTTTGTCCAACCTTAATGATTCTATGATTCTGAGAGAGGAATTCAGCTGTGCCCTGTGGCTGCACACACGGCCTTCTGCCCCATAGCAGAGCTCCAGAGCTTGGGAGCAGGCATGGGGTGGCCATGGCACTCTCCTCTTCCCAGCACATCTCCTGCCAGCACAGTGAGACGATGGCACTGTCCTCTAGGAGATGCGACCAAGAGCAATCCAACATTTACCTTTATGAAAGTATCTCATTTCACACTGAAAGCACTGTCATACTAAACAGAGACAATGGATCACTCTGAGCTCAATCTAATTTTCATTCCAAATTCCGACAAATATTAAAAACTGAGAATCCTAAAGCAATTCTCATTTCTGCAATGAAATCTGAACAGCCTACTATAAGTAAAAAGGACTTCAGATAATTTTTTCCCCCTAAATTTCTGCACTATCAGCCCTTGTTAGAAACTCTTCAGCAGCCAGATCCCTAATGGCTTCTGCCTTCTTTCTGGGACTAGTCAAAACTAAAAACAAAGGAACTTCTTCCTATATAATCTAACCATGCTACAAAGCATTGGCTCGAGTTCACTTCTAAAAGCAGACGAGTATTCCAAAATACTGATTGAGGCCCCAAAATCATTCAGCCCCCCAAAATCTCTGTTACCACTGCAGATACTTGAAAATTCGCCAAGCCATCCATTCTACTCGTAGATTGTTCTTCATGCCATGATTTCATTGTAACTCCATTAATTCGATGTTACTACCCTGAAAATACATCTTGTAGATTCAGCATAGCTCATGGACCGCAGCATTCATGAAGGCAGGACTCAGGATTTACAGCACTCTCGGTTTTCAGTAGTGGAGACAAGGGTTTATAGAGCAGAGGTAGGACAAAGCCAAGATTTAGATTGAATATAAGGAAGTCTTTTTCATATAAAAGGGTGGTGAGGCACTGGCAGAGAATATCCAGAGAGGTGATGGTGCCCCATCCCTGCAGACACCCAGTGTCAGGCTGGATGGGCTCTGAGCACTGATGGAGCCGTGGGTGTCCCTGATCAGTGCAGAGAGCTGTACTAAGCAGCCTTTAAGAGTTCCTTCCAACCCAAATGAGTCTATGAGTCTAGAAGTCCCTGCTTTTCAAGCAGAACCCGTGTGCCATTTTGTACATGGGGAATGCAGTCAAACATTCAATGGACAAGGAGAAACAGCTTCCTCTACAGAAGGAAACAAGAGCCATTCTGTCCGGAAACACCCTACAGAGCATGACTGTTTTTACAATCAGTCACTTTAAAGTCAGCATCTGAGATGGAACAGCAAGGTATCTGCTGGGTGAGAGCCCACAGCTGTGGAATTGTGCTGGAGAGAATAGCAAAAGCACTGGGAAAGTGCTTAATCTTAAAAAGGTGATTCCTGCATAACAGGAGAGCTTGAACATGATTTTACTGAGCAATTCAAGCTGACAGCAAGCACCGCACACATAAAAAAATGCATTTCTTCAGAGCATAAAGGGCCACTCTTGGACAGAGCATGACCAAAACACTCCACGTTTCCCCACATACCACAAGGGCCGGTGCGAGAGCCACCACCTCGATTTCCCAGCAACAATGCCTTGTTCGGGACTTCCCATTTTGCTTTTGCCACCATGCTACTGCCAGAGTAACACAGAGTTCAACACGGGACACATCAGCTCAACCAATGGCCAAGGGTTTGGCCAAGCTGCCACAGTAGGGAAAGAAGCACAGCATTTCATGGACATCAACTCTAATCCAACTTGGTAATGTTTGTATTCCTGAAATACACATCCTGCATTTATAACAGCAAGGAATTAAGCTTGCAGAAGGCAGATCATAATTTTGATGGGTGAACTTAAACCCCAAAAATTCAAAACAAATACACCACTTACTTCACAAATAGACCATTTGCTGACAACAGCCGGGTTAAGTCCTAGAAGCTCAATATTTAAAGGGATCGCTCCCAGCAAGAAATAAACAAAAAATACATCTGTAAGACAGAGCTAAACTGAGTACTCCTTGAAGAAGAGCTAAATAAATAAATAAAGAGTGTTTTGCATAAGCTCCTGTTATCTATTTTTCATTTTCTCAAGTCTCACATTAAAAGCATCCTATCCTCGTACGATGCCACATTTAACAAGCCATCTCCTTTGTGGGTTTTCCTTTAATTCTGCTAAACTGCGAAAATAAAAACAAAGACGAGAGAATGGGAAAGCCAAGGAAATCCACTGCTGGTGTGCTACCACACCTCATTAGAATCAGCTCTAAGTCATCAGCATGGGAAGAAAAATCTCCCTAAATGTGCAAGGTTTGCAAGTTTCTGTCATCTGTGTGAAACTATCAAAGACTTTCTGGTTAAAATGCTTAATTCCCATCTCACAATACGGAGGCTGACCTGATTTTTCATTATTAGGTCAGGAAATGCACCATGCAAATTATTCCTGATGAACGTGTCAGTATTTCCATACTAATAGGTTGCATCCACAACGTATATCACCAACCATTAGATAATAAGCAGCTTTGTTATTATTTTCCAGTGTGCTGCTGAAATTGTAATTAATTTTACTTCAGCAGAAGAAGCCGTGATGATTCCTTTGCTCTGTTACATCATTCAGAGCTTGGCTGTGACAAATGACTACTTGGAAAAGATCCTTTTGAGTACTCCCAAGGCCACCTGACTGTCACATGGTGCTGCTGGAGATCAGGGTGAAGATGGGGAGGGTTGGGTGTGCATAATTTTGAGCCATCCTTTCTGTTCTGGTGCAGCTGCAGAGGAGGTTCTGATTTACAGATTCCACACAGGCAGGTAAAATAGCCTTGAGTCAGGATGGGAGCAGAACAGCAGCACCACTATGGTGGGAACAGCATGGAGGAGGAGCTGGGGGGGACGGCACATTGAAGGACGGATGTGGTCACCAAGGCTATAGCTGAAGGAAAACAGGGAGTTAAAGCAGCAGGCTCAGCAGGAGCTCAGCTCTGAGAGCAGCCCCCCAGGGAGCCCAGCAGCTTCTGGCTGAACACTGAGAGCTTCAATCCACCACCAGGCAAGACTGCATCTCAGTGAGCCACAGCATCCCCCTGCTCCTGCTGGGCTCTCCACATGGAGGACAGCATAAACCTGACAGCACCCTCCCTCACTGAGGAGGTGGCTTTGGCTGCCTTTGAAGGACGCCACTGGGGTCAGTCAGGCCTGAGACCCTCACCGACACTCCTAGTGAGGCTCCTCCCACCCCAAAGCGGCAGCACAACATGGCACATCTGTCCCCTACCACTAGTTACACCGGCCAGTAAGTGCCTTTGGGAGCACACAGAGGTGGCCATCATCATTCATGACCCCAAAGTCCTCCTGTGCTCCAGGACATGACTGCCAGAACCCCTTCTGAGAGCTACGTGGGCATCATCCACTTTGGGAAGCAGCTGTGGAACAACAGTCATGTTACAGCACCCAGAACAGAGCAGGAGCATGGATCTGAAAGGAGCTTCCATCTCAGCTCTCATGTCTCACACAACTACATTGCCTAAAACAATGACTGTACGTGAGAATGTCAAGGTACCATTAACTGCTAATTGCTTTTTTGTTCCTGGGTTTTGGTAAAACCATCTTTAATGAGTCAACAATGCAGAGCACAGACCCAGAGCAATAGTTTCACAAGTTCAAAGCAAAGATGACAAACAGTATTAGAACTAACATAGATCAACAAAAAGCCTCTTCAAAATCAGCCTGTCCTAAAACACGCCATTCCTCTCTTTTATGGCATGCAAATAACTTGGTTTTCTACTCAACAACTGCTGCACGTTTCTCTAAAAACAGTTACTTGTAAGTCACGGCTTCCAATTGAAACGTTCTCTGAATTAGTTTCGTCGTGTAAGTTAGCTGAAAAAAAAAACCACTCTTGGTGATAATAGCATTCCTATAGAGTTCTGTGGTTTCCCTAGAGATTACACAACATGCAGAACATCTTTCAGAAAAGAACAGAAATGAATCAAACAGTTAAAGTGCAGCAGAGACTCAAAAGGTTTTATGTGCTATACTTCACCCCAACCAAGCCTGAGCCCTTTGGGGAGGGGTGGGATGTCCCATCTCCTGCAAACAGCTCATACTGCCCACCAGAAGGCTCCAGTTCCACCTCCAAATACACCAAGAAGTCTCTCTTCTGGAAATACAGGCATATACATAGTGAATCAGGAAGGAGAGAAAGGACATTTCCAGCACTGCCGAGATATTGCTGCTGGCTTTGTTGGATACAGGTGCTCCCAGTGCAGGTTTCAATTGAAAGAGGTTTTTCCAATGTCTAACAAGCTTTCAGATGCTCGCTGGTGAACAAATCATCCCACTATCTTTGCAGTAAATCACTATTCAGCTTAGAAAATCAGAAGTACATCATCATGATAAGACGGCTGAGAGTGGCAGATGAACTCATAATAGGTTAACAGAGAATGAATGTAAATCAATAATTTAGAGCCACTCTAGAAATGGCGAGCTGGGAGAATGGGGGCTCTTCCAGCCACCATAATGTCCCTTTTGAATACAAACAATGCCACCTATTACACAGATGGCTCCACACTGGGTACATTTTAGCAAAACAAATTATGCAGTTTGTACATTGCTGCTTGGAATGTTAACTAACAAGGTAGAACAAAAGGCTATAATTTAAATGATCTTTTAATTTTACTTTATTTTTCTTTCTAATTTTACTCAAAGGGGAATTATCAAGCAACGGGAGCATTTTACATTACAGCAGTGGAAACATGAAACAGCTTCCATCAGCTTGCAGAAAAATCCACTTTCATCCCAAACAGCAAGATGGCAGCAGATGTGGGTTGGTGACCACAAAGTACAAGCACACCTCTACCAGCCCCAGTGGAGATGGGGACAGCATGGTATCACCTGCACACCATGCTTCCTGCAGTGCCAGCATGCCCAGGTGAGCATCCATTTGTTTGGAACTGAGAGGGATGGCTGCTGTGATCACACTCCATACAAAAACAAAAAACCCAGCACTGAAATCAGTGCACACCCCCAGCCCATTTCTGTTCTCCTGGCAAGTGCACGGCTCTGCTCCAGGAAGGACTGTAAATAACGTATCTTGTTATCCTTCTCACCCTGTTCAAGGAAAGTGTGCTATGCCCTAATCGAAAAGCTAGATGACTCTGCAGCCTTTTTGGTCCTTCTAACGAGGGGATATGGAATAGCAAAAACCAGTTTTATAGCCGAAGAGGGAGTATTTCTGATCAGCTAAAAGCAGAAGGCTCAGCTTCATTCGTACTTATTAAGATTGTTTCCAAGCAATAGACCTAAGTCCAATGCCTGGAAGTACTGGAGAATTTTACAGCCGCAGAAATATCCCTTGTTCAATTTTAAAGACATTTTCTTATAACAGAAATGGCTGCGTGAAAAAGTGAACTATTAATACCTTATTGCTTTTACTCTTCTGGCTTCACAGCCTGTGTTACAAGGGTATGAAAACACCAGTAAGCCATGCAGCATTAAGTCCCACACGGTTGTGAAGGTCAACATATGGCCAGCTATTTACTACCACTAAGAAAACTCAATTAACACAACAGCGTAAACAACAGAGAGTAATCAGGATAAAGTGTAGGCAATGCAAGACCATTTACCGACTGTACTTCACCAAAAGGGATTGTTCACTCCCCAAAGGACCTAGGAAACTGCTTCCCCCATCAGAACCTCCTGCCAGATCTCTATGTGGCCTCTGCAAAGACTTGAATGCAGGATTCAGTAGTGGGTCATTTCTGCTGTTTTTAAGACATTTCAACAGCAGAATCTTCACTCTTTCCAATTGAGTTTGGCTTTTTTGCTGTTGTTTTAGTCTGTTTTAAAAACCTCTGTGTCCTACCGCCCAGTGTTGCTGAAACAAATGCTGGAGCTGACCGCTCAAAAGCTCTCAAGGCAGCTGTGGTTACAAAACATGAGCAGAGTTCGTAGCCACATCGGCTCAAACACTGCCACAATTGAATGGGAAACGGAGAACGTTGCCACACCAGAAAGCCACACACGGCAGCAAACGATGTTTGAGCACTCCGTGCTCAGTGTATTTTGCAGATAGATGCCTTTGTGAGAACAAAGCGCACAGAGAAAAGATGTGGTCCTCTGCTTACCCTCCACCCCCAAGGTGTGTCAGAACCAGCAGCCTGACACTCAGCCTCCAACAGCTGATTTTGTAAAGCTGTTTGTGGAGCAAGAGGTGCAGCTTTTCCTTTTGCTCGCAGAAATAAGAAATAACAAAGGGAAGTGATACAGAGAGGCCTCGTTATAATCAGCACGCAAAATTGCCACCACACACTGCCAATAACATCCCTCACATCTGATGCTGTATTTCTTTCATAATGGTATCAAGGTACTTAATTTAAAGTTGGTGCATATTAAGGCAAGCAATAATAAGAAATGAAATTTAGCACTGTGAAGGGTCCATTCAACACCTACAAAACAAAGGATTTTAAATCTTTCTATCATTGTTCTATTATAAACTATTGCCCACAATGTTTTTGTTCTGTTCCCCCTTTCGAACAGCAGAAAAGAGTCTGATACGCTCCAACGGAGGTGCAGGTTACTATTTGAGCACCACCCCCTAATGCTTTCCCTCAGTTATTTCTTTTATCTTCTCCAATAATCCTCAGTTCACACTTGTGAAGAATTCTGTATTGAATGCAGACCTCCCCCTGCACTGCACTCCTGCCCTCATCCCCACTCCTGCTTCCTCCACCCCGCTAAAAGGAATAAGATGACAGAAGCAGAACACCCTCTCTCTTCACTTTCACACCTTGGGAATTAAACCCACAGAACACGTTTGCACATTGACCCATTGCCAGTGCTTTCTCACACTTACACAGTTCATCTGAAGCACAGCACAAGAGGTGAAAAGATCATTGCTATCACGTAGATGTTTGTGCGCTGCTTCAGAACTCACAGCTGTGCTGGCAGTGCTCAGACACATTGGCCTCTTCTCATTTGCTGCAACACTGAGAAGCACCAGATCATCATCATTGCTTTGTGTGATCTACAGCTTCACCGACAATTCAGAAACACCAGGGAGACTTACAAATTATCCTGCAAAGTTTTCCGCATCAAAGAGCTGCTCCTCTAAGGCACAACCCTATAGGTAAGGAGGAACACAAAACCTGAGCATCTGACCCTGTGATCTGTAGGAAGGTGCCTCCTTGCTATTGTGCTGCGTTACTGCAGCTCCTCATTGGATTTTCCTTCCCTTCCAGTTGTGTCGTGTTGCAGAGTACACAAAACTTGTGTCCTACTGCAATATCCTGAGACTCAGAGTTGTTCAGTTTCTCCCTGAAAGTGCTTGCAATGATGACCAATTAGCTCAGCAATATTACTTTCTCCTGGTTAAATATATACACACACATGTATATATATACACACATATATATACGTGTGTGTGTATATATATATATATATATATATATATTCTGCACACAAAGAAAACAATCCATCAACCCAAGGAAAGCAAGCTATATTTAAAAGGTTCCATTTCTCTTGGCAGCTTAGGTGGCTGGCAGCGAACGCAAGCACTTCTAGCAGTCACTCATGAGAAACCACTGAGAGGACCAGTGGCAATACAAGGCTCACCACAGCCTGCTTTATTTGTCCATTTCCTGAAGCACTGGGTTAGAACTCAGTAGGAGCTACTCCACATCCCAAAGGTACAAGGTGTGGGGCAGGGTGAGTGCATCACTTTATGCTCCTCAGATGCATTAACAGTTTATGTAACCCAAATCCTGGGGAACAAAAATGGATTTGCTTTTGCAAATCCTTTTTATTCTGAGATACTGTGGTCAACCAAACCTGCACCTTGGAAACAGTCAGCAGAATGCTTGGCAGGTTGTGTTCTGCTGTAAGAGCTAATGAACCTCTTACAGAAAGCATCTTTCAGCAAACCAAATCTCAGATCAATGTGAAAAATTAAACATTTCAACAACAGATAAAAGCATCACCAGCAAGACCCATAGAAATAGGGTGGGCAGAGACTTGAATGTAAATGCCATTGGTTTATGCAGTCTCTTCAGGTCAGCTGTATCCAATGAGGGATTTGGGCTGAAGTCAGCCCTGTTCTGGCATAGGTACTGTTCCATACTGCATTCTGTCCAAGCATCTTGGCACAGCTACCCAGGGAGTGGTGGGGTCTCCATCCCTGAAGGTGCTCCAGAGCTGTGGGGATGTGGCACTGAGGGACATGGACATGATGGCATTGGACTTGGGGATCTTAGGTGGTCTTTTCCAATCTTAATGACTCTGTGTGTCCATCATATTTTACATATGCATGTGAACGTACATATACACATGCATATATATGTGTACCTGCAGCCTCTGCAAATACTTTGTAGTAGTAAATACATTATAAAAGAGTATAAAATACTTGCACAATTCTCCAACAGCTCCAGAAGCTTGCTGCCAGTAACAGAAGATGCATCAGTTTCTCTCTCCTCTATGAGGTAAGAATGCTTAAAAATGCCAAGGATGATGCACAGGCATTTAAAGAGTGAAAAGAACTATGCTGATTACCTTGCATGCCATCCTGCACACAGAGATCAAAATTTTGCCAGAAATACCCAGTCAAAAGATAATGTTGGTTTACCTGGGGTTCAGCCAAGCTAATAGCCCTGCAGAGTTTGTCTTCAGAGCCAGCATCATCCTCAGCAGAGGACAAAGTGGAGCCGATGGCAGCAAGGGGCAGGCAGCAGTGCTACAGCTGCTGGAGGAGAAGGGAGTGATGGCAGCAGTTCTACTCAACCCTGAAATGTTGCTGCTCTCTGAGCAGGGAGGTTAGGAGCACTCAGAGCGAAAATGTAAGGGAGAGTCTTTCAGATGGGCTTTCAAAATGAAATCAATTCAAATAAGAATCGCATATAAATTACTCTGTAAAGAGAGTAAAAGTAGTCTAGCAGGAATTAAAATCTCCTTACAAGCAGCTTTTTTTTCTTTTAATATTTATCCAACCACTCCAAGTTCACCATCAGCACTTGATTTTCTGTCTGATTCCAAGCACCAGACATCAGGTCTGGAAACCATCAGCTGTGAGCTGGTTGCTCTCTGGAAATCCAACTGGCCCTTGCATTGTCCCAGCTGGTGCTTTGCTATGCTTGCAACTGTGCAAATCATTGTTTGCCACCAGAACTACACACACCTGAGGAGCAATGGGTCTGCCACCTGCTGCAGGTCTGAATGCCAGCTAGGAGAAGGCAGGCTTGGAGATTACATACTACATTTAAACACAGAGTAATAACTCAAGACAACACCAAAATACCCACGATGAGTGTTATGTTATACAAGGAATTAAGATGGTTTTGGAGCAGAAAGCCATTTGCAGAGGACTGGAGTGCCAATCCAGACACACACACACCACGGAGCTGCTCTAGAGCTATTAAGGGGGTGTCGGACTGTGGTTGGAGCAATGAAAGATATGTCAGCCCTCATTTCTAACCCACATTTGTCATTCAGAACCTCTCCCCTCCCTGACTCTAATCATTAAGGCCTAATAGATACGCAAGGCAGACATGCACAAGCAAGAAAATAACACACACAACTGAAAATAGCCACTAAGGAACGTATTGCTGAAGTTAAATTTTCTACTAGAAAATTCAACTGCTACTCAACTGAATACATTAAGTTGGTTGAGGGTAAGCATGTATAAATTGGATAACTGCTAATTGATCCTTCACATTAGATGCTGAGTACGCTACTGCAAGTCTCTTCTTCCTAAACTTAGCTCTTGTGAACAACTCCTAGGAGACAAAGGATTCTCATCACAGAAAACGTCCTTGAGAGCTGTTGAGTGCAGCCTCTGCCCTTCTCTCACACCCTGGTTTGCACATCCAGGAGCAGTTTGGGCAAACACGAAATTACAGCCAGTACCAGTTTCCTGGCAAAGCTTTTGCCTGGGTGTTTTCATTACCACAAGATCATCATCTGTGACCTGTTGCAGATCAGGCTGGTTTCAGTACAGAGAACTTGGACAAAAACCTATTTGTAACTTTAGGCTGTGGTTTAGGTATCATACAGAAGAAAATACATAAAGCCTGATGAAACTGGGTCTTGTAGCCCTAAGGATAATCAGCTGACAAAAGTGAAATCACATTTTCCAGCCTCATTCTTTAGCAGAAGTAGAGCTGTGCTATAGAAAGGCTGGCCTCACCTATCACTGTCAGCAGGCAGTCCCACATTTACCCCCGTATTCACAGTAGGGTTCCACTTTGGCTCAGATCACAGGAAAAGCCAGCCCTGGCCCGTTGCTGCTCTTCTTTGGCACTAAAACACGTGCTAAACTGACACACATTTGAGAATGTAACAATTATCTATGAGCACATAGAAAAGTTAATAGGAAGCTGCAGACAGCTCCAAGCATAAGGAATTGCACCCCTGGTGCTCTTTTAAGAGATCTCGCTTCAAGCTTCCGCACGTGACAGTGGAAGACAAGCGACCCTTCCTTGTCATAGGCTGCTCCAAAGGATTTCAGCTTCAGAGCATCAGAACTGATGAACCAAACTTAATAATATGTCATCGCAAAGGAGAACAGAGTGCTGCTGCCACCATCTGTCAGAGGCACAAGGAGAGCAGTGACAGGGAAGCGTCCCAGCAGGAGCACACACAGCTCCAGGGCAAGAAGCCTCAGCACACAGCCTCTGTTCAACCAGCAGCAGTAGGCAGCAGGCTGCTGGGCACAGGCATTTTCTCAGCAGTGCAGGTATGGGCACAACCACCTCATCCCCTCAAGGTCACCCAGAAGGAAGGCTTCTCCCTCCAGCCATCCTAAATTCTAATAGAAACAGAGGGAAAAGCTTCTCCAGGATGCAGTTTCCACCCCTGAGTGGGAAAGCTGAGCTCTGTGATCTCAGAGGCAGAAAGCTGTTCAGTCATATACATACTGGAAAGAATAAAGAACTGAAGCCATCCCTTACCATGGTTTGCAGTCAGGACATGGAAGAGGGGAACAGAAATCTTCCTGCACTGGCACGCAGATGGGAAGACAGCAAAAGGGAGCAGTGGAATGGTAAGCCTAAGAGGCAACAGATAGCAAAATCTGCTCCCAGGATACTCTTAGATGTATGTATGTATGTTATTGTCAACCCTTCTGAGTAGAAGCTAGAACAGCCTGTCCCACAGGCATGGCCCCTTCAAACAGCACATGGAGAGCTACTTGAGGGCGATGGCAGTGGCAGCAGGGACCAGCATGTCCCAGTGCTCATGCCAGGGCAGCACTTCAACGCTATCAGTCAGCTTTGGAGCTCTAGGGCTGTCACTTCCAATCTTACCAAGGATGTTTTTAGAAACTAAAAATGTCTCTCCAGTTTTAGAAGCTAAAAAAGACTCTCAGATTGTCCTTTTGACCTTTAAAGGATGTGGCAAGGGTCACTCCACCTTTAAGCTGTGGCTCAGGGTGAATGGAGTCCCTCCATCCTGGGCTGGTGGGCTGCTGGAGCACAGCTGGGTGAGGAGGAGTGCATAACCCACACCTGCTGTGTGTGGAGCAGGGATGCTGAGTGGTTATTTTCCTTCCATTCCTCCCTAGCATCCTGCATGCCTGTGAGGAGACAGCCACTTAGCTCAGCAATAGAGGTAAGCAGGGACAGACAAACATCCTTTCTCTCATCTTCTGTCTCTGCTGTGACAGAATGGAAGTGTTTTTGCTGAACCATTTACCAGTATCAGTTGTGAAGGGAAGAAGCAGCACTGAGTAGAAGAAAGGACCGAGAGCAGAGCCAGCTGGAGGAAGATTGCCATCAAGCTAATTTTTAGCCAAAGCCCTTTTTTTTTCCTCCTCCATGTACATATCTCTGTAGGAGACTTCAAATAGTAATTACTCTAATGAAGTAGACCACGGGAGAAGAGACAAACACACACTCCGATTCTTGGCCAGTTCTAGCTGATGTACTCTCCAGAAGAACAATATTTAGCATTTACACTAATGGCTTGCATCCAGTAACTAATTAATCCTCTCAACACTAAAGTATAAGATTTTCTTTTTCCTTCAGCATTAAAAAAATAAAAGGAAAGGAAGGAAAAAGTGCACTGTCTCACGCCAATCTGCAATTACAAGTTCACCTCTTAAACAGAGAGTAGGACTGCTGTTTTAGGGCCTGATGCTGCAGGATTGCACCACGTCCACTTCCTATAAAGACAGCACTGAAAAACAGTCCATCACAGCTAACTGTGGCCGGCCACCACAAAGGCCAGATGTTCAACAAGAAATTAGCTCCCTTCAATCTATTCAGGGAACAGTTACAAACTGGTTTCATAGCCTAGTGTCTCTTTAGGGATGAAGATGCTTATTTCCCCAGCAAGGGTCAAATTAAATTGAAGCACATTTGAATAGAGAGAGGTATCTATCACGGCGACTTTCCAGCCAAGAGTTGATATTGTTCATAGTCTTGCTGATGGAAAATATTGCTGCATGCCTATTAGGAAGCGACTTCAGTCCATCTCCTAGGCAGAATATTCTCTGGTGGTTCCTATAGCTCCAAAGAGTTCTGTGTGCATCTCACCCAAAGCAGATATCTCTGCAGAAGAGGTTGGAGAGCCAAGCAGAGTCTTGCCCATAACTTGGGCAGGCTAAAACTGAGGTTTGCTGCCAGTGCAGTGGGACTGCAGGGAGCAAGCATAGAGAATGGATTTAAAGGCTGTTTCCAGAGCTCCAGTGTCAGAAACTGGGTGATGCCCAGTACTGGCCAGTAATTCCATAGCAGTGTTCAAGGAAGGTGACCAGAAATTAACTATAGAGCCAGACAGGGGCCCATGTTGGCAAACACTCCAAAGAGCAGCCTACTGTACCCAGCTCTTCTATTGCCACAGTAATGCTTCAAAGACTTATTCCTTCCAAAGGTGTGAGAGCAGGTTTGGGGGCTTTATTTATCTGAGGCAGTCTGTTTAAATATAGCATTTCAGGCCATATGGGACCTCCTTGGATGCAATCTGCATTCAGTGCACAGCCTCACTGAACTTCGGTACACTTTCATGAATATGTAAATAAAACAAAAGGGGCATTTTTAAAGGTGCACAAGCACAGATCATAGAAAATATCCTTCCTTGGCAGTGCAGACAACAGCCAGCAGGCAGTGACTCGCATCCTACACATACAGTTTTCAGCCCTCTCTCATCTGAAGTGAATCAGCACAAAACTTGCCAAACTGCATCAAAACTTAATGCAAATCACACATTGAGCTGCAATCACAGACAGAAAACATTAGATCCGTTCCTTCTTTGGTGAGAAGTTATCCTCATAAGCGTGTTGTGTGAGCAGCAGAGGTCGGCATGAAAGATAAAGGAGTGAAAGCCTTGAAAGAAATGACAATCGTACTAATTGTTATTATATATACATATATACCAGGGCAATCAAATGTGAGGAGCCCAACATTCTGCCCTCCTTGAGGGTTTCAAAGAGATGAAGGCCCTCAGTCTAAGAGGTGTAAGATGGCAGAAAAGGGCATCAAGGAGGCACAGCAGAGGTAGAAGAGATACAAAAATGGAGCAGCAGTCAGAAAATTGGGCTGCAGGGCTGTGAGTTCTGCCAGAGGATGGACAGAAGCCACTGCTTGTCTGAGGGAGCAGAAGAACTCAGACTGTCTCTTCATACTGGCTCAGGATGGGAAGGGCCACATCCAGTGTTGGAGGGATGCTGCAGGAAGGAAGAGAGCTGCATTCACTGCATGGACAGAGGATGCCCTGTGGTGTCAGACAGCAGCTGGAGAGGAGACAGCAACAGAAACAGCTGGTTTATTCATGGATGTGAACTGGGTTCTCGAGGGATGAAACCAGAGGATGAAATACTGACGTGGACAGCACAGAAAAAAGGCTGAAAAGCAGCATGCAAAGCTATAGAGCTGCTGACAAACATTGCTCAGGCTTATCATACAAAGTGCCGAGGTTGTGGAAATTATGCTATTTAAGGTCTCTGTGCAAGCACATTACAAAAAGCATGCACACAGTTACTGACTGAGGACAAGTTAGCTCGGGGGATCTAACAGTCCAGCCAAGAGGTCTCTTCTTTCTGTGGCAATGAATTGGAAAGATTTTCTCTCGTGCATGAAACAGTTTTGGCTTCTGAACAGAAGCAGACAGCTCTGTCCCAACTGATCTACCTATCCCAGAAAAGAAACGCAACATTTGCCATCAGCTGAAGAGGTCACTGTCTGAAGCTGACACAAATCCTTTGACTGCTTTAATACAAAGAAGACTGCTGTATTCTTGCCAGAACAAGCATCTTACTGGAGCCAGAATCAAAGCAGAAACTAGAAACAGGTGCCTATCAGGCTTCATTCGGATCTTCCTATCTGCATACTCAGAGCTGATCAAGATGACTTCATTTAAGGCGCTCCCTTAGCTGGTCTAAACTGATAAAGTGCCCCAGGTGCTTGATCCCTAAATCACAGCGGTGTTTGACAAGGCTGCAAAGTCACTTTGCAGAAATGCTGAATTATGGTTTCCAACCTCTGCATATGGAGAAGTACTAATTCTTATTAACGGATCCAAAGATCTATCACAGGATGAATCACCTGATGAATTACTCAAGTATTTGATTCTCTGCAGATGGTCTCATTTCCTACTGCAGCTCCCTATGAGCTGCTCTATTGCTTTCTCTTTATGGCTGGCACAGTGCTATGAGCCAGAGCACAAGTCTTGGTATTCCAAAACAGCAAGGAGAAACGTCAGTAATTGGATAAACATTGCATCTCATCCTCGAGGTGAAGTCTATAGCAGTTTGTGCCATATACTCTATCTCGGACACTACTGAAATAGTCACCCTGTAAAGGTAAGCCAAGCACACAGAGCTGCATTACTGAGTTTTGTGGTCACAGAACATGCAGTTCATGTTTCTCTTACAGCCAGGCCAGGCCAGTTGGAATCCAGGAAGCTACATCCTCTATTTTGGGGACAGATCACTTAAACAGTGGTGATAGAAATAGGACCCCATCCCTGGAGGCATTCAAGGCCAGGCTGGACGTTGCTCTGGGCAGCCTGGTCTGCTGGTTGGTGACCCTGCACACAGCACGGGGTTTAAAACTGGATGATCATTGCGGTCCTTTTCAACCCAGGCCATTCCATGATTCTATGATCTCCATCATCTGCCTCAGGTTTAAACCAGCAGGCCTAACTCCTGATGTTCCTTCCCATCCACCCTCAGCTATGCACATTCAGCCATCAGTCCTCATTCAGCACCAGAATAAAAGGAGCGGGTTCCCTCACACAGGAAAAAAAATAACCAACGTTCAGCAACATTAGGAGATATTTCCCATGCCCCAGCACAGCAGGGGCACATCATCATCTCTGACATGCTGGCTCATACTTGTCACTAGGATTAATTCAGAATTTACCAATATAGACCTAATAAAAAGGCACAGTCACCTTCAGGGCAGAATCTCAGAGCCCCGCCACCACCACCACATTATACAGCAGCAGAAACGTGGAAATTTTGTTTCAGCATTACATTTTTCAGAAGAAAGAGCAGCCAGAGAGCAGCAGAAAATGTCAGCAAGAATTACACCAAGGAGAGCTCAACCATGCTGATTTGTAATTTATGGCATATCTACTGGAACTCGTGAGAACAGTCTGCGGTGAGAGCAGCTGAATATCTACTGACCTCATGGAGCCCATATCCATATACCTGATAGCAGCTCGGTTTTTCCTGCAACCACATAGACTGAAATGGATATTTATACTCTAATTACAGCTTACTGTGCAACCTTAAAGTGACTTCTCTTGAGAAACACTAACAAACAACAAAGAAATTAATGTCAAAAGGGCACAGGGCTTACAAGGATCTTCTGCTTAAACAACAAAGTCATCGCCTCCTGTTATAACAAGTTGCAAAATTACATCCAGGATCCACCAACATCATTATGATAAACAGTAATCTTAACAGCAGCAAGAACACTGGGAGCAGGATTGCTCTTAGCAAGGTTGATACTGAAATGGCACCCAATAATCCATTTTCCCTTACCCCGTGGCTCACTCAGTATTTCCTTGCCCATTTAAACACAAACCATTCAGACAGATCAGCACAGGCTCCACTCCACTCCACTCCACTCCTGTCAAAGCTGCCAGTACAGGGCTTGCAGCCCTTATCCAGCATTGGCATGTATCACAGCGTGCATCTTTGCAACTAACAACAATTCAGACTTTTTTTTCAATAAAGCAAGACTGTTTCCTCATTAATTCATTAATGTGTGTGAGAAAACCTCTGTCCTGTCTGCACTCACTATTATTTTCACCTGAATTCCACTGCCAAACAGGCTACATATCTCCATACCTCTGTAAATACCACACAGAGGCCCCAGTGGTCCTCCATGCACCTACTTCAAGCCACGGGATGCACCACGACTGCCTCCATCCATGGTCTTCCTCCAGAAGTCCTGCTGTTAATTGACCCTCCTTTCCGGATAAGACGGTGCTTGTTAGCAGCAGTCCAGCAAAGCAACTTGTTTTGCTTTTTCTATCAGGTTGCATTCAGACAAGTTGGACAGTTTTCTAGTTTTGCTTCACCCTTTCCTCTGACAGATACTTTAATACACATTACCTCAAAACTGACAGCTCTTCCCTAAGGTGCAGCACATACAGCCATGCCCGAGCCTTTGTAAGTGCATTTCTCACCACCCCAACTTTTACATGCACTGCCCTCCACCTGTAGCCCAGCTGTTTCTCACAGCATATCGTGTTCCTAAGCCCACTCCTTGGACCACAAGACAGTGTTATCCCTGGGGGTATCTCAAGGGGCATCCCTACCAGGGCCAATTTACTATGAGAAGCTTTTCATGCACCTTGCCCACTCTTCCCCATCCCTTCATCCATCACTTCCACCCCTATACTTTCTCCCATTGATAGATCCTCAGGAAACTTCAAACCCTGCATGGCCTCATCCTGTCTGGGTTTTGCCCTGCTGTATCACACAAAGAGATCATTACTCTCTCTCTCATCAGCAGTAACTGGTAGAAACATCAAGTAGAACAAGTAGACAAAGTGTTAATGCTTGCCTGTAAGTGTATTTTTTCATTCAGAGATGCAAGATAATGATTTTCTCCTGCTTCACCAGGTGTCAGTGCTGCAGTTCTGGCAAAAGGCCACTGGCACATACTTGATAAAACACAGAAAGAGGAGGATCACAGATGCAACAAGGGGAGGGCAGGATGGGCTGTGTGAAGTCAGTAGCACTTCAGCAAGCAGTGAAAGGTTGGAAGACCCGGATTAATAAGTGAAAATGCACCAACAAACAACAATAACTGCCAAAAATGCATCAGAATAAAATGATACAACAAGATTGATATAAGATGGTGAAAGGAAGAGATACTTTGGGAAAAGATGGCCAACTCTGGCTGCACCTCTCTAGCTACTTAAGGGAACTAGATGGCTTAGTGGAGAGATGATAGAAATCAGAGATTTGTTCACAGAGGATTTCCATTTCATAGGTTCATTCTGATTTAGAAGGAAGGCCTGAGCCTGGTTGTACATCAAGAACAAGACCTTGAACGTGAAGCAGGATTGAAAAGGATCAACCAATGGAAAGGTGTCTGCCTTCATTTCTCCATTCCTAATCCAATCTGTCATACTGCAAAAATCCCAGCTGAGTCAGTACCCCCAAAAGGATTTATTTCAAACGAGAAAACATAATCAATGTGCCCACATGTAGGCATAGGAAGAGAGCTGCTACCGTGACTGATTCAGATGGCAAACAGGTGACTGCAACGATCCTGTAGCTTGTGCTTCACCTCCTGTTCCAGTAAACTTGTATCTCAAAACATCTCTCTTTACAACCGCCTTGGAAACAGGAAAATCTGATCCCTTACCCCATTCCATGCTGCAAGACAGAGCGGGAGCAGCTGAGAAGCTCTGAGAGCAGTGAACAGCCCACTCATTTTGCTCTCCTCTCTAATTCATCTCCGGATTCACTTGCAGATCAAATCGAGCCTCTACATATGGAGAATTCCTCAATATTGACAGCTTGTAAAAGGCTAAGCACAGAGGACAGCTATGAGATATTATTTCATGGCTCTCCTGAGCAACCTGCATTTCACTAACAGAACAGAAGGAATCCAGTATTCAGAGAAAGCTTTCCAAAACACAGCCAGGGCTGGAAGCACAGCATAGGACTTCAGAATGGAAGGCATCACTCAAACACTTTTAAAAAGGCAAAAAAAAACCAAACCATCAAACAACCCACTCCTGTGCATGGAAGCATACAGACAACAGAATACAATGTGCACCATGGATATTAGGTTCACTCTGAGCTTTGGGAACAAGCTAAAAAACCAACCAAAAAACCTACTGGGGGGTGGGGTGGAAAAGAGTTTATTTCTGATTTGGATCAGCTTCTCAATTCAGTTTACCAGTTGCGTAAGGACAGGATCGAAAACCAGGATGTTGAGACCACTTATTTCAGCATCAGCACTGACCTCCAGCTTGTCATTGCACTCTTTCACAGCACTCAAAGCAGCCCTTCATGATTTCTCCATATTTAGGCTTTTACCACCAAAAGGTAACACCTAATTTCCAGAAGCGGGTTCTTTGCAGAACGGATTTTACCAAGCTGATTATTTAATGCTAACTTCGGGGTTTTTTAATTATATTCATCAATTTCTGCCTTCACAAGCCATTGAAAGCACACCCCATTCATGCCTGCAGAGCTGATGGACATTCCCAGCCCATTCAGCCCATTACACCCTCAGGCACAGCTGAATTATCCCCCGTTGTCCGAAGGCAGTGGACGTTTTGCAGCAACAAATGTTCTACTTTTGGAACTGAGAGCTTCAGAAGCTCTGCACCAGTTTGACACGTAAATTATAAAGTGCCTCACCAGTTTCAGCACAGTACTTCTGATTTGCATTTCTGTGGCTAAAAATAAGATTCAGGGGAAAAGTCCAAAACAGCCCCAGCTAGATTCAGCTCCCTGCCTATTCCCAGTGCTCCGTGAGTCAGCTAATGAAAAGCTTAAGGGAGAGCCAGCGTCACTGGCCTTTTCTTGAAAGCCCACTTGGAGATGGCTGCAAGCATTTGAACTCTGGTCTTCCCTGCTTGCGTCAGTTCCAGACAGAAAAATCCCAAGCAGCAGAGGATGGGATGGACTCATGCTGACGCAGCATCCCATGAACTGCCAGACCTGCCTGGTGCTCCTCGGCCAGCCCTGCTGCTGGGTTCCATTCTGCTGCTCTGCCCGCTCTCAGTTTGGTTCATTGCTGCTCTGAGCAGGCTGTGCATTTCATTTTTAAGTAAAACACACAGAAATGTGAAATCTTACACTATTCACACTCACAGAATTCTTTTCAGGGGGTGCTCCTGAAAGCAGTTATCCAAATGCAGCACTAATTCAGAGGTTAACTGCAGCCTTTGGATCACTATACTAGGAACCGAGACGATACCGACTGTTAACGAATCAACGACACATGCTCTCAATTACCTTGAAGCAAAAATCCTCTTCACACTCACAGCTTACAACAGAGAAAAATCCTGTTTAACCCTCAGCACATTTCTAATACAAACAAAAGACATTTCTTCCTATAGAGAGAAAAGATGAGCCGATGAGAAGCAACATACCATAAGAGCCTGAGCAATTTCAGGCTTGAGTTTGAGCCTATGCAATAGAGAATAACTATCATTATTCATTAGATCACCGCTTCATTTATGAGCAAAGCTCATTAATTTCATAAGGTAGAACTTGAATATGACTACACCTGATGAATGCCATGAAAGAAGTTGTGTTTGTTTAATCGAACCAAAGGCAAGAGAACAAGATCTGTCTTACAGAGAGAAATGATCTATGACACGGGACAAGGAAAAAGAGTAAAGCTGAGAGCAATCCATGGCATCCCCTGCTTGCTGTTGTGAGAGCACCCGCATGCAACCAGCTCATCTCATTAAGTCTCCCAGGCACAGGTCATTTCCATTGTGTATTTATATGGTTGCTAGCACAATAAGGTCTTGGTTCAGGAGTACAGCTTCTAGGAACATCAGTAATACACATTCATTGATATGATGCATTGTAAAAATCCAATCGTATAGCCAATGAGATAGTGTTTAGTAATCCTAATATGACTATGCAGAAAAATACCTATACACAGGGCTAGGGAGGATAAGGGCCATAACGTGTAACAAGAATGACATAAACCAGAGAGAACCACTACACATGGAAAAGGAAAAAAAGATTAATGAAGCTCAGTCAGGACAGCAATTACAAGCAAGAAGATGCTATAAGCAGTGAAGAGCCTACAGACGCTGGACCAAAACATCTGAACTCCTTGTTCTCGCGCTCTGAAGTCAGAGAACAATCAGGAAGAGTGAAAGGCCAGCAGTTTAAACCTAAAAATAAAATCTCAGCTAATCCTCTGCCCGCAGACCAGAGTCAAAGATTAAAGCAGGTTTCAATAGACAATGAGGCGGTGATATCAGCCTACACGGACAGCTAGGTTTCAGTGGGGAAAAAAAAGCTGAAATGACTGCAAGCCCCTGTTTCCCTTGCAGGGGATCATTAGCTGGGTCTCAAGCTGCATATTTCATTCTCACTTACAGCAAGCTTCTCATTCCTCTCACTGAAGATGTCTCCAATGCTGGCAGTGGAGGTCTGATCCAGACCAAGGGCTACGTGCCTCCACCCCAGAGAGCCCAGGACAGCCTTCTGTCCCAAACTGGGATTACACATAATCCTCTGACTCAGAAAACATCATACTGAACATGGACACACATCTCTCAGTGTTTACCGCGGGATCATGGGGGCTCCCTGGCTCAGCAGGCTGAATGTGCCACAAAAGTGCTTAAAGTGCCCCTTCTCACCAACCCTCTGCTCTGCATCCTGCCCTCATCCTCTGCATACTCCAAGGGGAGACAGAATGTAAAGAAAGGCAGAGAGAATACAAAAACACCCTCCGAAATGATCACCTCTCACCTCTGGTCAAATGCCTTTCTGTTTCTCTCATTCACATTTATCAGCCTGCATGTGCAAAGGCTTCCCACAAGAAAGCAGCAGCAAGAGCTACACATGTTCAGGATTATATTAGCTGGTCATTTTCTTTGGGAGCCCAGGGAGCTCCGACTTCAGTTCCTGGAAAAACTCCCCATCATCTCACTGCCCAAACTACACCTGGTCTGCCAGCAAGCCCAGTTCAAGGTCCTGCTCAAAACAGAACACTAAAGTTCCTACAGCTCAGATCTACCACAACCTCCCCTTCTGGTCCATGACATTTTGCCTTGCTGCAGCTCTTTCAGTGAATCATTCAGATTGAAGAATACTGCTAAGATCCCCAAGTCCAACCCCAGCCCACCTTGCTATGCCCATCATCACATCCCTCAGTGTCACATCCCCACAGTTCTGGAATACCTCCAGGGATGATGACCCCAGCACTCCTTGGGCAGCTGTGCCAACAGGTTTCCACATTATCTGAGGAGAGATTTTTCCCCGCTATTACTGTTCTTTAAAAATGAAACTAGTGAAATCAATAGAATCAGCTTTGCAAAGTAACTCAGAACTCCTGTATTTTCTTTGCACATCTTCATTAGCAATTTCCCAGATTGCTTTCCCAGCAAAGGAGTCTGTTAAATAAGAATACATTTGTCTTTACTAGGAAAAAGAAAAAAAGATAGATCATGTCAGCTGAGATTGCAACAAAAGTCAGTGGAATAGGGCTCAACTTTTAGGCAGAGCCACTCACCCCTCCCACCTTCCTGAACCTTGTGTGGAAACCCAAAGTTAGCTGCAAGTGGCAATGAATGGAAAGCTCTTCCTCTCCCCAGAAACAATAAACACTTTAAATTCTCAACTTAAAACTGTAGAGGGGTGGATGTATAGGCTTAAAAGATATATATTTACCCAAATGCTTGCTATTTCTTTCTTGTATTTGTACAAAGAAGCGTTAAGTGATAGCTTTTAACGGGTGTTTCTTCTGTAACTAGATATCCAATTACACATTCTGTTGGTGCTGTTAAAGCGTGGAAGCTTCTCTTTCTGAAGACAAAAATGCAGTTCAGCAAAGGGTTGCAAAGACAAACCACCTGTATTTGGAGTTTTTATTGCTAGAAAGCAGATTGCCCATCTCACAGCCCACAAAGACATCAGCCCAAACTGCTACAGATGCTTCTAATTACAGAGGACTCCCCAGTTCTCCCAGGAGCAGACTGGGTAAGAACGCAATTTGTGCTAACACAGACCCTGCTGCTTTCTTCCCTGGAGCCCTTCCGTCTCCTGACACATGCAACAAGACAGAGCAGGACACGCACAGTGAAACACCAACTCTGTCAGCTGCCAAAACAGAATAATTAAACATCATCACAGGACTGGTTTGCAAAAACAAAAGCCAAGGAATGGAGCTGTGAAGCAATCAGGTACATCTGCATTGGAAGAGATAAGAACACTTCATAGCAGCCCAGCACCAGATCCCTGATGCCAGGATGCTCCCTATGAGACAGGACAAAGAAACAGCCCGGGGATACCCTGAGAGCCATCGGGATTCCTCCTTGAACACACAGTGCAGGTCAGAGCAGATTGTTCAAGCATTCGGGTGTTCCTGAATTTAGGGGAACCTGGACTAGATAAAACTGTAACACTGAGTTGTGCATGGAGCCCTAGGGAAAGCAAGATGAATTTCAACACTTAAGTTTGATTGTTGTTTTAATGACAGCTATAGACCTCAAAGGCACAGAGATGCATGGGTGCTGATCCCATCTTGGCAAGGAATGATGGGGAAAGAAGTGCCCCTGCTGTTCCTGGACATGGGGCCAATCTGCCTGTATCAGCTGCTTAGCCCTTCAGATCCCGGGATGCTCACAGCCTTCCTGTCTGCAATCCTCTCATGCTCTAAAGGCCTTTGCTCAGGGGGCCAATAAAGCAGCTGCAGCTTATCTAGTTTCTGCTTGCTTTACACAGGCCTTACAAAACCTTAAACCTCATTAAGCAGCTACTCAGAAATGAGGGGGTAGTCTGTAGCTTACTTTGCTTCAGCAGGGTTCTTGGGATTTTTGACTCTCACAGCATAGCACAAACTGACCAATCCACAGCAAACACACAGTGCAACAGACTCCAGAAGAGCTTATTCAGCAAGCTAAGACCATTAGAAAATTAACATCACCTTACTGAGGTTCAAAGGAAATATGATGCTACAAAGCCCTTTGCTGGTTTCATAGCCCAGGCCTCTCTTACACGTAACAAACCTAACAGGAATGCAGCCATCATGTCCTATTACCTAAACATCAAGAATGCAATTAGCACAGCAGCCAAGAACTAGAGCCTCTGGAGCATTATCTCTACACGTAGGTGCAGAGAGAGAAGAAAAGGTAGCTCTTTCCCCAGTATTAAACCCATAACCAACAGGAGGTGGGATGACAGAGGAAAGAGATAATAAAAGACACTCATAACTCTTCTCCAATGAGAAACTGCAATCAGAGCTCACCACCTGCTCTTAATGCTCTTTCTTAGTGGACCAAGCCATCAAAGCAGTTTGCAGATGAGCAGTGTTAGTTGTTTAGTTGAGCGATTACAGGTCAACAGAGATAACGCAAAGAAAGCAGAGCACGTGTATGCAGACCAAGCGATCACACAGGGAAAGCTGAATGCTTTCAGGAGTTTGCAGAAAGGAATTAGAATACATAAGAGATGGGGGGAAAAAATGGGAATAAATAATCAAATAAGAACAGAAGGCTCAACATCAGGCAAACCACAGAGGTTTATCTCTGGCAGCAATGGACAATGGAAATAGTTAAATAAATGCCCTAATAAGACTAGGGGAGAAAAAAGCAACAGCCATATATTGGCATGTATATATATATATATATATATGCTATTTATGCAGCAGAAGAAAGATCAAGAGACCTCCAGTTTTGATGCCATACATCATGTATAGATGTTTGTGCTATAGGAAGCACAGGCATCATCTCAACATATCCATCAAAGCCCTGTGGGAGCCCAAACCCAACTGGCTCAGTGTCCCTGCACACAAGGCTGTGGCTCTCCCTTCTGCATCACACTCGATTCCTCCTTTCAAGCCATCACATTTTTGTTTTCATTATTGCTCTTCAGCTCGGGGAATCCATGTTGCTAAGCTACTTTTCTTCAGAAATTGTAACATATAAATATTTCTGGAAAACACACAGAGCTCAAAGAGGCATCTTTCCCTTACTTTCATCAGAAAACAACGACCGCATCGCCTTGAAATGCATTTGTTCATTCACAAGCATATTGCCAAGCTATTATTGGTTCACTGGGAAATATGGCAAATAAGCCAAACAACTGCAACGCTCTGTGTTTGCAGCAGTTAACAGCACATGGAGCATAATCTCTAATAAAAACTGTTTATAAGGTTTTCTGTCCTGTTCTTGTCAATCACTACATACCAGACTGCTTAGTGCTGTTGATTTGTTCTTATTTTCCTTCAAATGTTTCCACTTGTACAAGCTGTTTTCTCAGATGCAGTAAATGTTGTTCTGAGTTTCTCTGTACGTTCCCCTTATAATTTTGCAGAAACTCCATAAATGTAATAGCAGTTTACTGCTGCCATTCACATCCCTCATCTCTCCCTTTAGCTTTTACTACCTTTCAAAGTATAATGGTAAGATTTTACTGGATGCACTGCTTCATAGCAATTCTCCTTTGAATAAATTTGGGTCCTTTTACCAATTGCTTCTTCAGTTATCGGTCAGTTTTAGACCTGTCTGATCTTAGATTTGCTGTGAGAGGACCTCGGGGTCTAATGTTCCATCCACACTGTCCTCTCCTTTCTAACTGCTGGCATATGGTGAAAGCCAAAGATCCCTTAGAGCTTTAATTACAAGTAAAAAGAACTTAAAAGAGAGTTGCTGTTGCATTGTAGCCTGGGCATGGTCAGGGGATGCAGAGAGGGGAATGAGAGCAGGGGTTTTCTTGCCCTTTCCTTTCCTGCTCCTCACTGTGTCCTGCTCTGCACAGCCTATACAGGAGGCATCCCAAGGAGCTCTGCCCTTCCACAATAGTAATGCCAGCTCCTTTCCATCCACCTCACCATCCCATCCCAGTATTTGAAATCCATCCTACAGGACCCCAATATCCTCACATAGAAAAAGATTTCATCCTATTGGCATGCATAGGTCCAACATACACATCAGCTCTGAGCCACGCTTAAGCTGCTGAGCTTTAACACGTGGCTTTATTCCCCCCTGGCTTTAAAGGATGAGTAGCTTTTGTCTAAGCTCATCTAAAATTAATCAAGACGCAGGCATTACACAGATATAACTCCTTCTTCCTGAAGCCATCTGCAGAATGACATTAGGAATGGCAAATTAGCTACTGATAAACCACCTAATTTGCATGCTAGGCTACTACAGACAAGGAACAGTTAGGCTACAGGTAAGACCAAGCACTTCTCATTTCTAACATCAACTCAGGTAAATCATGAACCAACAGCATCCAGTGAGGAAGGACTGAAGAGATTTGCATAGTATAAAATAAACTAGACCTGAATGCAGAAGTAATTTAAATACAGAAACACTTCACAGAGCATATTCCAGCCATAAATAAGCGCTTAAATTAAGCATGCATTAAGTCAGGCCTTTAAACAGAAGAAAAAAAGAACAAGTACTAATTGACTACTTGTAACGACATACACTAACAAAAGTATAGGTTTTCATCAGTGCAGCCCTTCTGACTCCTCCTGACAGCCCAGGATTTTCTGCCCCAAATTACTGCTGCTTTTCTCTCCCACAGAGGTCTCTGGGAAGGAAAAGCTCAGCAGTGAGCAATGCTTTTACTGGCATGAGGCGTGACAGGAAACAATCCGGCTGCTGGCATTTCATTTTAGCTAGCTCCTCTCGATTCTATACAATGGTTCCAGAATCACCATTTCTAGTTGCCTTTGTTGTAGGTTTGCCATTGAGATTTCTTTATAAAGAGAAGCACCAAACTATCAACCACAGGCAAAAATCACTGAGATTATTGTCTGAGGAACCTATTATTTCCCTTATAAGCAATGTCCATACATGATAACATGTACTTCTTTTGATTATTCCTTCCATCAAGTAGATAATCATGCACTTTTAATGAGTTGTTTCATCCATATGGTAAGCGTGCACGCAAGCTCGTTTTGTTAGTAGTGATATGCATTTAGTTCATGCCATGTATCTTTCAACATTATATTTAATTATCTCCCTGTCTGTGCATCCTCCTCCATACAGTAACACTGATGCCTCGCATAGGCTGTTAATCCGTTCATAGATCTACAGATACTCCAGGCAGTATTCTCTAATATTTTAGCTCATAAGCTACACCATGCAAGCTACAAAACCAGACTTCCTATTTTCCAAGCCTGTGCTTTATCCTGTCTTGCAGAGGTGAGGTGGTGGTTGCTGACACTGCTCATAACAGATAACCCTTCAAGGAGACAGTTCCATGTCAGTCTGCACACATAGATTTTCTGTTACTGTGAATTCACTTGAGCACTTACAAACCAGCGATGATTTGATTACACATTTGAGTTTATATCAACAGTAATTCAATACTTATCAACAGAGTAACCTGAGACGAGAACCTGGCTTCAACCACATGGAGAAACATGGGTACGATAGTTAAATTGCACAAAATACAGAAATTTATACTTAAAAGCTAGCCACCAGTATCACCAGCCTAGATAGGAGCTTCATTTCAACTCTTCAGCACCCAGACGTGGCACAACAAGGACATTTCAGTGCTTAAAAAAGTCAAAAACAATAACAAAAACCCATAAAATCACATCTGAGGACACTATTTTCAGAGCCTTCCAGTGTTTTGCTACTTTAGCAACAGAGCAACTTAAGCGTGTCCAGCCACAAACTGTTAATATAGGATGAGTGAGCCTCTTAGGAATTTATATCTATTTACCCAAAACAAGCTGCAGGTCATGAGAGCCAAAATGGTTCTCTTGCCTTAATCAGGAAATACTTTCTTTGAGTTTCTTGGAAAGATTGACAGAAGCAGCTCTGACATCGTATCACTGTTAAAGAAACAGACCATGAATGGTTAGCAAAGGGAAGCTTTGTGCTAGATAAAGAAATATCCCCTTGAAGCTTGGTCTACAGCCTGACAAATGGTTTTCATGGTGCTTTCCCCCAAGGATGACCAGGCCCTGAAGTGTAGTGAGTGACTCTGGTGACAATAGGAAGAGCAATGGGTTAGAGGGTCTGAGAAGAGTTATACATCCTTCTCCCTTGGCTAAAACATAGTTATAACTTGTACGTTCTTTCTCTATTATTCTCCTTCAAGATATCTTTTCAGTTATAGAATCATTAAGGTTGGAAGAGACCTCTGACATCACCAAATCCAACCCATCTCACCGTGCCCCTCAGTGCCACATCTCTATGGTTCTTGAACACATCCAGTGACAGCGACCACACCATCTCCCTGGGCAGCCCATGCCAATATCGGAAGTTCTGGCACTTCCTATGTGCACCGAAACCACTCCATAACATAGTAAAGCAACAAGGCTCCGAGCAAGAGGGAGAACGGCCAAGTCTCAAAGCCTGGGAAATGACATCCCTTCATAGGGTTTTAAGAACAAGAAGGCCACCCCAAAGTCACCCATTAGTCAGATGCATTTTTGCCATTTCAGATGCTAAGTAAGAGCAGACTCAGACACAAATCATCCAGAGAACTGCCAAAAAAAAAATGCCTTGGGGAATGCTGAACGATCTGTGCTATTTAACAAACTGGCAGATACTTCAGGTTTCTGCCGACTCATATAATTACTTGAAAAAAGTCTTGGCCTAATTTTACCATTTTTTAGCCAAGAAATCTGCTAGATGCTCTCCTCCTTCTCACAGAGCCTGGTGACACCGGTCTGACAAAGGGAAGCTGACGAGATGCATCTTTTTGCTGTTTTTTCCTCCCTCAAGAACCTACTTCTTGTTTGTATTCCCAAGGTGTAGGGTGCTCAGGAGCGTGGAGATGGAGGCCATAAGATGAGCTTTGAGCTGTGATGCGCTGGCCCTGCATCTTCTCAAACAACTGAAGGTCCCAACGATGATGAGTGATTCACAGCTGTCCTCACCATCGCCTACTCTCTCTTCAAAGAACTGAAATCTTGCCTCGGCAAAGAAGAGAAGCAATCGCATTTCTACCTCCTCTGTCAATATTTTTAAGTTTTTTCTTTTGTTACTTCTGGAATTCAGATGTTTTAAGAACAGGCTTGAAAACGTGGCTAAAAAACAGCATGCAAATACATCGGCGCATCATGAGGATGCACAGAAGTACTCACAGAGCTTTTCTGACTGTTATTTCAAAGTAGAAAATACACAGGGAAGAAAAAGAAAAACAGTTTTTGAAATGAAAGGCAGTGAAATTTCACTGAGATTGTTCATAATTTGGGATAAATAAAGAAATAAATAATAATAGTGAAAGTAGGAATTCGTTTATTACTTCAAAAATGGAAGCATCTCTTTGGAAACATTAAAAGTATGGAACTCCTCAGCAGTGGGATCAAAGCACAGAACTCAAAGGATATTAAAGCCAACCAAACCAAGCACTTTGCAGGACTGGACCCCAGCTTCACCGTTTGGCTTTCTCAGCTTCAGTGATTGTGGTGCAATTGGAAGCCCAAAGGAGAGACGCTCACCCCTCAAATCTACATTGGTACTTCAGCCTTGCTGCACAACCAGCAAAGAAAATGGCAATCTATCCTGTGCTGAGCACAGCCTCTGCTCTGCTCCCTGAAGGGAACTGCAGCTCCCCATACACTAGCCTGGTTGGGAGCCTGGGGTCCACAACCCTTCCTGCTTTGCTTCCCTCCCTGGGGAGGTGCCTCCCCACTGGGGTGCAGACTGACAGGAGCAAAGTTTCTCCCCTGTGCTTCCAAAGGCAACACCAACAATACCTGAATAATGCAACAAAACCAGCACAAAGAAGCAGGAATAAAAGCAGTTTACAACAGGGACAAAGGAAAAAGAAAAAACCTTCAGCATATTCTGCACCTCTATAGACCAGTGAGTAGCAATTCTCCAGCAGTGCTGGCGGATGCTTGGTCAGAAATAAGCCTCTAATTAAACCCCAGACAGGTCTTCCCAGTTCAGCCCCAAGAGAAAAAACAACTTGCATTGTGTGAATCTGGAAAACAGACCTACTGAGGATTGCTGTAAGAACCAACATTATCTTCATTCAGCCGAGGCAGCTACTCTTACACGTGCTGAAGAAAGCATTTATGTGGCTGTATGCTGAAGCTGCCCTGCAGGTGAAGGGTCTCAGCTCTCCATACTGTGGTACACACCGGCAAAGCTTCCCGACACACTTCGGAGTCTTTGTTTAAGTGCAGGGTAATTATTTAGCCCCGTAATTAAATCAGTAAATAGGCAGATACTCACTAGAGTGAAGGCTTTTTTTTTTCCCTGTTAAGCTCAATTGCTACTTATTCAAGGACTTCTCTTAATGAAGGAGACTCTAAAATACATGACCAAACACTCATACAAGAACATTCAAAGCATTTCAGGAAATGCTGTTCTATTACCATCATCATAAATTCCCAGCAATTCCACATTAATCATCTTTATCAGTACCATCAGAGCACCTCAGAGTCACTAGGGCCCCAGTTTCAAGAACTTTACAAGTACAATCCCAAACGACTGTCTGTCCCCAGAGAGTTTACAGCTCACGTTTCATCAGTTCCTTATGGGCTTTATCCATTTGGCATAACAACACCACCCAGACATTTCTCATTTCTCATCCATGGATGGGAGGAATGTGCTATTAATACAAGACTTCAAAAGGAAAAAGAATATCTGATGGCAAGTTCTAAACGTAGGAAATTAAGTGATAAAACAGCACAAACTGCAGGGATCCAACCCCAAACGTTCTGTAGTTTCTTACAAGAACAGGATATCTCTGAAGCCACAAATGTACACAGACCTGGGGTTGCCCTGACCCAAGTGGAAACCCTTGCACTTGGTCTTGTTGGAATTCATTAGGTTCACAGGGGCGCACTTTTCAAGCATGTCCAGGTCACTTGGGGTGGCACCCCTTCATTTGATGTTGTCAGCAGTACCACGCAGCTTGGTGTCAACAGCAAACGTGATGAGGCTGCTCTCTATTACACTACTTTGAAGATACTGAAGAGCACTTGTCCCAAGACGGACCTCTGAGGACACCATTCATGACCAGCCCCCACTTGGACACAGAGCTCTTGACAACAACCCTCTGGCTGAGACCACCCAATGATTTCTTTGTCCTCTTCAAGATTTCTAGTACCATACAAGCAGCAGCCTAGGACAAATTCTCCTTCTAAAAGGTTCTCTTTTGTGAACAAAAGTGAGCTATGGTGAATGATGAATCAGCTATATAGCTTGCCTCATTTCTATAGAGAAACGTGTTTGCTGCACCTTTTCATTGCAACTACCATTTCTGCAAATTCATACCTGTGAGTGATACCAGTGAAAACTACTGTGCACAAGCTTTATCACAGGGGGGTATTCATGCAATTTCTACAGCCTGATTAATTTAAGAATGTGGAAGAAAACCCGCATGCTGCCAACTCTACAAGTACCCCAGGAACTCTATTATTCAAAGGTTAATACGCACTCAGAGTAGACCTTAACCCACTTACATCCCCCACAGCACAGCCTTGTGGCATCAGAGCATCTCAACCCTACAAAGTCTCCTGAATCACCTACCAGGATAGACCATCCAGCTTTTGTCTTAGCTGCCTATTCCCAAAGTACAAGGGACGCTCTGTGTTTGAAAGTTACCATCACAGGTTTTTGTTCCACATTTCTGATGACGTGGTTTATACACAGGCACACATGTAGCTGTCCTTGCAGAAGGTTGCATTTTCCAGCGGAGCACTGTCACAGAGCAGGGAGCTCCTTTCATCTCATCTGCACACAGACAGCAGCTCCCCTTTGCAAAGCTGTCAGCTACCCAACAAGTGTATGTTGGAAGTCTATCTGGCTGATTCTTTTCTTCAGGCATAGTCGTATTGATAGTAACCTTTCATTTTGCATTCTTTTTTATTTCAGATTTGTTTCACTTGTGCAAGTATTTGGAGTGGTTACTTCTATTATATTACATTGTATTATAAAATACAAATAGCAACCACCTGCTGTATTAACTTTCATCATATCTGTATGAAGACAGGAGTGCTAGCTCTGTTTTCCATGACATCCTCATGCTCCAGTGAGCAGAGATAAGAGATAACCAGCTTGTGAGAGGTATAGCATGTAGCTGCAACATAAAGGCGGTGCAAAGGTGAATTACCACTGACCACATTACTCATTTGCCAGCCATTCAGACTAACAACAGGATTTTCAACCATCCTCCAGAAATTTGTCTCTAGCAGCAAGGTCACAACACAGTCAGACACAGTTTGGAGGGGTTTTAAGTGGAGGGATGAGACATGAGAAACAGTGCAGTCCCTTCAAATGAGCTCTCCTTCACATCCCCAGCCCTTCTAACTGCCAAGTGCAATTTTCGTGCAGTGCAGTAGCGTGGAGCATTAAGACAAATCTCTTGCTAATGTACAGGTTTGACATTTTCAGATTTATTCAAACATATCAACCATAAAATGGCTCTAACACAATCAAAGGACATTATCAGAATTGCCTGTTCCCAGGATGTTTGGCACTCCATAACTCAGATGCATTTAGTTCTTCAATAACTCTGGCACATTTGGATAATTTGCTGCAGTAATGTATAATCATGCCTAGAGGATTCATCCCTTAAGAAGTTTAATTTATTAAACAGAAACCTGTGTAGCCCACATTTAGCAGTCATCGTCCCATTGGCGAGACCATCCCAGAGAGCCAACATTGTATGACCTCACCGTGCTGTCTGCAGGCAGCAGTGCCCAGCCGTGCCTTTACGCCAGGTTTCACAGTATCAGAGATGGAAGTAAGGGGATGTCGTGTTACCCCCCAGCACTCCCAGGCCAGAGATAACTATAAAATCATAGTTCAAGGTTTCCAATCCTTGCCACAAGTCAAAGCAGAAAGAAAGACATGGATAGGGGAGGAAATCAAGTGTCTGTTCACCTGTAGGCAAAAGCCAGGGACGCATAAACTTGGATGAAACAAGAGGAAACACAAATCCTTGCCAGCACTTCATCCTCTGTGGGCAGTTTCTTTAGCACCTCTGTCCATTCCTGTGCTAGCAGCAGAACGTCGATCTGGGCTCTGCTTGTGCAGGGAAGCCCACCTGCACAAGGCTTCACTTCCAGGTGAGCTGCACCCGCTGACTGCTGGTATGGGGCACCCCATCTTCCTCAGCAGCATCACATTCCCACTCCTTTAGGTAAAAAAGAACTGCTCTGGAAGACTCTGTGGAGATATCAGGGATATGAGGAGTGATGTGGATACTGATAAGCATTGAAAGTCTTTTTTTTGGATGATTCACTCCAATGAGGAGTCTTGCCATGCCTATCATATCCACATCACTCCTGCTCAAGTTCAGGCCTGATGTTATAAAGAATAAACAAAAACAGGACCATGAGGTCTTCTGACATCTGCTCACAGATGCAAGGGCTGCAGCTGCTGAGTCCTCAGCACCCTCTGTCCTTGGAGGGATCGCTGCAGCCCTGACAACCTGCGTGGCAATGCTAAGCTCCTGATTTTCAGTCAATCGGCTAAAGGTTTTAATCTAAAAAAAAACATAACCCTGGAGGGAGAGACACAAATTCAGGTCTTGTCAGTGCTTTAATTATACGGGTTTATTTGCCTTGTTTGTAGCTCTACCAGTATGAGATAATTACACTAATGGGAAAGCGCCACACGCATAGAAACTGTTGCCATCAACAGGAGCAGAATCTATAAAGTCTGAATCCACCCAGAGAATGTTGTTTTATTTCAGCTTCCCTCCATCACACGCTTCTATGAGGATACTGAGGTGCAGCAGTATGGGATCTGCCTTCCAAGGCGTGTATAGCAGCACACAGACATTACCAGCTCCACTCATAGCAGAACCAGCAAGAGGAGCATCAACATGGACAAAGCAGCACTAAATGGACGCTCTTCCCCTTGCCTAACCCCTACCTCAGACAAGTCACACCCTGTCAGAAAGTATGGGGTTGGAGTAGTCTGCAAGAGACAGACATTTGTTACACTTCCTCACTTATGGAGAAGCGAATTTAAAAGATTCACGTAAAGGAGCTCCTTTAAGATGCTTTTGTTAAACTATTAAGCTTGTGAAGAGCTCTGCCAAAGCTGGCAGCAACCATTGATCACCAAGACAGCTCCTTTTTTTCCTTTCCATTTTTTTTCCTCTTCTTTATTTTTTCTTAGCATTCTCTCAACTATTCAGCTCTTTTTTTATTGCTGTTTCTATTTTGAAGTTGTAAGTGATGATGCTTTTAGGATCAGCAAGCACGCCAATAACTCATTTACCAGGATATACTTTGCTCATTTTTCTACTACTCATCTCAGTCCAGAAAGTCCTGGATTTTTGTTGTCTTTAGGTATTAAAGGTTACATAGCTAAACAGCATCCAAACTAAGAGTAGAAATCACTGAGCACAGTGCCATCCATTGCAATCCATCCTTAGAGCTTCAAAGAAGGCAAAAACGTTCCTCCATCATAAATGCTGGGACTTTTTCTAACAGGAAGAAATAACATTCCAGTTGTCTGGCAGCTCCCACAGGAGAGGGAGCCCAATCCTTCTCACACATCACTCAGTATTTCTCAAGACAGGTAGAACACAGCGTCTGCCTCAAGATCTCACACGAGGCACCAAATTAGGATGGGAAGTGCAGAATAAAACCCTTCAACGGAAAGGGAGTTAAGCACAGTATAATTAAGCAGACTAGAACTTAGCAGGGGCATCATTCGCAGCATATTAATATCAGGGTTTAAGTAAAAGCTTGGTGAATATCGCTGTGGAGTAACACAAAAGCTGTAATAACTCCCTGCTGTCTGGCTCTCAGTTTCTGGAGTCTTCCTGAAGGAGTGGCTGCGGATGCAGGGCACCATAGCTCGACTCCAGGGTCTTTGCTCTGCAGTCAGCACCAGCTTAGAACTCGTCCAACCCTGAGCTCAACCACCCCCAGCCTTCCTCAAAACCTCATCTTTCACTCACAGCCTAAACCTACAGCCAGGGCAATGCCAACACATTGTCACAATAAGATTATCGCATCACCCCGCTGCATGATATGCAGTACACAACAACTGTTGCGTCCGTCAGGAAGAGGAAATGGGCATCAATTCCTACATAGACAATAAGCCGTTGATCTAATATGCACACTAACACAGTTCTTACTCATTTCCAAAAAACGGTAGTTTAGATTCATTGTTCCTACCACGTATTCCATTTTCAAATGCAATTTCATTCCACATTTTAAATGTACAAGCCAAGTCATTCAACAACCCAACCTGAAAAACTCAGTTTTGATTCTATAGCAACAAGACCTTCTCTTAATAGTAAACATCTGAGAAGAAAATTACCTACCTTTTTCTTTCCTTTGTGAGATTTCAGTGCAGAGAACTGCTTTCAGATGATTCTGCATGACTTCTGTACCCATTTGCATTTGTAATGCCAAACAAACAACACCTGAAAGCAGTACTTTGAAGTTTAAACATTGCCCTTATGAAGTAGGTGCTACAGCTAGATCAGCCCTGCAGAAGTCCAGAGAACATCACACATTCAGTTTGAAGTTTCTTTAAGCCTAGCATGTAGAAAAACATGGGGATTTCTGGAAGGTTATCCAGCTTGCTTGTTGTTATCCTCCAAAACATCATCCCAGCACTACTAACTCAAACAAGGTGAGCTTCCAGGTATTTGAAATTACTTTTACACCTGTGGCAAAACTCGACTAGATGGTAACAAGTTTATCAGCAGGGGCACAGCTGGCCCAAGACTTGCTTCCATTTTTGCATCAGACCCACCTGAGCCAGCCAAAATACTTCAGTGACCACATCCTCACAAAAAAGGTGAAGTGCCCTCTGTGAAATAATGCAGAGGATAAACAGTTTGGGGTACGTGAAGGGAAAAGGGACAGGGAAGCTACAGCTGAATTTTGAGAAGATATCAAAAACCCTGATTTACAAACCCTCATATTCAAAATGGGATCCACAGCTGCCAAGAAGAAATAACTTCTGAGGGACAGAAATCCCATTCAGACCATGGTACAAACACTGGGTCAATCCAATCTGCATTTCTTTTGTGGCTAGAGGCAAAGTCCACCAAGCTGCAGATCAACAGCAAGTTAGCTGCTTGTTTCAACAGCGGTCAGAATAGCGAGAACATGCACTTATGCAGTCATCAGAGGTATGTCAATGCTGCACATCCACACCCTCATTCACCTACAGTCTGTTCCCAGAGCCTGGCAGTGCCTGCAGCAATCACATTAGGAGGAGATGTGCTTTGTGTTTCCGCAGACCGCACTCATAACTCATTCACTTGGCACAGCAATCAAGTCTTTCAATCGATATAAAAATCTCAACTAAGCTCAATAATCAATAAAGTGGAAATTTCAGCTTCTTGCTCCTTGGGATATTTCTTATTGTTGGTTGGTTTTGTTTTTTTTAACATTCATGTTAATACGTGCATTTGGTTGTCAAAATATCGCACTGATGGCACTTGAAGAGCTGTATCCACCGATTCCGTGCACTCGTTTTCACATTTACTTTTGTAAACAGGAAAGAAATCTAGGCAGGATCGCAAGTTCTAAAGAACAATTACCATCCTTATCAAATTAAAGCCGCGCAGAGATCATTTCACACAAAACTCATTGCGATAAATTACCGTGATCATTGTTATTTTAGAATGAACGTTGACAAGACCCATTATTGGTAAGCACTATTCATTTGTTCTATTCCCCTCCAAGTTTTACTCTCTTAACGGTTTTTACGGGACGCTGAAATTACATATGTCATAAAAGGAAAAAAAAAACTCATTTTAAAGTATTATTAAAACTTAATACAATGGCAGTAAAATTATTCATATTATACATTGCGTTCGTTGTTATGAACAACTGGCAAATTGCTAAGTACATAATAGGCGCAGTGAGAGAAGGAAATTTGTGTTGCGTGAGAATAAATCTGCTTTACAACATGTTATTTCAGTACTTCCCCCAGAAAACAAAAATGAGTGATACAATAAATTAAAATCACATATTTTTGTGGGTAGGTAGAAGTTATTACAGCAACACAGGAACTTCTCCCGTATTTTCTTCAGAAATTTTATAAGCACATGACGATCTTGTGGAGACACTGTAACAATGTACGTGTGGGGGTATCTGGACCATTTTCATGTTCCTTACCATAAAGCAAACTAGAAATTCTCCCAGTTGCAGATGATGAATCAGACCCGGATAGGTTGGAGAACTGCAGGAGGGGTAGGAATGCATTTCTCTCATTTGAACATGCACAGAATGCAAAGGAAGATATTTGCACAACTCCAGCAGCAGCAGCCCTTCATTTTAATGGAAATCTCGGGATCAGCACAGTGCAATCACCACCCTAAATCACGGGAACACAATTGCCTGCTGACAAAGTATTTGGAGGTGAACAATTCCACTAAATTTAAGCAGTGCCAGGGGAATGCTTTTCCCAGCCTTCAGGGCATGGGCTCATTCAAGAGCTACTATGGAACTTACTCCAAATACCTATGGGAGATTCTGTTTTAAAGAAAAAGCAAGGATCATGCATCAGGAAACATGAATTATTCCTATGATAAATTACTGTTAAACTTCAGCACTTTCCTTGGATCACAGCAGCGATAATACAGATCATAAAGATTCAGATTGGAGGAGCCCCACTACAGAAATATACTCACATTTGATCTTTTCTGGTCAGAAGAAAAGGAGGAGTGAGGTTTTGCAGAAATAATGCAGTAAAACAACTGCCACAAAGCAGATTATGCCCAAACTTCAACTAGTACATCAGTAGAGCAGTTTCTCAATACTTGCTCGCTATTTGGAAATGAACCTTTTAGGTTACTTTCTGTCAGGTTTTCTTGTGAGGTTGCTACATCCATACAGCATCCAGTCAGTCCACACTGAAAGAAGCCACCAAGGGAGTTTCCTCACTTCAACAAATGAGATCTTTGGTATAATGGGTTTTTCCACCACTCATCACATTCTGTGCGAAACCTGAAGAGGAGTTTAGAAGATAATCCAGGAAGCATTTGGGATTTATTCCCCCAGATTATCAATTCCTACTGATTCAGCCTCACTTTAACTACAGGAGAGCTCATAACACTCCCATAACTAGAACATTCCCTTTGTCAGAATAAGGCCAATATGCAGTCAGTGTAGCTGTAATGATGAGTGAGCTGATTGTAAATGTGGGTGCCATGGGCACAGTGCAGAGCAGCAGCCTGTTCTACTGAACTTACTGCTGCTATTGCATGTCTGCATTTCATTTTTCCTCGTAAATAATCTAAAGATGCAGAGAGGAAAGCTAAGGACACAAATAAAGGAACCGAACGCTGATGATATGAGAGTTATAATCTCTAAGTTTTGCAGTCTAGATGGAAGTAGGAAAAAAAAAGAAAAAAAAAAAAAAAAAGCTTTAAAAAATAATTGTTCTAAAACCGCAGCCAATTTTTCAAAGGCAAAAAAGAACATACAAATCTTCTGCACTGACATTCTCCCTCTCACATGGTGATGGAGTAAAGTGCAAAACTGGAAAATACTTATCACCTCCTCTGAAGAAGTCCTGAGTTATTTTTATGAGTTATATTCAAGCCAAAATAAAGACGTTCTCAACTCCCTTAAAGAAGGTCTATCTTGTCAGTACATTTTGGCTGTTCCATTTTCCAGCTGAACGCAGGTAGCAAAGACCGGTAACATTCTACCTAATTGAAGGCGAAATAATTACTGCTGAACAATCTGAAATAAAAAATAATTTGCTCAGTAAACAAGATGCATCATCACAAAATACAACGCTACTAAATTATAGGTCGTGCTAATGCCTATCTCATTAACAACACCAAAAATGCTTTATAGTTGTTTCTTCACCGTAACTTTTCAACCTTTCCAAAGCAGACGTTGCTTGCTGTGCACATTCATAGATCTCAGCTATACAGTTGTGTATATTCTCATTGTGCTACCTGACTTCAGACAGCATTGGAAGAGAAAAAGCCTTAGGAAATGAAGGAAGAAAACACTTTAGAAACCAATAGTAGCCACTCTATTATTTTTCTTTTTACCTGGCTTTTATTATTCTGCTAGCTTTTGTTACCAGCAAGAAGAGAATATTCCTCAACAAAGAATTTAATAAGAAGGTAATGAACTGGAAGATAATGATGCAAAACACACAGAGGTTGTTAATGTACAGACTGGTTGAGATGCCACCATTATACGGAGCAGAAACACTTCAAAGCAGTGTCAGTCTAGATTATTAGGTACTTTCATCATTTTGATCAGATGGATCATAGGGGAAATATGACTACAAGAACATTTACGTTAAGAAGAGTCAGTGTAGCAGAGTGCAGTTACTAGAACAGAAACGTTTCCTGTGTGATGAAAGAAGGACCCTCTTCATCACAGTATGGAATCCAAAGCTTCCATAGAGTAGGAATGGAACAGGAACAGTTCAGTTCAGTACCCGCGTGCCTTTCTCTTGCATTACTTCAACTCCAGAGCAGGACTCAGCATTTTCCTTTGCTGGATTTCCCTATTGCTACTCAAAACCACACTGGCAGTTCCTTTTACTGTATACAGGAAATACATTTTTCCAAAGACTGACAAATATATTTATATAGCCTTTGAACAAAGAGCAGGGATGGAAAAAAAGAGGCTATTAGTGAAATTCAAGTTCTCCCTGCCCAATTCTTCTATTTGTCTGTGTTCACTTCCTCATTGTCACTTCTCCCATTGCATTGTTGTTGCACTGTCCACGTCTGGTTCAGCATTGACAAGTCCATGGTTTTATACTACCGGAACACCCTTCTATACAGATTTGATAACCAGCCACTGAACACAACTCCCAAAAGGAGTGTCAGCTTCTCCAGTCAGGACACCTTCAAACATGATGGCCTCCAATACTCAAGAGACCAAACAAAAATAGGAAGTACATCTTTTCTAGCCTTAACTGATTTATTAAGGCTTCACTTTACTGCGGTATTACTATTCTGTTAAGAATGCAAGTTTTTGTAATGCCACCATTCAAATTTGGAGCAACTGTTATTTATGACAAACGTACTTTGCACAATAACTCAAACACATTTGAGCTGGCTTTAGATTTGAAACTGGGTATTATGAATGCATCAGCTCTACTCTGGTTCAAGGTTTATATTCTTCTATAGCTTAATCTTAGATAGGAGTACTAACTTCACATTAGAACACACCAGCATTTATTAAACACTAGTTTTGAAAAGATTTGAGTAGTTTATCAAGGCTGCTTTCCTAAAAAGATGGACACAACTGTTTAATTTAATTCTTAACCTTCACCATTACAAAGAACTCCAAGCACGCAGACGTTATGATAGCACTCTGCAATATGGAAACATCTTGCAAAGGATCAACAAGTGTTTATCTTTTGTAAACGAGCAAATAAAGGAAGGTGCCAGAGGAATGGGCACATTCTTAGAAGTATAAACATCCTTATATACTGAAACGCTTAGAATTTAAATAGGAATAACAAGTAAGTCATGCTAAAAAATATTCAACAAGATCATTTCTCTCACAAAAAACATAGCTACGATTAAAGATCAGTTCAGTAGCAGCTCAATTAAAATCTGATTTTCAATTGGTAACGAGAACAGAGTGGATGAGACTTCAGACTTAGAGCTCAACTCCTCCAGACAGCCATCATTTAAATGCCTAACACCGATACACCCATATAAATATAGCCATCAGTGGGAGAAGTCCTAGCAAGTTTTACCACTCTATCATGAAGATGACTTCTATTATGGGTGTTAAGCTGTGCTTTTTATTGCTGTAGCAGTTATAGAAGATGAGTTCTTTTTTTATAGCCTGAAGTCCACAACATTCACTGAATTTATTTTGGAATCAAATTAGGTTTGGGGGTTTATTTTAGGGGGAAGCATATTTCAAAAGTTTAAAGATAAGCCTAACTTCTATATGACAATTAATTGTCATGCTAACCCCCTAACAAAAGGGACAGCTTAACATTGTATAGTGATCAAAACACTAAATAATAATGACGGCCTTATCTATTTTAAAGCCATTGTTATATTCAAGTAAATATATATTTAAATTATACGGATAATGAATATGAAAAACTTTTTTGTATCTACACCAGGAGTCCAGAGAAGAACACAAGATCTGTTTTCCACTCAGTCCCAGATCTACTGCACAGCCTTGGGCAAGCAACTGAGGTAGTAATAATGTGTTGGGTAAGACAGTGATGCTAACCTTGATGTACTGACACGTTAGTTTATATTGTACTTGGGAGAGATTGAAGTCAGGCATATGGGATCCGCGCAGCCCAAAAGTTCCAAGAGAACCAAGGAAAGCTCCAGCATTGAATGTCTGCATGCCAGTAAGACTCAAATAACAGCTACAAATATTTATGCTACACTTCCTGGTTTGAAGCGCGTGAAGCTTTTGTGCCTGATGGAGCAGCTGTCGTACAAAAGAATTTTACTCCAAGATGAATGAAGGATTATAGGATTTGGCTTTTCCTCTGTCTTTAAAGTTGATTTTATTACAACATTAAAACAAAAAAACAAAAAAATCCATAGGTTTCTCTAAGGCTGATTCTAGATATACATATCTGCACCAGACTTATTACTGCTGGGATTCAGCATTCTGCAGCAGATTGGATTTTCTTGTGTAGAAGAAATTAATCTACAAGGAATGGATAATATGCAGAAAAGAAGGATTGCATCTTAATTCATGTACTAAGGTCACTGATGTTTTTCTGGGCTATTTACAATAAACCTTAGGGCTGCACAACTTGTATGTAGCTCCTCTGTCAAAAATGTCCTGGTTTCTGAACAGGCAATAAGCACAACAGATTGGGGAAATGATTGCTTTGAAATCAGCAAGTCATGATTTTATTAAAAACATTTAAGGGTGACTTCAAATATATCTCTTCAGACATTCCATCTACCTACGCCATGAATGAGAAATATGATTATGCACTATTCCTTGGATAATGCAGTATATCTGCTCACTGTAATTGCTTCCCACTGAGAGCCACAAAACAGATCTCCACGTAACAGCAAGGGACAAACCCTTATTCTAACCTCTCTCTGTGTTATGTTTAAACATTACCAGCTCCCTGTCAAGACCAGGCACCTGTCAAGCACGCTCTCCAGGAATTAATTCCCATATACCTCCTGCTGAAACCAGCTAACGCCGTGGTAACAGCATATCCTCTTTTCATGATCCTCCATCACCTTCCTAATCCATCCTGCCCCATGCACACACTGAAGGACAAGATAAGCTGTCTTAGCAACTCTGCCACCAAAACTTCACTTCTGTTTGCACTTCACCATGTCCCCCCAAGATGCTCAGTGTCACAGCTGTTAGAGTTGTGCAAGCCTCGAGATATCTCTTTCTCCAATAAACTGGGCCTGGACCCCTCCCCATAGTGAATTCTGCGATGGAAACTGACAACTTCACATCCCAAAAAGACGAATTTTGTTACACGGTTGAAAGGAAAATGATCTTGCAGATGAAGGACCATTAACTTCTGAACATTTTTGATTCGCTGGTAGAGATGTTCCCTCAGGATATGAAATTAAATGCAAAAGCGGTTGGGCTCAGAAACAAATAGCTGCCTGTGATTTACTGTCTGTCAGGATTATAACCCACATTTTTATTTTCTTATCAATATCAATGCAGAATTGGATCAGATCCATAGGACCTTCTGTCACCACTATCCTTCATACTTGTTCTCCCCCATCCTTGAAGGAGAGAAATGGAAATTATTGTGACTGCTAAAGAAAGTCTTTTAAATGTAAGCACATCATGTCTTGGGCAACACTGTCATCACCAACTCGCTGCCTTTCTCCTCAAGGTACTTGTTAACAACTTCTCCCTCCTGCAGCACTAGTGGGAACTTAAGTCTTATTTACAGGCTTCAGGATCAGAGTCATGGAAGAGGCAATGAATTGGGAACCTGGCTATACAGCTTCAAAGCACTGTTCAACTCCTGACTGCTATTGTAGGTGTTTCATACAGAGTAAACTTCAGTTTTAATGGGAAGTCAACACCAAGATTACTCTGGGTGGAAAGCTCGTCCATTCCTAGTACTGTCAGCTTAGAACCAACACATTCCCAAAGAAATGAGCTAACTCCAAGGAAGGTATCAGATACAAAAGTCGGCAACAAATTCAGCACTCAGTTTTGTCACATTTTCCACGCAGAAATAGCTATTTTGTCAATGTCATGAGAACTTGACATTGACAAGCGAAATTTTGACGGGAGACATTTTGTGCAATTTTTGTCTTCAAAAAAAAGCACTTTTTTTTTTTCTTTGTAGTTATAAATAGACTCAAAACCTCAGAAATTATTTCCGTTTCTGTGTCCTTGGCAAGCTGTTTGAGGCAAGTTTCTCAGCTCTGGTTCCTGCAGCAGCCAGTGAGGCAAAGCTCTGCTCCGGCAGTGCCATTGCAGCCCCTGGGCCACAGCCATGCTATCAGCAAATGGCCATCAATTCCACTGACCACAAAGAGATGTGTCTCTTTTTTGTTTGTTTGTTTTGCTTTGTTACAAAATAAGATAGCAGTGTTACACCTTAAGCTGTATAACAGCAATCAGAGGGCCAAAAGGAATGGCTCAAGTTGTGCCAGGGGAGGTTCAGATTGGATATAAGGAAAAATTTCCTCTCCTAAAGAGTGACCAGGGAGGTGGCTGAGTCACCGTCCATGGAGATGTTCAAGAAACACTCAAAAGTTGTATTAAGATATATGGTTTTAGTGGGGAAATACTGCTGGTATGGAAAAGGTTGAACTAGATGATCTTAAGGGTCTTTCCAACCATGGTGATTCTATGATTCTAAATACATTCCAATACAGCAGATGATTAATTCAAATCAGTGTAAGGATTTTGGAGATTCTCAGTGAAAGAACAACTCAATGAGAGCAATTCAGTTATCAGCATATCCACGATGGCTTCTTCCCTCTATCAAGATTTCAGGTTAAGGCCCATCCTGTACTGTCTGGGACATCCATCTGCGGAGTTATTTATTTCTATTTGAAGGAATACAAAAGTTTCCAGAAGAGTTACAACCCTACGATCCCAGTGGAATCACACAGAGTGTAACGATGATGACAATTTCGTACACACCAGATCTAACACCTGCAAAATATTCTTCTGAAGAAAGCTGCTTTCAAAATAAGGGAATGATGGCAGCCTGCGTTACTAATGATCAACATTCATATTCAAGAAACCTTTCCTTTCACAACTGCAAAATACGCTGCCTGAAGCAGAACTACACTCGGCACAGCAGACTTCAGCCCAAGCTGACCACAGCGGTTTCTGAATCACGTGCTTTCAGAAATAAAGTCATATAAGTGACTGGTGGTATACGGACATTCTTTTTGACACTGCATCTTCAGGCCAAGAAATGCTTAATGTGTTTTGGCGAAAACAAAGTGAAGGACAAGTGAAAGCTCAGGGCTGAGTAAGAATAGAGCACACGACAGAATAATATTGCAGTAAATGAACCATACAGATGCTTTTGTGGTAAAACACAACACAGAAACAAATATATATCCAACAGAAGGACAGAATACCTGTGTTAGCACTGAACTGAATAAACGCTAGCACGGTGTCTGCCATGCAGTTAATCTTATGAAACTCCATGAGGTCCTGTGCCAGGACCCAAACCAAAAGGAACTAAAGTAGAACTGAAGCTTGCTAGAAAATGCAGATTATCCATTTTCAACACACAAACCTCTACAGAAGTCTACAAAAATTTTGTGCAATAAAACCACAAGGTAAAATCTCACGAAGAAAACCCCAAAATTCTGCATCATAAATACTTCAAATGCAGAATTATAAAAACCATACAAAAAACACATTTTAAACATAATTGGAACAACATCCTTCAATCTTTGTAAAAGCTGTCATTACCTACAGACACCTCAGGAAAATACTAATCAGATTTTGGGTTAGTGCATGCCGGCAGACATTACAAAGACCTCTTCAACCTCAAAACAATTCCCAGACAACCCAGCCTCTGAAGTGCACCTGCAGCAAACACTTGAGAAAAGCAGCAAGACTGTTAGGAAAGGAGTCAAGGTGAACAGAAGCAACCAACATTTGTCAAGGGAAGGGCAGGTATTATCCAAACGGAAGGTACAAGGATGGATGCTGAAAGAGATAACTAAACTCTGTACTTCATTTGAAAGCACCGGCCTGCAATCCAACAGCATCAACAGTGCAAGGACATCCCAAAGCTTTATTAATGCAACCGAAGCACTCTGAAGCAGACAGAGCATGGTAAAGTTATTATTTTCTAGCAATACAATACTGGTTGATTGATCTAGCGAATCTAAACTTGATTGGTGAATCTTAAAACATCCACGGCAAGAATGCTGAGCATCTTACCAACAGGAGTGAAAAAGATGAAGCATGCCATTTAACAGACATCAATTACTCAGTGTTACCATAGAAAATGCTATAAAGAAAATAAAAGAAAATAAAACAACCGTCACCTCAAAAGTAGGTCTTTGCCATAAAGTTCCAAGATCTGTGGTGATGGTTCCTTGAAGGAAGAGAACTTCTCCCATCCATCCTCTTTTCTCTTACTTAACAAATCCATTTCAAAAGGTTTTCTTTTTTCCCCCTTCTTTGTTTTTTTGAGGTTGATTTTTTTTTCTTATTAAAGAGACCATTTCATTACTTGCCTAGACTACTTAGCTAGAGTTCTCACTCTCAAGAGAAAACACCCATGAGCATCAGTAAGGTAATTTCATATACAGTGGAAAACATTATAACTAAAAGCTCCTCTGGCAAAAGATATTCTAAGAAACATCAATTTAAAATAAGGACATGGAAAATATTAAATCAAACCAGCAAAGGGGGGGGGGGGGGGGGGGCAATCCTTTTAAAAAGCATGGCGTTGCAGAGGAATCCCAGCTGATTACATCCTTACAGGAATTAATACCTAATGGTATGACTGCTCTCACACAAGGAAAGTGGTGGCCAAGAAGTCTGTGGAGACCAAGACTGAGGCCCTGCATGTGCATGACAGGAAGGCTGCTGTCAAGAAAAATGAGGAGACTCGGACTGAGATCCCAAACCAAGACGCTGGTGTGCAGGTCTCCAAGACCTGCCAAGAGATTTAAGGCCAAGAAGAGATGGTTTTAACACAATGTAATCATGCATATGGTATAACCCAGAGATCTTTCATTAGAGACTCCTATAGCTACTCTGGAAGTCAGCAATCATGACCTTCAAAATACATTCCTAAGAACTTTTAGCGATAAAGATCCACCGTGTTCCTGGGTAAGATTTTTCAGAATTGCACTCTTAGCAACACGCATCAGCCTAATTTTAGTTTCCATGCACTGTTCTATACAGTTCCATTTTTGCCTGCTAGCTTAAGAAGCCTTCTGTGACCACAAAGCTCCTGCCATAGTATTTATACTGTTTGATAAGCATCCTCTTAACCTTATTTTAGCTAGACTGAGCCTCTCATTAAATACACAAGTATATATATATATATATATATATATATATATATATATATTAGAATACTGAGGAATTCTCTTCAAATTCTTATAATCCTCTGTAGTAAGTGTTAACGTTAACATCACAGCGGGGCTGAATGCCGAGGCAGCCATCTCATAGGTGTGTGGTACAGAAGTAACAGTCCTTCCTCTGCAGGTACATTCAGTGGCCACGTTTACATTCATTACTGATACTCACATGTGGTTGGCTTTCAGCACAACACCCAAGTCTCTTTCAACATCATGGCACTCCAAGATGGAATCCTCCCACCACGCAGATGTGAGCAATAGTCTTTGTTCCTAAATGCATGGCCACTGATTTGGCTGCATTTAAATGCATGGGAGACTACACTGATTACAATGGGCTCTGAATCAGGCATCAAAAGAAAATGTGCTGTGAAAAACCGGGTCTTTCCAAAGACCAGAAGACAAGCCTGTTAAGAGCTTAATCCAGTAACATTCTGTAGAAGGAAACACTTAACCAAGGCCAACGTGATAACCAAATGGTATCCCCTTACAAGACCAGCAAGAACATTCAACTTAATCACTGAAAGACACAGTCGGGAACTGACTATTTGTTGATAAGGAATATCTGCACCTGTTAGCACAGCTCTATTTTAGGCTTCAGATCCTGGCAGTATTCATGCAAAAAGTACATCGTATCTCATCTATTTTAATCTAAGCAATAATTTAATGGAAAACAAACAACGAACACAAAAACCTGGCAGAAGCAATAGAAAGCAGGCAGAGCAGAGCTGATCTAAACTGATGAATGGGAAGATTCCATCACAGGAAAGAACAATGTTCAGCTATAATTGTACAACAGAACAATGGAAAATTGCTTTCCTTAGTTTATTTCACAGATAGAGGAAAACAGTTCTGAAATGCAGAGTTGCAGACATCTTTGCAGTGCTTCTAAAAGCAGTCACTGCTCTTGCACATCACCATCAGCTGATGAACAGCAAAACCCACGATCTGACCACCCCCCACCCCAAAAAAAAAGACACTGCATAAACACTGTCACTACTTGCTTCCAGGCTGCAGGCCACGTCCTTCTATTCTGAGCATGATCCAAGGCACAACCAATAATGTGATGCACCCTCTATGTTGAGTTCAGGCAGCCCCTGCAGTCCTCAGGCTGTGACTGTGTGAGTAGCAACGCAGAAAGGAGATGCTTAGCATCTCATTTTCATAAACCAAAGCAACAGAAGAACACAGTAGAAAAGTGGCAACACCTTCCCTGTATCTCAATTGTCCTCTCTCTTCCACTTCCGGAAGAAATCACCTCAACTCTCATATAAGTTTCCTCCCTTTCTTGGGATGATCTGACCCTGTAACTGTCATGGCTGAGACACCAAACAAGAGAGATCTGAAGCCTTCTCCGCTGTGACAATCCTTGAATTTTTACACTATTTGCTAGTAAACAAGTAAACTCCGCCAGCTTTTTAAATCGCAATAAATTATTCTCCACATCCTCCAAAATAAACTCACATCTCTCTCAAAGCAGTAACTGTGCAAGTTAGCAGTTCTTAATAACTACAACAAAGATGCCTAGACTATTCCTGCTTACCAAAACTGAAGCCCTTATAGAGATATAAATATTTTTAGAGATGCAAAGCCACATTTCATCTCATAGTCTAACAGCTCTTCTGAAAAGGGCTGCAGACTCTGTCATGCAGTGAGTTTGGTCCTGCTAATAGGGCACTTACCAAAAGTGGTTACCAATATAACAGTATTGGCAAAGCTTCACAAAGTACTTTTGTCTCCACATCATACAAGTACGCTTTTATTTTCCTGTTTGTGACTGATGTTCTCCTTCAATGACAGCAGCTGAGGAGGGACTGAAGTGAAGGAAACATTGCCACGAGCAGTTCATGTTACGCCAGGGTACAAGTGGGATGGGAAATATTAATACTAATCAACAACTCTTATTTGACACAGCACATCACACACAAAAACTGCCTGGATGCAGACAGCAGGGACTGAGTGCACCCTCAGAACATTTGTAGATGGCACAAAGCTGGGAGGGACACATGGATCTGCCTGAGGGTAGGGAAGCCCTACAGAGGGATCTGGATAGCTTTGAGGCCAATGTGATGAGCTTCAACAAGACCAAGTGCTGGGGCTCACATTTTGGTCACAACAGCCCCATGCAGCACTACAGGTTTGGGGCAGAGCGGCTGAAAGTTGTAAGGACAAAAAGGATCTGGGGGTGTTAGTGAACAGTTGGCTGAACATGAGCTGCTGGCAGTGTGCCCTGGTGGCCAAGAAGGCTAATAGCATCCTAGCTTGTATCAGAATACATCAGGAGCAAGGAGGTCAAGTATTAGAACAGACTGCCCAGTGGTGGACACTCAAGAGCCATGGAGATATGGCACTGAGCTCATAGTGCTGGAGGATTTACAACCAGACTAGGTGACCTTAGAGGTTTTTTGCAACCTTTATAATTCCATGCTTCTATGTTTTCTGGTTACTTAACTTTTACTGGCAACAACACATGTATACATGTTTTGGGTTTTTGTAGTGTTTTTGTTTTTAACAGCTGCTGTAAATCTGTTCAATATCAGCTTCGCAGACAGGCTTTTACATGTAAATAAAGCACGTAATTTTGATCAAGGCAAAATACTCCCACTTTCCTGTGGACACAATTGTTACGGACATGGCAACCTTAAGGAACAAGAGTCACAGGAAACTCCTCTTCAGGGGTGCAGCAGCTGGCCTCACTAGCTTTCCCAAGCTTTATAGGTTCCCACTAAGTTCTGGTGGCCACATAACCTCCCCTGCTGCCCCACTGCCTACCTTACCATAGGGCACAGAACGAGCATCTGTTTGGACAGGGTTTGCTCTTTAATGACAGCATTGTTTATGCACATGATAGTTTTATAATTTCAATTAGGTTGGGAGTGGGGGGGGAGGTTTCCATGGAAACAAACACACCACCAAGAAATAAAGCAGAAAAGCTTTGAAAGGAGGGTCCCAGGCTGTAGCCCACTGACAGTCTGGAGAGACTCCAGCACTTGCCACTGTGAGAAGACAGGAAAAGAGAGAGAGGGAAAAAAAAGGGTTAAGATAAACCTTTGTTAAATTATATTATTCTGTCAGATTTCAGAACTACTCTTTGGGTGATAAGCAGTTTGGGCAACAGCAACATAGCCTATACTGCATAAGCAGCAGCTCCATACATGTAGTAAGCAATAGAGGCAGCATTGCTCAAAGCTCAGCCATGATCAATGGGGACTCACCGGCCTTTAATGTCAGATTCTAACATTTTGCAAACAAAGCAGGAAACAGGCTTTGATATGTGGATTCCAATACTAGGATTCCCAGCTTCTGCATGAGGAACACCATCCTGCGTGGTACACGAGCTCTGAATTCAGACGCCCTGCTGGCAGCTTAATGAGGAAAAGCTTGCTCAGGCTGTGTGTCCCAGACAAGCGAGCACTATAACCCTTAGAACGGAACAACTGGCCTCTTCTTTCTGTCCACCACTATGAGGCATAAGCACACGATGGCTGGGAATCACGATCAGCTCCCTTTAATTTGTTCACCATGCAGCCAGAACTCTCCTGTCAGCCTGAACCACCCCAATTAGCCAGAGGAAAAGATAACTGAAATGCAGCACTCAAGAGAAATGCTGAGATCTTAATGCCATCACTGCAACAAAAGGAAGAGGGAAAAACTGTCTTCTCTCTTTTCTCAAATATGCCCACCTCCAGAAAACTACTTCCAGATTGAGAGAGAAAGGGCTGCACTTTGGTAGAGCTAACCTCATCGTAGCTGGGATGGAAAAGAAGGAAGCTCCAGCACATTTTTGCTACAAAACCTGTGCCTAAGGCATAAGGATCACAGCACCAGCTCTGTTGAAACTGCCTCTCTCCCAACCCTAAGCAAATGGGACAGAGCTGAACAGACTCCTGCTGCTCCCCACAGCTCAATGAGCAGTCATCTCACTGGCAGGGTTCAGTGCCATGCTGCATTACCAGCCCTTAAGCTAGCTGCAAAACAACTGCTTTCCAAGCAGCATGGACCATGGATGCCTGGGGACTGCAGCTTGACTCCAGAAAATCTGCCTGGACACAGAGTTCTTCACACACTTCTGCATCCTGAACAAAAATGGGACAATCTGACCATTACCTCAATAGCAAATACCACCCCAGGCAATCAGCAGGGGAACTTTCTTAGAAACCCAATAAAGAACGTCAAATAGGGAGAGAAGAAGGCCTTTACTATGGACTGATTCCAGACACAGAACAACTCCGACATGACCAACCGCATGCACTGTTTTCTTTCATCTGCCCAGTTACTGCTCACTGTTCAACAGATTCCAATTCAAAATTAACAGGTTTTCATAAATTCCATATTCAAAACAGGACATTCTTAATTTCTGAGCTCTTTGTAACTCCTCTATTTGTAAAGACACGTGGGCATAGCTCAAATGTGACAAGTCTAAAGTATGATGGTTCTAGCAGGAAAAGGCTGTATCCTGCTATCCAGAAAGCTTGCAGTCATTTCTCAGCTCCGACAAGATGTTTAACCTAGGCGTAACATTCAATCTTTGCATGTCTTAGTTCACTATTGTTAAATGAGGTTTGGATAACAATCATCTCTCATTTAGGAAATGATGTGCAGTAAAGGCACAGTGGGCTTGGTGAGGCAATGGATCCACATGGCATTCAAGTCCACAAACCTTGCATAATTTCAAGAGCCAGCACTGACAGGTCAGATGGCAGATGGCCCTGAGCATCCTACACCAGATCACAATATCACATGGCCTGAACATCACTGAACATGCACCACATTCTAACATAAGAGATGTGTGGATTACTGACAATGTCCAGGACTACTGTCTAGTGGGCCACCAAGAACATTCAGCTCAAATGCATAGAAATACATAATAATGCTTCCTATTTTGAAGTTTGGCTGTGAGAGAAAAGAACCCTGGCAAATGTATAATTTTGTGTAATTTCACTTGGATGCTCGCTGTAATAGCAGTAGTATTTATGACATTGTGAGTCATACCCATGCACTCCTCAGATAGCAAAGACACTATTATCCATACTATTTAAAAACAGAGTCCTCACAGAGGAAAATGTCCCACTAAAGGCAAAACCTGCTTATTTGCCTTCAACTGCAGACATAGCCTATAAATATGTACTGCTTCTCTACATACATATGTGTCACAGCCATGAAAGGCCTACAGATAAATGTGTTATAAACAGGAGAATTGTCAACATTATGAGAAGCACTTTCCAGTAATTCTTGTTTAGAGCCTGCTATAGAGTATGCAATTAAATTGTTGTCTTTTATAAGCACAGAGAAACTGCTGTCATGCAAAAATTAAGTCATAAAACAAATCTCCTCAAAAAAAAACACCCCATATTCTGAATGTAGTATTCAGAGACTCTTCTTGCCCACATTTTAATGTTTTGGATTTCATGCCTTGATTCAGCACTGTTAATAACCACACAGCATGAACCTGAGTAGTAAGATACTTGTTCTGATGGATCAATGTCTTGATTCAAGCCCTTCAGTAGATGGGGACTCTTGGTCCACCTGAACTACTTCAGCTGCACTGATCAGCATTCAAAAAGATGCTGTTGCATATGTTCAAAGGATTGAATAGGATGTAGAAGTAACATAAATGTCATAATAGCTTTTATTCACTAATTCCACATACAACTTTCCTTATTAATATCCTTTGTCCTTGCCCACAATCATCAACCAAATAAAAAGTCACTAACTTGGGAAGACATTTCATCTGGAGATGTTATATTCTATGACTACCTTTAAAAGTTGCCCAGAAATGAAAAAACACATCAGCTAAAATAATCAACCCTCCACAGAGCTCAGCTGTGAACAGTAACTGCCCCGATACCCAGGAAATAGATTACACAGTCTGCAAACATTGAGCACTCTCAAAAGCTTTTCTGATAACCAAAGAGCTGTTCATAGATAACTCTGCCTCAGAGCTCATTAAAGATGTAGCGCATTTCAGAATTGCATATACATCACCACTGCCATGGCAATGAGTTTCTATACAGCACACCAGGAACTGCTGTTATAAAGGACAGAAGCAACATTCCAGGCAGTAATTTGTCCGTGGATTTTTAATCTTTTCAGGAATCAACATCTACGTTTATGCAGAAACAAAAAGGCAGAAAGCAACGCCTCTTGTCCAAAAGGAGCTACCCTTTCTTAACATCTAAAAACAGGCTTGCTCCTTTCTTCTCTTCCCTCTGCAACCAAATATTATTTCTTTCAGACTAAACTGAACTATCTTATGTAATCATACCAAGGTTTTTCAAACTTGGCCCCTGTGTTACTTCATCTTCACAGGGACTGCTGCCATTACAAGACACATCCAGCCCCGTAAGGCACTCAAAACAGTCAGGGATGAATGCAGCGCTGTAATTATCATTCATGTAATTATTATTCATAAAGTGTTTCCTGTGAGCTTTTTGCTCGTCTCTGGGAGATACCATCTTCTACACCAATGTAAGAAGACTATAAATCCACTTGCAAAATCCATTGAGGGATGTGCATTCGTCACTGCTGGGGGCAGTGATGTGGCTGATAGTTCTCTCCTGATCACAGTTATCTTCTTGGGTCTGGAATCCACAAACCAGGACACAGCCTATACAAAGAAGTGTTGATGCGTGTGTAGAATGACAATATTCAGAGAGTAAAAATTGATTTTTTTGTTGCTGTTTTTGTTATACTATTACATACACGTTGAGATCTTTCATTTGGATTCTGGATTTAGTTCCTCTTTCGGCCACAGCTAATAACCAGGTGACAGACTGAGCAGGTTACAGCCACATTGGAAAGCATCAAACCCAACTTTGGTGTTTGCCTTATAGCTATGGCTGGTCACTTCTCCAAGATTCATCCCTAACAGCAGGCACTCAGAAAAGTGACACTGTGAATATTGCACAGACAACGTATTTCTGAAACAGGCACAAAAGCCAGCTCAGATCTCACCTCCCTCTTCTGCATCGCCCGGTTTAACATATGACAGCATTAGAGCCAAGAGATGTTCATAGCTGCTCGCGTTGGCTGCACTGATCAGGCAGGTTCATTCAGCAAAGCATATGCTCACTGCAACCTAAACAACCTCTGCCTGGGAACAGATATGTAGTCACGGGAGACCTGTCGCCAGCATAACTAGCTCAGCAGCACAGCATGCAACAAAATCTCTCCCCCCTCCAATCTGTCAGCGTTGCAAAAGCAATGAAGAACTCCGAGATTAGCACAGTCAGTTTGCTTTGTGTCACTTTGCAAAGCTCGGGATCCTGAGCTCTGGACTCAAACAGTAAAAAGTGAATACACCTGTAAGCATTAAAGAGCTACATTGCAAACTCTAAGAATTCATGCACTTGATATCCATTATATCCATATCTACTTATATTTTTATATCCATTTAAGAAGTGGTGATGCTTTCTGCTGTAGAGGCAACAGCCTGTGGTTTGGATAGAGTTGAAAAATCTGATTTTAAGAAAAGGAAAAAAAAATTACAAAATGTGTGATTTTAGCAATGAAACAAGAACCCTGCTCAGTCTGTGTGCCCCTGCCCAGGTCTCTCATTACCTGGTTCCACCACAGAACATCTCCCATGCACTTTTACATAGCAAGGTATTCCATACCCCCTAAGATACATAAAAAAATCTGTTTCTTTTGAAATAGTATTTCCTGAGAGGTATGGAGAGAAGAGAAGGGAGTTGTAAGGCCAAGCAGATTAAAAAGCAATGGAAGAGATCCCATAGTACACACAGAGCTGACTGCCTCAGTAGGGCAGAAGGAGATTTGCGCTCCTGGACGGGTCTTCATTTGCCATGACACAGCTGAAAGAGACAGGGAAAAATGGTACCTTTATAGACAGCAACAACTGGGGAAATTAATTGGAAGCCCAAGATGAGGCAGGTGTCTCCAGCCTATTTTGGCAGACTAAATCAACACCAACTATACAGCGGGAGTCAGAGAAGTTAAAAGAAAATCATCATAAAAATGACAGCCAGCAGCAGCCAGGGACAAAGTTTAAATCTCTGGTTAATGGCATCTATTTCTTTGAGGGCTCAGCACAGACTAAAACGTTTCACCTCACCCTGGAAAAAGTACTGCTGCTCAGGCTGCAGAGAAGACTTCATCCAGCATTCACATCAGCTAATGCTGCCAATAAAGAGGGCAGTCTTTTACCACTGCTATCCTGCTATGCTCTCATTCACATTCCAATAGTTAAAACACAAGAAAACAAAAAAGAAAGGACTTTATCTTCTGAAATACATAAAGGAGCTCTTAAAATTACTAAGATTTGTTTTTCCCAATATTTGCATTATGACAAGAACCACCTGCACAGCAAACGATAACTCCAAGCTAACCAAACTACATCGGCAGGTAGCACAAGGTTGTCATTCTAGCAAGGGGTTTTACAACATAATATTCACACAAACAGGGAGAAACCTTTAGAGAAATGAAAAGCTGCGCAGTTATCGCCTCTGTCTGAATGGTTTTCGTATTACCTTTTGGCATATTTATGATTTCCTTTAATGTGAAGTTAGGAGATTTCTGTTTGTGACATTTATTTTTATTCAGCTCTTAGAGAGAGTTACATTCGTTCCTATGCACTGTATCAGCATTAACAAATTCTTAGAGTAATATCTCTGCATAATACCGATGTCCTTGCTCATCAGCCTGACTTGAAACGTGACCTGCATTAACAGCATGAGGACAACTTTGCTCCCCTCTGCTTTCCATCATGGTGAGGGGGGAACACACCACCAGGCCGTATTTAAATACACTGCATAGGCACAGGTGTCCCTACTGCTGAGATGCCCATTAAAAACAGGATGAATCAACCCAAACTAAAAATGAGCCTAGATGTTCTTAATCATAGCGTCTTCGTTTTGAAGAACGCCGATGTTAAAGTATCCAAGGCTCGAACGTTATTAAGATTTCCAAGAGAAATACTCCACAGCCCAAATAGAGCACATATTTTACTTAAATTAGCATTACACCTAAGAGCTTTCGCACATATTTTCTTCTCAGACAGTCCTTATTACTCTGTGACTACTTGGTATCACCCCTAAATAACACTGTCACTGGCTAAATGAATAGAATGTGCTGTACTAACAGATGATTTATACGGATTCTAAAGCATCTATCAGCAGGCATATTTTTGCCCCAAGTCTCTCGATACAGCTTGCTTCTGCATCACAGAAATTCTAAATCCAGGGACAGAAAAGCACATGAGCTGATTTACATAGACAGTGCTGAGGTACGGCATGCACAGCTTGGCACAAAGTCAGAAACCTTCATCCAGGAAAGGCTCAGTGAGGACTTCACCCACCTCTGCTGAGCATCCCCTAAAGCCATTGCCAGGATCACGTGGCAGAACTCACCACAGGCACTATTCTACTGCTGGGAGTGGAGGAAAATTTAGGCAGAGAGGATATTGTCCAATCCTATTCAACAGCCACATGGAATGCACTGGAGTGACTGGAGCTGTAGAGATTTATGGATTCATCTGTTTTAAGAGAATGAGCCTTATTCTCTTACTGGTGAAGCTGAACAGCGAAGAGACAGGTACTGAAAGGCTTGTCATGTCAACAGGAATGCCTCTTTCTTCCTGTTAGTCTTTTATATATTATCCTAAGAAAGAGCCAAGGACTTCTACAAGCTAGCAATGAAAAAAAGCAACAACCACAATAAGAAAATATACTGTGTGAAGAAAACACAACTCAAATAAAATCCTCATACCAGTAAATCCGACCACCAGCTGAGGTTAAATCCAACTGTGGTGTGTTGGCTGCTGGAGTACTGATGGTAAAATGTGCACAAGTGGTGAACTAATAATTAGATGTCTAATGTCTGTTTGGCTTTAGTTGGTTGGTTTGCTTTTGTTGCACTAGAAGAGTACAAGAGATATTAATACTCTTTGTATTTTATAACGACTCATTATCCTCTTCTTTATTTGCCAGAACTACATACAAAACGTGTGTGTGTGTAGATAGATGGTAACTATGTGGTGTTAGGATTTATATCACATTATTAAAATGACAGTGAAATAAGACCACACTGCACCATCCCCAGTAGTACAATGGTAGCCAAAGAGTAAAAGAAATATATATATATATTATAAAATCCAACAGCTTCAAAAACAAAACACTTTTCCCATTTAGCCTAAAAAAACGTTCTTAAAGAGGCTTCCCTGTAATGTTACCACACTTTTTTTCTTGCTTTAGCACAATCCAGACAGCAACTGATGGATTTCCAGTGGCACCTACAACACATCATCTACTGCTGTCAGCACACATCTGGCCCTGTTTCCCCAGGGCTCAATGGTGCTCCACTCACTTGCCCACGGGGCAACCATGCCAAACACCTGTAACCTCTCCATAAGCAGAGTGGAATTGTGCTTGTGTCTCTCTCTCCTCTGCGCAGCCATGATTATTCCACTCTCAATATCACGCTTCCCGCTACATCTGTTGTGTTACAAGGATTTCACCACCCCCAAAAACCTCCAAGGGAAAGAAATACAAACTATTCCATCAGATGCAAAGAGCCCTGCAAATGACCTGCTGAGAAACGAGCGTGGCACTGCTGCAGCTTTCTGTGCTAAGCAAAGCAAAGCAAGGAGAGGGGCAGCAGCTACGCAACGAAATTTGCCACCTTGTAAAATTATCCCTTCCTCACCCACATGGTTTTAGGCATTACAACCCCCACTGGGCTGTGCATAAACACATTCACAGCACAGTCAGGCATACGTGATACTGATCGCTGCTGGCGGGATATATTTGGGTTATTATATTCTCACCCTGTTTCTTGTATTCTTCTCTAAGCATCTGCTGTTCGCCACTGTTGGAGACAGGATACCAGGCTGTCAGTAATTGTTATGTCAAAGAAATAAATGGACCGTACGAGGGGGAAAAGGGATAAATAAAAGGATGGCAGAAAGGATGGTTAGAAAAAATAGTTCACGTGGAGTCATACTGAGACCCAAAGATAAGGGGTGCTAAAAAAAATAAATAAGAAATAGCAGGAAATAGAAAGCAACGTGCAAACCATTTGCAGCAATTGGAGAACGAAAGGTTTTGTTCTGTTTTCCTGCTGGAAGTACTTATAACTCAGGAGAGGAGCAAAGGGAAACAATGATGAAGCTAAGGAAAAGAGCTGGAGGCCAGCAATGAGGAGTTGAACTGTAGAGTTTATGAAAGACACCAAAGGAATACTTGAGTCCAGCAGTTGTAGGCAGACAGGACAGTTATCCTGGCAATTACAGGCACCCCAGATGAAAATCACAAAGGAACAGCTTGATGACTGAACTCATAACTTCCTTACTTTATTTTCATTCCTCAAGTGCCAGCAGGAAACCCAAAGTCAACAAGAAGCATGGAGGAATAGAACAGCGCTCAAACAAAACATGTAATTTGCTTTATCTTTATCTTGGGTGGTTTTAAGAAGACCTCAACAGCAATAGAAGTCTGATAAGTCTCTCCTGGAGAATATCACGAAGTGGGCATCAGGAAGGGGAAAGCAGCAGAGATGGTTGCATCCTCAGGGCACTCTGTGTCTGCTCACAGTGGGAAGCCCATCAGACCTACTGGATAATCCTGACATGATTTTTAGCACATTTAATAAAGCAGGTTGTGGGAATAAATATAGCAGCTGTGCTCACATTGCAACTTGTATTTTGCTAACAGCTTGGTGACACACCAAGTACTGTAATAATATCATTACAGGAAATTACTACAGAACACTAAAAACCACTGATAATCAGCAAGATGTAGTTTTAATGAGGAACAATCAGTGAATGGAAGTGCCTTTAACTGGGCCTACAGAGAAATGCTTTGCATCCCGCTGCAGCTCAGTACCTGCTTAAGGGTAGATAGGGACAGACTTGAATGACTGCAGAGAAACAACTCAGTTCTTTTCTGCTAAAGATTGGGCATTTTAACACAGCAAAAGACAAGCCTGCTCATCTAGGATCAAAGAATGCTGTGCTGGATGACTTATCCCACTTGCGGGGTGGAGGGGGGGGTGAATTGGGTGTTTGAAATCACAGACTTAAGCATATATATATAGGAGTAATGACAGATAAATAGCACATGAAGTCCTAAGGTCACTAGCCGTAGACTTTTGTCCAAGTTTAGAAAGGTGATGCTGTTTCTGCCTATGGAGTCAATGAGAGGGTTAGCAGTGTTCTGCTGACCCAGAACAACCACCTCTGAGATGCACAGCACAAAGATTTCCTCCCCCCCGCCCCCCCAAAAAAAGGGGAGGGAAATGTAACCTGATTTAAGTGTCTGAAAACAGACTGTGTGCAAAGAGTTTAAACAAAATCACTTGAGCAAAAAGGCGGCCAAGCAGCAGCACGTGAAATGACTTTTACTAGCAGCAGCCTCCTTAATTAAGGAGAAAAAGGCAGAAAAAAGATCCAACATATGGAGGAAGGAAATAAACTCCAATTGGAGATTTTAATTTTTTAAAGCATTGGAAATAATTACTCACCAAAGCAACTACCCTTAGGACACATTTGAGTCCCAGTGATCTGCACTCCTTAATCAAGGCTGAATATGTTTCTGAAAGGCAAGAAGAAATTGCTGCGTAACATTTGCTATACCCTGTGTTACCAGTTGGTCAAACTACAGGATCCTAACAATCACTTTGGTGAAAATCTGGGCAATCAGAGAGCATTTGCCATATTCTGTGGCACTGTTCAGAGTTATGGGCTTACACTGCGTTTTATATTCCCGTATGATTTTAGAAAACAGAGGAAGCAGCAATTAAAATGGGTACGTTATTAAGGCAAGAGTCCTCTTTCATGCAGACATATTTGCATTCATTGCAGCATTCAGCTATGGTTTTACTGCCACAAGCCAAACACATAAAACTGGGTACCATAAAATAAAATAAAAATACAGGCTTTTCCAAATAGGACCCATATTAAAATTAAGCCGTAACTGTAAGAGTTTCAATAGATCTACAATTGTCCCCTTTAGAACCATTAAAATTGCAGTCTTTCAGATAACAATGTCCACAATAGCTGTTTGCAAACCACTATATACATTAAACTGTAGATAATTAATATGCTTCTGTAATTTTGTCCTCCTTTGTAAGCAATAGCTATTATAAAATCATACACATCTGCCCAGAGCTTCCTGAAAGCGATGCTGAAAAAGAACATAGCTGGGCATTCATGGCTAAATGTTGCATGAATGTTGCTTAGTACGCAAAAAGGAAACACACTTCTTAATTCCACATTCTGGCTGTTGCAAGTCTACCGAGTAAACCTCAATTATATAATATTCATGGGACAGAACTCACGCTACCATTGTTTCTTCTGCCATAGCAACTGCCTACATACAATGGAGTAAGTGGACAAGGTCAGGGAACTTTGAGGGAGCAAGGCAGGAGCAGAAGACATGCAAGAAGGGCACCAACGCAAGCATGCATCAACAGCATCAATCTCTGAACTGATGGATTTCCCTGCTTCAGTTCTACCATTACACCTGGAATTCGTCTGAAGATTTAATTGCTATTTGGGGGTGGAGATAAAGAATGACAACTTGTAGCTTTTATCAAAACCAGTGCATTTACCATCAGTGTCATAAGGTCACAGTGAGGGGTGCCTGCATACAAAGCAGGAAATAGCAACACATACTCTACAGCCACACTTGCTACAGCCAAAGCAGCTCAAGTTCCATAAGGCAGTGTAAAACGTGAAGGGTCAGACCCTGGCTGCCACTCCTTATTTCCACCAGACCTGTCCAAGGAACCCAGAGCAGTCCAGGTAGAGCTGAGTACTGGCTGGATTAGGGCTTAACACAATTCCTGCTGCTGGGGTGTTCATCCCAACCAGTGCCACCGTCACAACTCAAGCCAAGCTGGCAGACTAAGTGCACAAGTGGTGCAGACGGGGCACTTCCAGCTGTGATACATCTTCTCCTATCTAAAACAAGCAAGGTTAGTTGCTTCCACTGAGTGCCTTTATCCTCAACATTGAGGAAAATCTAAACAACCAACTCCAACATAAATGTCTGCAATGCCAGTTTAATCCCTTTCTATCTTTCAGTGCCGGGTAGTTACAACCATAACAACCACTGAGATCTCTCCTGATGTCACCACCTCAGAAATTAAGTTGGGACAGAGTGAGGAGATCAACATTGCCACAGAGCTCACAAACGAGCTGAAGTTTTGGTGTGCAGCCACCTCCCAGCTCTGACTGCCCACTTCTGTGCGGAAACCGTAGGATTCATCCAACATTTATAGCGAGGAGGGGGTATTTCATGTCAACCTTCTGATGTTTGTTGACTTACAGACGGAGAGTGCAACTCAACAGCTGAGCCACGTATCATTTCTATTCCTGCTGCATTACACGGAAGCGTGCACAGTACAATCCATGTCACCTGAACAAAGGTAGCGAGATCTTTGGCCGTGTGCCATGGCAGCTCTGTAGTAAAATCACAGTCCCTCGAACATTTTATGATCTCTAATGATTACAGCATTTGCACTGGGCCGATGGCTCAGATTAATCTGATTTTTAAAATTTACAGCATTTAATTAGGATTAGTAGCAACAACGATATCGTTCAAAGGAAGAAGGAATATGACAGCATCTGCCCTAAAAAGGGGAGCAGGCAGGGGGGAAGAAGGAAATCAGTCCAAAGTTTGAAGATATTCTCAATAGTAACTAACAGCCAAAGAGAATAACCTTCCTGAACAATACACGATAGGTAGCAGCTGCCTCTCATCTATGGATGAAAAGTCACTTGATGCCGTTGCATCTCAAAAGTATTTTTACTTTCATATGGTGAGAAACCCGCTCTACAATACAAGTCCCTTCCTACAAATTTTCTAAGCGATTAAACCCTAGCACTCCATTTTGACTTCTAGCGCTTTTCAGACTGGTGAGAGCCATATAATGATTCATCATTAAAGTAATCTTTAAGCAGCTTTGTTCCTATTTGCTGCTATATATATTAAATAGAAATTGCTCTTTGAATTCACCTCTAAAGTCAGACTCTTTTTTTTTTGTATCTAACAGGAATGGTATCTCCAGTCATCATCTGAATGCAGCAAAACAAGAAAACTTTTTGCATAATATAAATATCTGCATTCTCTACGAGGAGGCTGATGCCACCACCTACTGTGAACACGTTTTATAAGTGGTTCAAAGCCAGAGAGGTTTCAACTGCAGCAGCACAATCTCTTAAAGACTCCGGTCACTATCAAAACAGCAGCTTTACCTTTGACTCAACAGGTGCTGCTGGCCCACACGCTTTGACCACCTGTAGCTGGTTTCCAGGCAGCATCCAAAGCATAGAAATGAAATGGCTGCTGGATGACTGCAGGCACCTCATTACTGAGCTTCGTTTGTATCCCCACAGAAGCCAGGAAAATCACCCCGCAGGAAGCAGTTCCTGAAGATTCACTGTATTCCCATTGCACTAGTCTGTCATCATGCTACATGGTGCCTGTGGCCGATGAGGAGACACTACAGGCAAGCCATAGCAGTGCAGCACAGGATGAGGCCATGCCTTTGCTTCAGCAGCAAACTTCACAGGGATCCCAGCCAGATGGGCGATCCCAGGCCACCAATGGACCCAAACGAACATTCAACTCAGCCATCACTCAGTAGGGTCTTGGCAATGGGCCTCAGCAGCTCTCACCCATGGGCCATGCTGAGCACCCTGTCCTTGGTCTTCGAGCCATGCTCTTTTGGGACTCTTGGACCAGGGGATGTATCATAGTACAGCACACACGACACACAGTGCTGATCACTCCTCATTTAATAAATTACAATGTAAAAAAAAAATCACCATAATTAACTTCAGCAAATAGCTCTTGACATCCATATAATCAGGAGTTTAATGCAAAACTGTCACTGACCAAAAACGCTGTTTAGAAATAATCAGGAGGTCAAACGGAGTGTTTTTGTTCCCTAAGTAGATGAGAGTACAGCTATGAGGAACATATTCCCACTCACACCTTCAGCCTACATGAATAGGTTCCAACACTGTGTTGCTTTAGCAAAAGTACTTGATGAAAAATGCACTTGCTGGAACAGGGGCACAAGCAGAGCCAAAACTGCTGCTGGCCAGCAAGCACCAAATTTGTTCTGAATTTTGCAAGCATGTTTGTGAGAAACGTTGTGCTTTAATTCAGCCAGCTCTAATCACCATTCTGCCTGGCTGCAAATAGCAATAAGTAGGATGACTCCCATATAATCTCTCTAGTGTTTCCTGCACAGGTAATTTGGTTATTTAATGCTCATCGTATTTCATAAATGCATTTTTATAGAGAAGCCATTCAAATAGCTTTATACCAGCACTACACTGCTGAGATTCTCCACTGGGTGTTCATACATTCATATTTCCACCTCTGAGTGAAACCAGGAGATTGTTCTCCCCTTTGCAGGAGATGCGTGCGTTGCTATGGAGCGCTGCTGCCCAGCTCTGCCTCCTTCCTGGGAAGCAAGGAGCACTCCTTCACAGGACAGAGCGAAGCAGCTGCTCCCCAAGCACCACTGCAGCCTCCAACCTCTGTAAGGGTTGTGGCTTCTGGTGTCATAGTAGCAGCAAAGCCACCAGACCATTCCTGCTGCTCTATCACCAACATAGAGGCCCTGCAGAGCAGCAGAGGTCTTTCTCATCAGATCCCAAAGGAGGCTCTGCAAATATCTTCTTCTTGCAAAAGAAGCATGTTCTTTCCTGCATTTGGCCCCAATTTGCTGGTAAGAAGGGGAGATTTTCCTGAGCCTTCCCTGTGAGATGGGTTAGAGATGACTTCAGCATGGCACAGCAGTCTTGGGAAGTTCAGGAGGCATCAACAAATGCTCTGAGCTGCCAGCTCAGGTGGCAACTCAGGAAGCCCAAAGATAACAACAGTGACTAAAACATTTACAGCAAACATGACAATCCTGCCCTTTCTCCCTTGCAAAGAGTGCAGTTATAACACATTTGTTCTGCTACAGTGCCACAGAAACACTTCTGGAACAGTTTCACAGCAATGGTACCATTGGCCGTGCTGTTTCCATAGACCTGCAATGCCAGGAATGCGCACAAGCCTCTTACCATGTGACATAAGCACATAACCCAGGCAGTGCCCACCCATTCCACATGGTCAGGTCTCATTGGCAGGATCTGTGATCTCTTGCTTCATAAGCCAACATGCAAACACACACGCATACAAGCTAGCCATGAACACCGGTACCAAATTGGTATCAAATCAGTACCCAGGGCACACCACTCTGCCTTTTCCAGGGGAAAACGTTTGAGAACTTCCCTTTCAGCTCCATCTTTACAGAGAAAAGCACCCACTGGAGGTCTCACGAGAAGCCAAAATGTATGGTCTGATGGTAAGAAAGGCACAGCCTGAGCAGCTGCTGGTCTTGAGAGAGACTTCTCAAGAAGGCACCATCCTTAGCAAGCCTGGGGAAAGCTGATGTTGAAATTTGTTGGCATTGGCAGATTTTCCTCCTTAGCTATCGGTGCAAAAATTATTAAAATCATTTTAAAATAGCTTCAACTGAACGCTGCGGGTAGTAAAGCCGTTAGCAGAGATGAACAGAGCTCCTCTTCACAGAGCTGGGATAGCAAGGCACAAATCAGACTCAGACAGCTCCTAAAACACATTTCTTTCTCAGCTTCCAAGTACCAAAATCCTCCCTTAAAACCTTCAAATCCCCTCTCCTTCAGTGCAGAGCACTTCCTTTTCCCTGATGGTGTAATCTCACTCCCCTAGAAAACATCGTCTCCCTGCCAGCAACACTTTGTCTCCATGTGGATGTCCACCTTCCTCCCCACATCCACAGGAGCAAAATTCAGGGACCTGTAGAGTGCACTGTATGCCTGCATCTGAACCCAAGCATAACCCCGTGTGCTGCAGCCAGCCCCTTCCTAAGGTCACATCAGGAAGCAGCAGAGCTCCCAGGTGCATTTCACAGACCAAAGCAAGTTTGTTCCAATTAAGTGCAACAACTTTATTGCTGGGCATGAAAGGTATCCCTGAGGATACCCTATGCTCTCCTTCCTGCTGCAAGCACAAAAAACACGGACACATATTTCTGTCCAGCTTTAGGCTGCAAACTGAAGCTGTTTCCCACTAAAATGCATTTTGACAGCATAGCCCAGGACGAAAAAGGGAACTGTATCCCACAGATAAAGCTCACGGCGCATTGCACAGGGAGCGGCACCTACCTCACTGAGCCAGCAGAGCCTGCAGGTCAACATAATTCCTCATGGATGGAGACATTCACCCCAGCCCTAGGAGCAGGGGCTCTGCTGCCATGCCCAGCACCTCGGACACACCAAGAAAGCATCTTCTGCAAGCAGCGCAGCTCCTGACACACACCGAGCAGCAGCAGCGGCAGCAGCCTGGGAGAGCAGCAGCAGTTGAATTGCTGCACATGTATCTCTGCAGATTATTTCCTGCTTGAACACTTAGCGTAAAGGCAGATGCTCTTAACCCTCTGGAGGCCTCCGACTCTGTCCTCCACTGGCAGGGGCAAACGAAATACTCCAAATACTCCGTAGCGAGGCTGGAGGGAAACAAGTGGAAATGCACAGGACATCCTCCGAGAAGCAGTCCTAACCTGGAGTTAGTTGCAGTCACTTTGGGAGCCAAGCAATCCCACGGAAGCCCACAGCATCCCCTGGCAGGCACCGCACAGCTCCCACCGCATCGCCCCAGCACCGGCAGAACACACAGCTCCCAGAGGGACCAGCACGTCAGAGGACACAGCCAAAGACAAGGTGAGGAGGTGACAGACACGATGGTGTCACTGACACTGGGGCACACGGGGCTCCTGCCCCCAGCACTCAGCTCTGTCGTCCATCAGCTGCAGGCGCCCACAGCGTGAGCAAGCACACACTGTCCTGCCGGCACAAACAGCGCTCAGCCGGGGAGCTTCAGTGCTGCTCCCTCTCTCTCACAAGCTGCGAATGTGACTGGAAAGCATGGCTGAAAAACATGCTACAATTAACAGGAGGGAGGGGGATACTATTGCTCTCCTGCTAGTCTTAAAGGCACATTGCTCACACGAGCCTGTTGGAGATGCGGATGCCTGCAGCTCCCACCCAGTGCCTCAGCCAGAGCCCAGAAGGAGCTTTGTCAGCTCAGGGCAAGGAGACAGCCCATAGGGAAGAAGAGAGCCCCTCAGCCTGGAGGGGAAGGAATAGCAGGCCTGGCCGCAGGGCTCCCACATTAGGGCTCAGAAATGAGGCCTCCCTCATCTCCAGGATCCAGCTGTGGCCCTGTCACCCAGCAGCGATGCTTGTCCCTGTCCCAGTGCAGCACAGCTGTCACTACACCACACGCATCCCTGTCCCACACACATACAGTCACCGTCCCTGTCTGTACCCTACAGGGCAAGGAGAACACAGAGCATCCCATGATCTGGTACTCTTCTTCTGGACCTGGCATTGTGCAATTAGCAGTGCTGCTCCCCATAGAGATACGTGCAGCTCTGCACCCTGATGCCATGCATAACAGATCTCCCTTCTGTAATACCTCTCTGATCTGTGAGACACCTCAACACGCTGCTCAGGCTGCAATGAGCTCAGCAGGTCTCAGCCTGGCCACAACGTCTGCTGCTGCAGCATCTCCCACCGACAGCCCAACAGGGCACCAGCCAAAGGCCTCACACTCCCTTTGCTGATACCCTTTTTGTGTTCTTTCAGACATCATTTTGCACTTCAATGTATCAAGACACTCACTCCAACATGTCAGGCCTTTCCCACCCTGGCAGCGGTAGTATCTGAAACACCCCTTACAAGTCTGACAAATAGGGAAATTGCCCTGTTAGAGATGTGCATGTGTGTTTCCTCAGCAGTGCTGTTGCCACATACAGGATGCTTTTCCAAGCAGGACTGAGCTGGGTGAAGCTCTGGACCTGGTTGAACTGCCTTGAGTCACACAAGGTCACATTAATGCCTTGGATTCTCCAAGCCCACTGCAGGTCCCAAATTAACTTGACTGCTACCTTCTTTCATTATCATTAGCAGCAGCATAGACAATTTAACCTTAGCAATGACAAGACAAATTACTATGGTGAAGGAGCTCCAAGTTAAGCACAGTTTAACTCCAGGCTTCTCTGAAAAACCGTCTGATAGAAAAGAAGCAGACCTCATACTTTTGGCACAGAGTCAGTGAAATGTTACCTGACGCAAATACACAGCGCAGCATAACAAATAGCTGCTTTCCTGTAGCGCTTGTGCAGAAGGTCTATTAAAATGCAATCATTCAGTGAGACAAATTCCACACAAATATCACTGCTTCCAGGCCACGCAGCTTTGTGCAAAAAAATACCATGGGGAATGAGTTCAAATTTTTCCTTATTAATCACAAGTGTCTTAAAGAGAAGCGAGCCTTTTTGACACCAGACCTACAAAACATGCATAAGTAGTCATCAAAATGCTGGCAGAGGCACTTAAGGCTTTACACTCTTAAAGATTTTCCCCTGCGTATCAAAGTTCAAGTTTGCTCCACAGAGCACAGCTGAGGGTTTCTCAAGTATAAGGCTTCATGAACTGTGTCTGATTAGCATGCAAACGCAGCACAGTGACTACCAGCACATCCTCACAGGGATCTGTCCTGAAGTGCAGCAGAATAGAAAGAAATATCTTATTATGTACAGGCATTGCTTATTCTTTTATTATTATTTAAGTTCAAGACCCCACCGATCAATCAAAATTAAATTCACTGGAAAAGACTGCATATTAACAAGATCAAGCAATGATTAGAGTTATTCCATCATGTGCAATAGCGATCTGATATGAAAACGGTAGGGTCGCATCTTACCATCAGCTACAAGAGCTGCACATGATGCACACGTGAGAGGATAGAAGTGGGCTCTACTTAGCACAGTGCTACTATTTACTATATACTACTATTATCTCTTTGATTGAGGGCAATGAGAAACATTTTCTTTCTTACAAAGGAGCACGGGAAAGATGCAGTGTTGTGAAGCATCACATAGAAAGCAGAATCACTGACGACCTGATGCAGTGGTTGGCAATGCTGCCATGTCAAGGAGGTTGGAACTGAATGATCCTTAAGGTCCTTCCCAATCCAAGCCATTCTATGATCTACAAACTGCAAGACCTGAAGTTTACTTCACAGTTGCACTAAACTGTACATCCTACTAGAAATATATGTTCCAGTTAGTGCACTCAGCTCTTCACAGAAAGGAAAACAACTCTTCTTGAAGGCATAAATGTGCACCTAAAGCAGCACAGCCACAGTTACGTGGGTTTTTAAAAGAGAAGCTTCGAAGTCAGACACCTAAATACAGCTATCCAAAACTTATAGATTCACGTTCTTGTCTATATTCCTACCCAATACGCTGCAGTTAATGATGCAAGCACCTATAACCTTCTGAAACTCAAACTCTCATGTTGTGGATGCATCCATATTGAGGGACGCACCTAGCATATAAAGCAAACAAGCTAGCCGTGAGACACAGCAGGCACATGCAAGGGCATCCAAGTCAGCAGCCTGTTGATCTTGCTGGGACTACATAAGAAATAACAGCACTAGAGTAAATGGCTAACTTGGAGAGAGAGAAAAACAAACCAAAACAAACCAAACAGGGATGGGAGACAAACAGGGACTTGGAAGGATGAGGTTGTACCCAGTAACTCACTTACATGGGTCCTGCATATCACCACAGCTCAGAATTCATGCAATGCTGGCCCCAACCTTCTTTGTGTCACAAAATTAACATATCCTACTGCTAACGATTCTATGATTCTAATGCTCAGCACCCGATCTCCTTTTATAATTAGCCTCCCATCACACTCACATAGCGCATTAAAAGCTAATCTACTTTCTAAAGACATTTTGTCAGTTTTTTGTGGAAACCGGCCTTATTAACTGGTACGTGACAACAACTGTTTTGTTCACAGGCTTGCACTTGTAAGTAATCAATTGACACAACTACTGTCAGCACAGCCTTCAGGTGATACGGAAGAAAATCCTTAGAAGTGGGGGGGAAAGTGCTTCTGTGCTGAAAATCAATTTCAATACAATCATTTCAGACTGCTGGACAGTGACAGGGTGATGAAATTCCACACTTGCGTTCCTCAAGCACCGAGGTGACTGCACTGGTGACTACGTTGAAAAATAGTGTGTTGTAGCTGAGGATGTGCTCTATCAAATAGTGTTACTGTGCTCTTTGTTATCTGTTGTAGTTCCCATGGAAACAAACAAGGAGGCGTTACTTTTGAGCAACCTACATACTTGCCATATGGTGCAACAGTGCCATAGAGCCAAACATCTCCTTGACAGAAGCTTCACATATCGGAACAGTGAAGACTAAGGCCCAATTCTGCACTCCCTCCAAGGTCACAGCTGCAAATAAGTTAAGGAGACGCTGGGATGCACCAAGTCTTTCATTCCTGGGTTCCCTGTAATTTAGCCCTTTTCCAGATTCTCTTTCAGTATCTAAATGAACTGTTAGAAGGGGACAGACTGTAGCAGGGTCTGTTGTGATAGGACACGAGGAGAAATGGTTTCAAACTAAAAGAGGGGAGATTTAGATTGGATATAAGGAAAAAGTTTGGGTTTTTTTCCAAGAAGGGCAGGGAGGTGCTGACAGGTTGCCCAGAAAAGTGGTGAGTGTTCAATCCTTCAAGACACCCAAGGTCAGGCTGGAAGGGGCTCTGAGCACCTGGCTGAGCTATAGGTGGCCCTATTCAGTGCACGACTGTGTTGGACTAGATGGCCCTTTTAAAATGCCCCTTTCGACACCAATGAGTCTATTATTCCCAACAGAGCTGCTCCCAAATATTTGTACCACAGATCACTCTTCAGCTTTTCTCACCATTCGTGCCAACCAGCCAGCTACTGAATCCTGTAATGCAATGGAAAGCACAGCAACAGAAGAGCTGCGAAGTCCTAGGCTGCAGCAAGCAAGGACTTGCTCAAACACAACAGCCATGGGCACAGAAACAAAGGAAAGAATCTGCTTACCTTCAGAAGGCTTCAGGTGCGTAGGGATCTTCAGCAAGATCCCCTTTACCTCCCCTGCCAACCCTTAAAGGAGAGCTGGGAAGGGATGGATACTGGCTCCAGCCCTTCCACTCACTCAGGTACACTGCATACACCTGAACTCCCCTGGGCTGGCCCTGCCTTCCACCAGGTGCTCCATCACTGCTTCATGCAATGACTTAGCATTTCTGCTACACTTTCAGACCCCTGCAGTTCAAAAACCATTGTGCTGGTTGCTAGCAGGGAGCTTCCAGGCAGTAGACAGGCCTGGGGAGGGGATCAGGTGCCACAGCAGGTTAGCAGTGAGGAGTCTGAGAAGCGATGGTACAAAGCTTCAGCGTATGGAATTCTGGAAACAAAACTTGCAGAAAAGCTAACAGAAACAGAATTAAAGGCAAGGACATTTTGAATCCTTGCACATTTATTTGCACGGTAAGCTGATAAAACTGAAGTTTATCTACATTAGCAAAATATATTTACATTGGGAAAATGCATTTCAGAAATGGCATTAGCATCCAAACTGCATCTTGTCTCACTCACAGGGCGAGCCTGCACTACTTATCCCAAAGAAATGCTTGTAGATCTGAATGGAAGCTCACAACATCCCTAGAAAATAGAGCTACAGGCACCAGAGACAAGAACACCCTCTCAAACACTGTATTTTTAAGACAAAAAAATCCACTGTTGTAGCCTGGACTATTTGCAAGGCAGACAGTAGCAAAACATGACAAGAAAACACCTGAGAGCTGAAAGAAACTCTTGCAAAAGGTGCAGCAAAAATGCTTTAGCACTGGCACAAGCTCCAAACTGCAAGCAGTAGATCCTCCATTTCTTGGTGCAGGCACACTGCAGCTGGAAGCATTCGAGGAAGGTAAGTAAAGCAAAGGTAATAGCTTTACTGTGAGGATAACTAGGTTAAATTGAGCTGCATTATAAAGGAGTGAGACTAAATTATTTAAACTTCCTCTCTGGCCATATGTGCTGTGAATGGCTGATAAGTCGTAGGAAGAACTGCTACTTTTAGATCTCTTGACTTTCCTGCTCCAGGGCCCTTGTCTCTCCCACTGAGCATACAGGAAAGTAATGTTTTTTGCTAGTGGGAAGCTGGGGAACATAGGTTCTGCTCCTGGCTCCGGTGCCAGCAAGATGAATTACTTCAGGCTAATCATTTAAGCTCGTAACCAGTTTTATAAAAGAATCCCAACAACTCCCCAGGCATCCAGAAAGCAATCTGGAAAGTGTCGATGCTGCACAGACCCCCTTGATGGTTTCCCAAATGGAAGTCCCAGTCCTGCACAAAAAAACATGTGCCAATTGGAACAATTCTAAATGAATTCTTCTTCCATAACTCAGACAAAATCTGGTAAACTGGGTTTCTGTGCAGAGGTCTGCAATCACTTGGCAATGCAAGAACAAACCTGACAAGCCCACACTCCAACCACCAGCTTCACTTTTCCACTGTCATGTCCCACCCTTTGGAGACCACTCTCTGATCTGCTCCCCCAGCATTACCTGCAGCTCCCATAGCCCAGCTGTCCTCTGCTCCTCTCAGCTGCTGCATCCCTTCCCTGCTCATCATCACCCTTAATACCCATTTTGAAACCTGTCTGTACTCATGGTCTCGCATACCAGCACTGAACAACTTCTGAAAGCCAAACCAATATCAACAGCAGAAAACCATGTGATGACTGTGGAACCAATGGGGCATTTCTTGACCAAGAAACCCACATGCTGAGGGTGTCCCACTGCTGATCAGATGCAGTACTATCCTGCTTATGCTCCAGGCAGGTGGAGCAAGAGCAGAAAGGAGTCTGTTATTTAAACATGGATCCATCAGCAATGTCCAAAAGCCCCAGGGGAGAAAGCAGGAGAGGAGCATGATATCACAGCTGACAAACCACAAACCATGGCATCTCCTGGGGCTGGGGAGACAGTTTCTCATACAACAGCTGTCAAAAACCCTGCTCTGAAATGGCTCAGCATGTTTTGTCTCAGCCTTGTGCTAGCTTGGAGGGCTGGGTGCAGCTCCGCACACCCTCCTTTTTCCCTAGGAGTTGCACTGACCAAGAGGCATCCTGGAGCACAGGGAGCAGCACACTGTCCCCTTTTGCACCTATGACTCATCAGGAGGTCCCACTATCCTCTGCTTCCCACTCCTGCTCTCCTAGCAACTGGTTAACAGAGCGAGAGGGGGCAAACACTGCAGCAAGCCCACTGGTCAGCACATCACATGGCACATCACATCCCCATCCCTGCAGTTAACGCGCTCCAACACCCTGTGCTGGCCTGCAGGATGCCACAGCTGCTGCTCCAGCCACAGGCCAGGGAGGCGATCCAGCATTTTCCAGCTGGCCAGAGAAACAGACTTTGTCTCCCAGTCCCTGCACAGGGCACTCACTGGTGCGTTGTGATTGCTCAGCCTGAACGTGTTAACCCAGGAGCAATAAAAAGGTTTTGTCTGAAGCAGGGCTGGGAGGAAAATGACTAAGAAGGTTTGGCAGGTAGGGTGAAACCTATCATTAATTTTAGTAGTGAATGATCTAAAATATATACACACATTGTCCTTTCACACAAGGACTGGATTTCTCCATCGCTGCTTTAAAAATGTCATACTAGCTCCACCTAGCACACTGAATGCTTAAACTAGCAATGGTGAATCATGCAGGATAAGCACGGTGACTTTTGTTCAGTTTGATCATCTCTTTTTTTTGTTGTTGTTTTTGTTGTTTCCTTAAACAATGCAGACTAATGCTTCCATTTAATTCCTTCACAAACTCCCATGGGAAAAATACAGCCTCCAGCTAATCTCTTAAGGGTACATTTACTAAGCATGCAAAACGTTTTACAAATAGCAAAGAGGGGAAGGCAACACTTTGCTATGCATCACGTGTATTTTACAAGTCCATTAGAGCCCTCCAGATTTATCATGCTACTAGAACCCAGATGGACATTTAATACGAGTACAGTTTTAAAGGTCAGTGCAGAAATCCAATCACCCAATTTGAAATTGCCTGGGGAATAGAAATGCTCAGGCCAGTCCTTGCAAACCCTGCCTGGGTTCACATACCTTGTGAACTCTATTGGCCCCAGCTGGATCAATGTGATCCTATGAAAGTTCCTTTTCAGTAGCTAAGCAGTACAGCCACTAAACTCAGATTCCTGGAATACTAAATCCAAAGGAAAGGCAAGTCTGACAAAAATGCCACCACAGCCCAGCGACTGCTTGACTGTCAATTGCTTTTGCTAATTTAGCAGAGAGACGATCAACGAACAATAATTTTGACTATGTACAAAACATAAAGCTTTATTTATAAGATCCAGTCATTGAGGTGTACCATGCATTTAGCTAAGGAAATCCAGGAGGCGTTACTGCAACATCTAAACAACACAACTTTTCTTCTACCAGGTAGCATTAGCGGTAACTGCCTTTAAGGTATCAGTTCAACAAGGAAGGAAGCATTCCTGAGGGCTGGTTCTGAGCCACAGATATTCTGTGTGCTATGTGTAACTGAGCATCCAAATATTCTTGCTGAGCATCCAAATATGAGTAAGCAAGGGATAAATCATTCAGAGCACGTTTTCCAATGTCTTTATGACAAGGGGAATACTTTCAGAGAAAACTTTACTGCCATTCAAATGGCTGGTGCTGTGGGCCATATGTATGGGACATACTCAGAGGAGCCAAAAAAGAATACGTTGGGAAAGGCTGGGAAGAAGTAAGGTGATCATATGAAGAGGACGTTTGTAATCTCCTTCTGTGCACTCTAATTGTTGCTGTTCAGGTGGTTTGTGGGTCATGGCCATGGACTTTATCATCAGAAGGATCATTTCACCTTTTTTCTGTGTCAGGGTCAAACGTGATGTTTTGGATTGGACTGGCCAACACAAGGAGTAGAGCAGGGGCATTCCAAAGAGCATCCTGAGTCTAGCCAAACTCACACTGCAGCCCAAGCCAACATTTAGTTCTAGTAATTTGGCTTTGAAACCAAGTTGGGGAGCTAGGGGACACTTAAGGATTCATTTAGAATCCCACGGGCAAGAGGAGAGCAAAGGGCAGAAGCTCAGATTTGCAGAAAACAAGGGCTAAGGCAGATGACTCTATAGCCATTTTGCAATGGCAATGGCCAAAGGGAGATAAAGCACAGCAACAAAGTGACACAGAAGAAGCATAAGGAAGAGTATCATGAATCATCAAATCCTCAGGACAGTATATTGCCTACAGGAAACAGGCTCTTCCACATGTATGTTATTAGCAATCAGGCTTTACATTTTCATTTGGAATGAAGATAACCAAATACAAAAACAGGTTTTGAAGATAAGGCCTTTTGCAGAGATGAGAAAAAGAACTAACGTAGGCCTTTGTCATAGCACTAATACCAAAAAGGAGTCACGGAAACATAGATCAGAGTATAACTCAACCCATAGGGATTTAAACAGAGTTCCATGCCCAAAGGTTACACTACCTTTCTTGTATGGGAATCCTGCTCCTGTTTTACAAAGCACTGTCGCTGCTGCACACACTTGGAGCAGCTGAAGTCCATATGCTGGGGTGGCTTTGAGCCCATGCTGAGCCACGTGCCAGTTTCACTAGGGCAAGAGGTGCTAAGTGGATCTGCATGCAGATGGGGAGATGCACAGCAAAGTGTGCCAGCTCCTTGGCAGGATGCTGCTCGACATGCAAGGGCGATGCCATGTTGATAGCAGATGCTGCTAACACTTGTTGATGGATACATCACTCCTTTTAAAAGCAGTCAGCTGTGGGAGGCAGGAAAGTATGGGGCTCGTAGGTGCTGGGAGGACAGAAACAGATAATTGCTTTCCAAGTATCAGTGGGCAGTAAACAGAGGGAAACCTGTGCTGCAAGGTTGTGGAGCCAGGCTGGACATGAGGGAGTCTGCAGCAAACAACATCATCTGTCCTCAAGGAAAAAAAAAAGCACGAGTCTGAAGCTGCAGGACCCAGTGTGATGGGTTTCGTTGTGTTAAATAGGATTTTCACGTGCTGCAGCAGCAAAGCGATAAGCACAATACCCTGTTAAGCTTCAAAGGGAGCTGCATTTAGCACAGTGACAAGGAGACCCCTTAGCCTAAGCCACAATGTGGGCTGAAATAAGCCACAATGTGGGCTGAAATAAGCCACAATGTGGGCTGAAATAAGCCACAATGTGGGCTGAAATAAGCCACTGGGGGAGGAAAAGAGAAGTGGAAAGAAAAAAAAGAAAAGGATTAGAGTCGCACAGTCAAAAATGAACAAAGAGCACTTGCCTTTCTCAATAACCCAGCTGGGAGGCTGTACACAAACTGCCTGAGATCACAATTCCTACCCTAGCATGGTGCTGCTGCTCTTGGAGCACGGGCCCATTCTGTTGGCTACTTCCTATTCACTAAGACCCGGCCACAGCCTGATGCTTAATTGTGCAATGCTCAGCCCAAGCTCTCAGTGGAGTCAGCTGCCTTTCACAGCACAGATCTGGAAGGCCACCATACCTTCATCATTCCCCTGGAGAGCACCGTTTGTTCATTACTTCATTCTCCCACAGAACTGTTCTTTCTCATGCAAAACCCTAGATAGGAAGAGTCCAAGATGTCAGTACAACCTTAGTTCAGCATGACTTAGAGAGCATAATAATATGGAGGCTGACCGTATTGTGAAGACCCTCCTCTGTTTGCTTAAATCTTACCCAGCACTTGATATCCTCATCATTCTCAGACCAGCACTACCTGAAAGCATTACATCAATCTCTGTCCATTCCTCTGTACATGATTCTATACTCCACTGCCATATCCTCAGTGGAGCAACACACCATCTTCTTCCACTCTTCAGACTAGCAGGATTCACTCAAACAGGTTTTTGAGTTCCCTTTTCAACATCACATTCTTATACAATCCCCTATTCGAGTCAGCCCTGAAAAAACTCAAGCTCCATTCATGTTAATACACTCTCTTTCCACTGCCAATTTTGTTTCCATCTCCCCACTCAAAGCTGACGTGATGAAGCGTGTTTCCATTTCAGATTCTCCATCATTACTGAAACCCCACATTTTATAGAAGATATTTTTGCCTCCCTCTGTGTCTACCAAACAAATGCCCTGTAGCTAATTGCTGCCTTCTGACCACGGTTTCAAGACTCAGCTTCTTTGATAGCACAGATGAATGAAAACAAAGGGGAAAAAAAAAGAAGTTCTGGAAATGCTGTCCTTTGCTTCCCACCTGGTTCAGTGCTTTCACTGAAATAATGCTAATAAATAATTAACTCCGGTCCTTGGTGAGAGACTCAACAGAAAAAAAAAGCTCCTCTTATCATGCAAAGTTCAGAAAGCAAACACAGAAGAGTTTCAGTGAAGGAGCACCTCCACTTGGTCCAAAGAATAGCTTTTGTCGGTCCCACAGCACCTGCGATGCTATCAGCCAGCTGGATGCATAATTTAGCATACAGTATCTTCTGCATCTTGATCTTATCGCAGCACTTCATAGAGGCTAATGGAAATGGTAGAATAGGCTTTGTAGATCTTATATGATGCTTGCTTTGGACAGCAAAGGTTTACATTGCATTCAGTCAATTGCCTAATCTGATGTACTGAAATCTGTCAGACGAAGCACAAAGTAAAATGCATTTAATAAATGCATGGATGGAATGGAGATCAGCTGGCTGTGAAAAGCACATTGTTCAGTCAGTCCTCCTTTAAACCTCCGGGTTGTATAAAACCCACAACTATTATGTATCTAACACTCTCAGATTTAATTTTTAGCATTCTTTTTTTTTCCTAGGCTCATTCCTCCTCCTAAGCCTTGCCATTAGAAAGCCTACAGCACTATTTGCCAGAAAACACAAACCTAGCAAACCACGGCGCAATATATTTTCACTGCAGAAGTTTACTTTCGTTTTTGCATTTTGTCATAAGCAAAAAGAGTAAGAAAAATAAAAGCACTTTGCTTGCCTTTGCCTTGTACCAATCAAAGCCAGGTAGGATGAGACACTGAAAATAAAGCTGTAGCGTACCAGCAACGTTGGAGTTACACGCTTCCGTCAGTCGGTGCCTGTTTTTAGGGGTAGTTTTTTGTTCTCTGAATCACCAGTCTGGCAGGGTAGGTATCATGCCCAGAAAATCGTTTTTGCAGGGTGAGAACAATCCCTCTCGCTTCTGTAGCTGTCCTGACCTTGTGATTTCTCCCCACACACAGGGAAGCTGACTTGCATCATTCGTAGAACATCACGATACAGATCTTTTCCCTCCCTCCCCAAAATTAAACCCTGTAAAAAAGGAAGATCAATATGGATCAGCTGAATTTAGGAAGAAAAACAGGGTTGTTGCTAAACATAACTCCAAGAAAACTGCACTCGTTATAAAAGCACAGCTATCAACGCAACTGTGTAGAAGATAATTATTCCCACTAAGATGCTCTGCAACCTTTTTCAGAGCACATATTTCCACTTGCCAACATCTGGTTTAACATCTGAATTGATATCAGGATATTAGACAGGGGACAGGTAAAAATAACATGATTAACTTGCTGCATTCTTCTCATAGGATTTATGTCCTTTGCTGTTCCTTGGCCTCCACCTGTATCGTGAATCAACAAAAGGAAAGGGCAATACAAGGGGGGAGAGAGAGACACAGACAGAATAAGGGACAAACAAGTCCTCCAAGCAAGGCAGGCAAACCTCCAAGAAATCCAACCGTGTGGTTGGATTTGTGTTAAGGAGGAAAACAAGAACATGAACTATATCAGCTACCCAAAACAATGAAAAACACACCAAAAATAAACAGCTTGATGGGTAGATGGATGGACTCTAAAACGGGGACCTGTTTGCAGAAATACTGCCCAAGGGACAAGATGTCTTCAGGCTTTTACATTGGACCACTCCACCATGGAGCAAAACACCATCAACATCTGAAACAAGCACAGCGGCTACAAAGGGAAACAGGAACAAGGGCATGCTGATAAATTCAGTAAAACCATCTTGAAAACACCAGAGCTAAGAGATTAGCAAGCTAGACAATACTTTTTCCTCCACGCTGTCATGGCAGATTGTTCAAAGCCTGTCAGCAGCTCCTCTGGGGAACCCTTCATAGATATACTGAGAGCAGTGGGAGAGCAGGGAATCAGTCAATATTTAATAACTTTTTCACTCAGACAATACCACATGAAATTAATAGAAAATTATACTGGGGGGGGGGGAGGGAGTGCTTTTCTTTTACGATAACAAATAGCTTACAGCATTTTGAAAGGGTTTTCTCTTTTTAATCTTCAGATGACACGCACCTGTGTTAAAACCCGTAACTACCAGAGACTTCCCAGCACTATTGCCAAGACTGGAATTTGTCTTTTCTTCCCCCCCCAATCTCACTTTTTCAAACCACATGCAAAAAGAAAACACAACCGTGCTGAAATCATTAGCACCACCCACCGGGTAGGTCTGCTTGGCACTGCGCACTCCCTCTCAAGACAGACATTTGGAGGCTGTATGCGGACACCAGGGAAGGAGCTCACAAAGCACTCACAACTGCACGAGTTGCATTAAGTTTCCTTCACCAGTAGGAAAGAGTATTTCAAAAAGAAGCCCGGGAGCACATTTGCTTTTAGCTCCTACATCACAGTTGTGAAACCGCTATTGGAATGCTGCGCGCCTATTAAGAAGTCCACAATTTTAAAAGAATTGGATATGAAAGAGCTGTAGAAATAGCCAGAAAGTATTTGAGAGGTAGAGAACGTGCTTCAGAATGAGACACCTGAAGAGCTTCTTACAGAAGCATACAGAAAAGCTGCAGTGAGTTGTAGAAGTTCAAAGCACGTGGCTTTCCTGGAAAACATGGAGGGCTGTGTTGACTTTGGGGCCTCTTGTGACAAGAAGGACATTGACTTGCCCAAGGGTGTGCAGAGAATAGCAAATAAAGCTGGCAAAGGGACTAGAAAACAAGACGTGCTACTCAGCTGAGGGAACTGGGGCTCTGCAGTCTGGAAAAGAAGAGGTCAACGGGGAACCTTAAGGAGGAAAGATTAGGTTGTATGTCAGGGTGAAGTTCTTTACACTGAGAGTAATGAGGTGCTGGAACAGCTGCCCAGAAAGGCTGTGCATGCCCCATCCCTGGAGGTGTTCAAGGCCAGGTTGGATGGGGCCCCAGGCAGCCTGGGCTGGTATTAAATGCGGAGGTTGGTGGCCCTTCATGGGGCGAGGGGGGGTTTGGAGCTTTGTGATCCCTTCCAACCCAAGCTATTCTGCAATTCTGTGAACCTCATCACTCTCTGCATCTATACTAAAGGAGTCCACAATGAAGAGTGTGCTGGTCTCCTTTTAAGGTGAAAAGTAATGGAATGTGAGGCAACTGCATCAAGTTGCACCAGAAGATGGTTAGATCTCACCCAGGACAGGGAGGAGGTGGAGTTGTCATCCCTGGAGGTATTTAACAGATGCATGGATGTGGTGCTCAGGAGCATGGCTTAGCAATGGACTGGTGGCATTAGGTGAGGTCTGGACTTCATGATCTCAAAGATCCTTTCCAATCTAAATGATTCTACGATTCTATGTACAGTATCTGCAATTCAACAGGAATGATCAAACAACAGTGTCACTTTCTGATTTTAGCATTAAACTACAAATCAATAGACTCGCAGCACTCAAATATCACTCACCTCTCAGAAGACTGGGGGGCATGTTTTTCATTGCTGTTCTGTACGCGTTGTCCTCCAGGAAACACCCTGACATACAAAATAACAATTTTCTATCTCCTTCCTCACACACCAGTCTCTGAACAGCAATATAAATTGAGTTCTCCCAAAGAGTGAGTAATTCACCTGCCTTTGCTTGTCCCTGTCCTCCAAGGAGGAAGGCAGAGCAGTAGTGCTCTCATAAGTTCATTCGATTGGCAAATGCCTGAGGTGTTCTACTGATCTTTAGGTGCATTCTGAATGTAATAAAACCTTTGACACCACGGCTGGGATATTTCACACACTGTAGTTTAATTTAATTTCTTGTTTATCTGACTACTGCAAACAAGAGGATATTCCATGAAAGCTTATGTAGCCCTAGAAGACATAGGAACAGTTAACAAAATAGAGTGCACTTGTGCATGCAAGTCTACATATGCCGATGCTTAATACTCAATGAAGATGTTTTATTTGTTTTAAATATTCAGGACCGAATCGCTCTGCTACAGAAATATCTCTATAAATAAACCTGGGGGGAAATATGACATTTTTGCTATCTAGTACTGTAGAGCAACCACCCACTGTATTAAAATAAATACATAGATTTTAAAAGATCTCTTTTGCAAACCATTTACAGTTTCCTAACCTTACATTCCATGCTGTGAACGCATAAGGCACAAAGATCAGCACAAGTCAGCAGAATTTTCACTTCTTAATGCTAAACAAGCCCAGTCTGTTCAGCTTCCCTAACAATTCTACTTTCTAGTCACCAGCTACTTGACACTGCTCACTTCCAGATGCCTTCCAGTTCTTCCCCCTCTCCTGTAAACACAACACACAAAACTGATACACGTCTGCCATCCTCACTGAGGGTCATGGTTCAGTGTGCCTAAGTGATGAGTTAATGGCTGGGCTAAATCTTACTGGTCTTTTCCAACCTTAATGATTCTATGATTTCAAGGTCTTTCTAAACAATTACAACTGCAGCAATTAGGGATACTGTAGAGCTCCATGGTGGTGGTCGTTAAGGAAAAGGCTATTGGAACTTATGTTTAAAAAAATATATAGGTACTGTTGAACCTGCTCAGGCTGGATAGGTGACTTTTAGAAGCTACTTGGGCATACTTCACAGGGACATGAAAGGAAAGACTTGCTCCAGTCACACATTCACTGAATGATGCTGTGTGTCAGTGACAACGTGTAGTGCCCTGTTGTGACAGCTGTCTCATCAGCAAATGCTCCAAGTGTCAGTGGAGCTTAAAGGAACATGTGACTGGAGCAAGAGTCCTTGCTTTCATGCCCTTAAGGGCTCCCAAGTATCTCTGAAAGTGACATTAATTCCCAAAAGGCCAGAGGAGAGAGAAGGGGGAATGCTGTTTCTACAGAGCACTTTGTTGAGCTTGCAAGTACAAGTGGAAGAGCTCTTGTGCTTCCACATCACTTAAGCCCTCTCCTTAACTCTCCTGTTCCCCACAGGTATCATCCAGAACTCAGCTTTTTCTTCACTGAAATCTCTCATACCTGCAGATTGATGGGTTTTGTGTCTCGATATCTAAATCCACACAAATTCTTACTCTTCTTTCAAAGGAAGGCTCATGCTTCATGCTTCTTCATTCTTAAACCAAGCCCACATAGGTTATTAACACACAAAAGCCATACAAAAACCTTTGACCCGCTGGAAGCAATAACCTACTGATTTAACATTTTGTTCACTACTATTGACTAATAGAAGGATAAAGCCAAGCCATTAAATCACAGACTGTCACTAGCAGCTCAGAACAATCAGATCCCTTTGGGATCAGCAGAAGCATGAAGACCCAAGTAAATTCCCATTTCACACCTGCACTGAATTGAAGGCAGTACCATGAATCACCTCCTTTCACAAGCTTTCATCCCCCACCCCACTTCCCCGTGCCTGCAAACAGGACTAACCACAATTGGATATCCAAAAGGTTTTGAGTCATGTAAGCGTTTCAGATTTAGGTGGTGTCAGTTTGTATGCTTACAAACAGAGAACAACAAAAAAAATGTCTGAATCACAGCACATGAGCTCAGAGTTCAGTTCTGAAGTTTTAAAATAGCCTCCTTGTCACCACACAACCAAGCAACCATGCCCAAAGCTGGATACATACTCCCTCCTTCGTCAACAAATCCCTGCTCCTGCCTTTCCCTAATTGATGCATTACCTTGAGCTGTCATATCCCATTATACATGATGTGACATAAGATGACATGAATAATGCATCCCACTTTGATATGAACAAATTCATCTCGTTAGCTTAGGGGGAAAAAAAGCAGAAAAACAAGAGTTCTGAGCAGCAGTTTACTTGAATCATTGCATTGTTAACTAGTTGACTTCCTCTCTCATTGAAGTGCAACAAAAAGGCTGAAGTGAAAGGAATTTATTTCCTCAGAAGAAGCATTTAGGAAAGCTTTCACAGACTTATTTTTCTTCCAAATCCAACAAAAGTTAAATGAGTCACTTCAGCATTGGTTGGCAGTGAGCTATTGGTCACTGGATGGTAGCAGACACACTCCATGTTTCTTTAAGAAGTGAAGGAGATGAAGAGAAAGGACCTTCTTTGCTGGCTGATTCCTTGAGTAAGCAGGCTTCCCACTTTTCCCCAGTGTTGGTGAACAAACTGGATGTCCATAGATGCTAGAAGCATTGTGCAAAAGGGAAGAGAGCCAAATACATCCTAGTTTCCACCCACTGCAATGACATGATAGCTGGATGAGTGAGAAACCATCTGCTTCCTTGAGATGAAAAGGCAGGAGAGCACACTGCAGGTGTCAGAGCAGCATATCCCTTAAGATACAGCACCTGTCCTTCCCATTCCTTCCAATTTATGGCGATTTTGGCTTGGGCCAAATTCACTGCTACATTAGGAATGAGAGTAACCTAATGCGACCCTGTACCCAGAGTGAATTTGGCAGTGTGACTTCAGCTCATTCATTCTCAGGAGCGATATTTCAGAGCACTTGATCCATGATGCACAGTAGGCAAATTTACACCGACGCTGTAGGCGACTCATTTAATTTATGATCAGGTTGTACCGTTGCCTGGTAGAACAGGTTTCAGCTGAAGACATTTGGTTTAAGGAATTAAATAATAAGGAAATATATTTTTCATCACCAGCAATAAGTTCTGTTGGGCTTTTGCACAGGAAGGTTATTAGTGCAGCACAAAATCCAAGGACATCCAATTTGATCATCCTTCTCACTGGAAGGCAGCTGAAGCAGCATCTGATTTAGAGACAATTAACTTTCAACTGAGACAGAACGATATCAGGGAGCAGTCAGAACTAAAACCTAATCTTTCTGATGTGTATGAATTTCAAGAATTTTTCAGCTGGAAGAGCGTTGTCACTGCTATAAATGGGATTACAGGCAGATGTATAAAACTGACAGATCTCCCCTATCACAAATATAGTAGCTGCAAATACTGTTCAAGGAAAAACCTTGATCTCCTCACTTTCCAGATAGCTGCTACAACTAGAAATCATCCTTTACAGGCTTCCTAAGCTCTAAATCAACTTCATTACTGAAAACAGTATGTCAAATCCTGATGAACAAACTAACCAACAAGCCCCCCAGCCCCCCTCATCAGCTGTAGTGGATCTTTGCCTTGTTTACATGGGAGTAAATGCCCAGATTTAGTCACAGCCGTGATTCATGCTCATATTTGGCCTTTTCAGAGGAATGTGTGCTTTCCTCAACAATGATCTGCCCAAATTTTACAATTCTTTCCTAGACAAATGCCAAGAATGGCACCAAGGGTCAGTTTGTGTGGGAATGGCAGAGTTGGGCAGGTGGAGGTGGTGGTAGGGCATGGCAGCCCTAGTGTCTCCCTGACCCCACTCCTCACAGCCAGAAGGAGTGAGGAACCCTTCTGTCCTGAGGGATAGAACAGCACTAGCTTTGCCCTGGCTGATATTGGAAAGTCATTTCTGCTTGAAGACCACTTATTCTTTCCTAAGACACACAGAAGAGCCCAGCACCTGGCACCTGGATTTACTGCTCTAAGGTGGGCTTCTGTCCAGCTTTCCTTTAAAAAATAAATTCCTTCTACAAACGTATTCTGCATAAATGTAAAGGCAGAGCCATATCTCTGGTAATACTGCAGATGGTCTCAGTCACGCAACGTGGTTGGCAGCTTCAGAGCAATCCCCATCCTTTTTACGGAAGCCAAAATGAAATCAGTTTTCAAAGAGCTTGGCCTCTCAGGATAGGTATTCAGAGAAGAAATGGGCTTTGTTAGGACACCTCTACTCTGCATCCATCACAGCATGAAGCTGCCAACACAGAAGCTGCAACCAATGGGAATGCACAACCAGCACTAAAGTCAGAGAATCTCTACTGGGTCAACAACAGGTTCAGAGTGAATAGCACACCCACCTCTGTGCCCTTGCTATCACTGAGGTGCTGAGCGTGGCTTCAGACACCTGCAGAGCCCACCAGAAACAGCAGCTACTATGAACATCAGGAACTCACAGAGCTTCTAAAAGATGAGAACATGGAGAGAGGCTCAGTAGCTGAATGCCTGCCACAGGCATCTGAAATGAGCAACACATCGCCAGCAAAGGCACCAGAATAAACCACAGGAGACAGCAGAGCAAAACAAGAAGTAGAGATGGGCAGAAAGGAGCTTTGTTTTGTTAAAAGTGTAACGTGCATAGCCTGGGAGCAGGTTTCAGACCCTGGCAGTCTCATCTAGGCAGTGGATTTAACACAAGCTAATTAGCAACGAGCAATTTTAACCAAGTCTTTTTTAGCAACTGATTGCATTACATCAGCTGGGCTGTGTCAGCAGCTGCTTTCTGCTTCCAAAGCTGAGGAGGGCAGAGAGCCCACCAGCTTCAGCAAGATTTTCCACATGCTTGGATGAAGCCATGGGCAAAACTCAAATGTCAACATATGTGAATCCAGCACTGACTGGGACTTCTTGTAGTATTCATGATACCCTGCATGGGGCTTGCAGGAAAGTTCTTAGGAGATCTGCAGCTTTTTCAAGTAGGAACTGGAGACCTTTGTGAGGAGAGCTGAGGGAACAGCAATCCAGCTACCAAAAGAGGTTGTGGGAAGTCTGAGCAGAATGTCTTAAATGTCTGCTGCAAGGAGGGCTGTATATAGCATTTCTTACAACTGTAGACTGCAGCAAGCTCCAAACTACAAATGTGTTAAACTTGGACCCAACACAAACCTGTCTGTGACGCAGCCACAGCTCGACTTTGCAGAATTATTTAACAGCAAACTAACTGAATTTTCAGCAAGTATATTTGCTCCTGTCATTCACTAATATACCTGCTGGCTAAAAGTGACAAGGGACTTCCAGCAAGGCTAATATGTTCTCTTTTATGGAAGAGTCAAGAATTACTGTATTCACTTCAGAAATCCATTATCTCTCATGGTCGGTGCACAGCTGTCTGTGTTCCTAGCTCACTGGTAATTAATGTCAGTGAGAAGTAATGTTAATCCCACATATTGCCAGAAGCAGGGAACGAGTCTTCTGGAATTTATGTCCTTCTCCCCCTTAGCAGAGGGAAGTTTCCTCTTTGAATTGATTCAAGGGAGCTGTGATAATAACGGGACCTTGAAGGTGGTTCTCTCACATCTGAATTAAGAAATGAGAAGTCCCAGGAAGACCTGCAGCAGAGATTAAATGTGTCCAGACTCAGTGGAAATAAGGACGGCAATCCAGCACCTAAACATGCCTGTGAGCTTCTTACTGGTTCAGAGAAATGTTCCTCCTATGTAGGTTTGTTTTGAATTAAAAAGCAGCTGTTTTTTTCTTTAAATCAAGATATGTTTTTCACTATGTAAGTAGCACATTGCCCTGGTGGGAGAGCTGCAGGGTCATCCTCACAGAGGTGACAGCAACGGGCACCAGCAGACTCCACTTTAAAGCACAGGATAGAAAGTGTTGCTAGAAAAAGTCCACCCAAATGAGCAGCACTGAAATGATTTGAGAGTGATGCTTTGAAGACAGGCAGCAGGAAAGTCAAAGTGACAGATAGAGAACTGCAACAACTTCAACCAGAAACACAGCAATTCTGCCTCTGAACTGCTTTATCGGATCCCTCTGCCTGCCTGAAGTTGAGAGAAGGCTTTTTAGCTTCCGTAGCCTAGAGCGTTTTCGCTGCATCTGACAACACTGTTTACCAATGATTACTAATTGGTTAGTCTTGGAAACGATAAGCAATTAGAATAATTTTACCCTGAAGCACTTCCAATTCTCAAAATCTCCCAAAGACTCTCAGGTTGCTCAGAGCCCCACAGAGCAGCGCTGTTCTACCAGGCCCTATAAGCCACATCATATTTTCAGTCCTCCCTGCAAACATCAGCCTGAAAACAAATACTGGCAAACTGCCTGCAGTTCCAGTTCTAGAAGCTTTTGCTCCATAGAGCATCCACCCATTCAGGTCAGGACCCACATACCCAGAATGAGCTCAACAGGAATCTGACCCACCAACACCTCTGGGGCTGCCAGGCAAACCAAGTGTTACTGCAGGGATTCCACATGTGCCTACAGCAGATGCAGTCAACTTGTTTCTGTCCATCACATTTACCCAACAGATTGGAAACGTGAGAAGACGGATTCCTTGGTCTTAATATGCTGATGCTTCAAAGAATCATTTGAGGTGGAAGGGACCCTTCAAGGCCAACTGGTCCCACTCCCTGCACTGAGCAGGGACACCCACAGCTCCATCAGTGCTCAGAGCCCATCCAGACTGACCTTGGGTATCTGTGGGGATGGACCACCACCTCTCTGGGCATGCTTCTTGAGTCCTTCCAACATCAGACACTGAACAACTTTCCATTCTGACTAACATCTACAGAGGAGAACGTACACTGCCATAAAGCTGTCCCTTCAGGGGCCCTCCAGAGACAAACCTGTGCATTTTGCTGTGCATGCTCAGGGTACATTGACATATCCACTTAAAAGATGAAGCTAAAGAAAAGATTTGACCTCTCTGCTTATAGGCAGTCAGAAGGCAGATCACCATGGAAATCCAGGCAGCAGAGTACAAAGTGTGTTAGCTGAGGGGATGCTGAGCAGCCAGCGGTGACAAACACATTCAGCTAAGGATGGTGCGATTTGCACACCACAAGTTTCTGTTTATACAGCTGTAGGCGATACTGTAAGAGCTTTTAAAACCCCATTCCCTGCCATCATCTTTTCATTCCCTGTTATAAATACAAGCGGGAAATCCTAGTGGATCTCATCTTCAGAAATTAGCCTGATCTCAAGAAAGCAAAGACTTGGCATTAAAAATCAAGACAATCACCCAGCTGCATTTAGAGAGGGGGAATTACTAACCAGAGCATTTGCCATAGATAATTACTTTGGATTCAGTAGCCAGAAGAGCAGTTTACGTTAGACTTCCACTCTGATCCAAGCAATTTCTGCACGCTGAGGCTGCTCTCCAATGCAGCACAATCAGCAGTAAAACCACATCCAATTGTATCCACTTGCCGTTTGCATATGGTGCTACCTAGGAGGGACAAAAGAAAGAGAATTTCTCTGGCTATAGAAATTGAAATCTTGGTATGAGTGACCAGGACAAAGCTTGGAGGAATTTCAGGCCAGTCCCACTGTAGAAAAACGCATCAAAAAATAGAGTGGAGCTGCAGAGAAAGTATCACCAGGTTGATGCTTCTTACTTTTAGCTGCTGGGGATGAAATCAAACACCTCACTGAAGAGAATACAAAGAAACTGCTACTTTATGCAATGAACTGTTGTCATACTTCAAAAATCCTGACTGGATCAGCACAGACAGCCTTCTGTACGTTCACTTCTGCTCTTAATGAAGCTTTTATTATATTCAGAGGGCTCTATGCAGTCTGAGAATAGAAGCGTTTTTTTAAAGGATTCCCTTTACAGCAAAGTCAGGCAGGAAGGAGAGCTGAGGACATTTCTCAGAGAACTCTTTTCAGCACTGCTCCAATTCTGAATCACCTTTTCTCCTAACGTTAACATGCAACATCAGAAAAATGAAGGATAACGTAACCCTTAATCCTCAGCCAATTACACCATGATGCAAACAGGATTATTCTTCTACGCACCAAAGAGATTTACATCTTCCTAAATCTCCTGCAAAAGAAGGCCTGCTAGATTTTGTTTCTCAACCCTTAACACAAACCCATCAAGAACAGTGAAGGTTGAAGGTTCATATCCCTCCCAGCAGGAGAGATGGAGGAATTTTTGCATCCCAGATTGGTCTGCAAATGGGAAAGAAGCCCCAAAAACAGCAGATGTAATTCACAAGTGGAACAAGATAGTATGATGTCTCATGGACTCCTTTCAAAACCACCTGAATCAAGTGATATCCTTCGTTGTTTGTGTTCTTCCACAAGTTTAAACCACTGTATATATTGAAGCTCACTTTCATCGCAAGCTTTAATATCTTTGTCTCATTAACTACTTGTCTCATTAATAGGAAGTATGCATGAGAGGATGGAAAACCGAATCCTCCTATTTTATATTTCATGCTTTATTCCCTTTTCCCTATTAGGTAAGGAGTCTGACATCTGCTGTTTTGCCCATCTAATAAAGTTTGTTTCTCCCCTAGGTAGCGTACCACCATTCATTCTTCCCTTGGCTGTGCTTCCATTTAGAGTATTTGGCACAAAGCAGGATTAGGTTCTCCCATTAAAACCTAACTTTCCTTCTCTCTCAATTTTATGTAGCACATTGCAGCGAGCAAAATTTGGCAGCCCTCACACAGCATTCATTTAATTAGGAGAAATAGAGCTCTATCTATTACACACGTGATCCACCCAGGAATTGCCTTGGCGCTACAGTATTGCTGCTGGAAAAGAAGCCTTCAAAGCTACAAGGCAGCATCCAACAGCCTGGATGTACCGTTACCAACTCCTGTCTGCTCAGAGCCCATCCTCCTTGCACCCTTTGAAGAGAACTCTGCCATTAATCTGTTTTTACCAATTGCCACAAAAAGCGAACAGTCTTTTAGCTGGGTAACAACACCAGCCCAAGCGAACAGGACATGGATTGTTCACACAAAATACCCCCGCAATTACTCTCTCTGATTGTCAGCAGTGCATACAAGAGCTATTCTCATTTCGAGCTACTTAACCATGAGGAGATGTCAGGCTCTTATTATCAATCACTCAGCAACAGCAATGCTTGCAGATAAGGTCAGGATTTGCTTCCATTGTCTCCAAAGACAAAAGCGTGCTTTGGCACGGACCAGAGGAGTCATCTCTGCAGAACAGATTTCCAAATTCAACTTGCTTGGGTGCCATCACTGGCAGTACAGTGACAGCAGCAGCCACCCCTGGCTCTGGGACAAGTTCTGTGTGCTGGCAAAGAACTGCAGCTTTCTGGGATTTTGATGCAGATTTTCAAATAACCTCTAAATCCTGAGAAGTTCACAAACTCTGTGCAGAAAGGAAAACTAGGGTGCTCCGCCACAAAAGCAGCATGAGGTGAGGCTCAGCTGCATCATTCGCTCCTGTCCTGGCCATCCTACAACATGCCTGCTCTAGATTTGTCCTGTTTTGCAAACAGGGAGCCATGAATGAGCATAAGACAGGCTTGAAATGGCTGAGCACATTCCTGAGCTACAGCCAATCTGAATTCACAGCATTGCAGATCACAGAACGCCTTGGGTTGGGAGCGACCTTAAAGATCACCCAGTTTCAGATTCAGACTCAGAGCCTGGAAAACCAAATCCAAGAAGTCTGAGAATACAAAACTGGGCCTAACAAACCATAAACATCAAAGAAACCACTCATAATAACAATAGCTCATCCAGGAGATGTGCGTATAAAGCTGGAAAGAACCTCATAACAAACCCATAATACCAACTGATTTCTTTTTTAAGGCATGATAACTCTTCTGTCTCCCCGTAATCCAAAAATGCAGTAATTGTCACTTTGCATTATGAGGAGGTGTCAGAGAAAGCACTTCCACTCTTCCTTTTGGCTTTGATTCCTCTTGAAACCAAGCGCACTGTGGAAACTCTCAGGTAAGCTGAACCTCGTTTTGAGAGTAGTGCTATTTATTAAACGCATTTCACAGCTTGGATCCACTGGTACAAAACAGCTTAAAAAGAGAGTGCTATTTTATTAGGGCTGCCTGGTGGTGAAGTGACCCACAAATCACTGCATTTCAAGTGGCAACTTGCTATGCAAACCCCACCATCTCTTGCATGATATTGGAATCTTGTACTCAGGGTAGAACGGAAGCTGGAACCCACTCAAAGCAAACACTATAGATCTTGTTTGGCAGTTTTTATAGCGTTAGTTTTACACGGAGACAAGATGCTTAATGTTGATATGAGAATTGTGCTGTACATGCAGTCCCCAAAACCTTCAGATCTTGCAGATGCTTATGCACAAACATAAATGGAAGTAATTTCATTAAAAGCAGAGGCACTGTTCTAATGAAAAAAATGCTGTATCTGTCCCAAAACTCTTGCAAAATTCACCAGTCATAAATCCTGCCATGGGAAATGATCTAGATTCTACCTCCAGTTTACTGGGGGGAAGTGGGGGTTGTTACTGTTCTTGTTTTGTTTTTATTAATTGATCCCAATCATCCCAGATATCCCAAAATGGTGATCACAGCACTCACAAACTTCTGCAGCAAGCATCGTTCCTTAGCCCCAGCAGAGGTACAGGCATATAAACATCCTCCCAGGATGACCACAGTGTAGTTAGCACAGGTTAAGTGCCCCTCTGGCCCAGTAACAGCACAGTACAGCTTAATCTACATATTTTATCTTTCTTTCTTGCAGGAGAGCACATATGTTTTCTATAGTTTCACACCTTGGCTCTGAGCTCCATGATCTTGCACAGCCTCACAAGTCTTGCTGCCAGTACGTGCCCAGGTTTATTTTTCATTACCTTCCCAAATGTATGCTGAAGGCTCGTAATGACAGGTGAACAAGAAGAGTTTCATTTGCACTACTGTCAGAAATTCCCAGTTCCAGCTGGCATAATAACTGACGTGGATAGAAAAATAGGAGTTATAGGTGGAAGAGGAAGAAATAATCTGAAACCGTGACAGACCCAACACTTCCTCATTTCAATTCTTTACTGATAGACAAGTAGAGCCAGCAGAGAGAGAGAAGGGCATATCGTGAGCTCCATATCTCAGTTTACAAAGGGAAATGGGTTGAAGATTAATCTGCAGAAGTTTCCAAATCAGTTGAATTTAGGATGTGATACTTCGAGATACGTATGCTTCACAAGTCCTTAAGAATCAAGCAGAGATTTTTTTTGTCTGATTAAGAGGAGCAATGCTATAAACCTGTAATCACAAGAGCTACAGAGCCCCCATTCTCCAGTAGAAAATAATCTTGTTTTTCTTATGAGATCTTGGAACAGGCCTCCAGAATCTGATGACCTTCATGTACTTCAGGAAAAGCAATGGTGCTCTCTAGGGAAGCACCCCCTCAGGCTCCAACTTCCAGCTATTAATCAGAAAGAGATTTTAGTGAGCCCTAGAAAACCTCTGTGCTGTTTAATGAAGATGCTGGCTAGCCCTCCTCCAGCTAACGACATCATTAATGTGCATTATTGATAACCTTCTCTTTTAGCTGCTGAAGAGCTCCAAGAAATGAAGCCCATCTCAGCAGCAGGGGCTCATTACATGGGAAGAACCAACAAGAAGCAGATTCAGCTCTTTCAGAACAGCCTCAGTGCACAGTGTGACAGGTCAGCCGCTTGGGCTCTCAGTGGGCAGGTAGTCCAAGAGCTCTGATATCCATCACCAAAAAGAAACAAGGGAAAAGGCTGAAACATCCCATGCCTCTGCTGGCACAGATCACCATCCTTTAGAAATACTCATCCGTGACAGCAAGAAGAGTTTCTGCTGAGGGTCAGGCTTTGGAGAGCTACTGTGGCAGCCAGAGCCAATGGGTCGCTCTGTACCAGAATATTTCTCAGGATGTCATAGAATCATTAAGGCTGAAAAAAACCACTAGGATCATCAAGTCCAACCCCAACCCACCCCATCATGCCCATCCCTGCATCCCTCAGTGCCACATCCCCATGGCTCTGGAACACTTCCATGGATGGCAACCCCTCCACACCCTGGGCAGCTGTGCCACTGCAGCACCACTCTTTTGGAGAAGTTTTCCCCAATATCTAACTGACCGCCCTGTGGTGCAATGTGGGTCCATTCCTTCTCATCCTATCCCTGTTACCCAGGGGAAGTGCCTATCCCCCACATCACTACCTCCTTTCAGGGAGCAATAAGGTCTCCAACTGAGCCTCCCCTTCTCCAGGCTGAACAACCCCAGTTCCCTCAGCCACTCTCCATAGCACTTGTGTTCCAGACCCTTCACAGTTCTGTTGTCCTCCTCTGGACACGCTCTTCAACACCTTGATGTCTTTCTTCTAGGTAGATGCTCAAATATAACCACCACACATATAGAAGCCAAAGAGTAATGATTATGAAGCTGAGGCAGATGGCAGTTATTAGGCACATACCGCTACATTACTACTCACAGTTCCATATTGGAGATGCAAATGGCTGGCTTTGAATCCCCCAAAACATATGTTATTTACCAAACAGCAAAATTCTGCTAGCACATACCTAGCATACATAGAGCAGGTTAACCCAGCAGCGCCTGGACAGAAAGCAGAGACCAGTCTGCTAAAGCATAGGAGGAAGCTACAATGCACCGCAGCGTGGAAATGGTTTCGCACTTAAACCCCAGGTGCAACAAGGCCGCAAGACAAAAAGTACACAAAACACAAAGTCAGTGAGATGAGGAGATATCTCATTGCTATGGTTGTAGCAATGGAAATGCTAATCTGCAAGATAGCCTGATTTCACCAGAACCAAGCTCTGATCTTGGCAATAGCTTCTACACAAGTTACACTCCACTACAGCAACTTTATGGCAAGATTCTACCACGAAGAACAAAAAGTTTTAAAACATAAACTGAGCGATGCAACTTTTTTCTTAAGTAAGTGGTACAAAAGGGATTTCGGCATTTTCTAAAGCTTAATGTTACTACTTGCATTTCATGTTAAAGTGAGTTTTCCCTAGCATGACTGTAGAAACACATTTAGATTGTTCTTATTTGTGCAGCCTTTCACATGTGGCAATTGTCCAGCATTTTAATCCACTAACATAGCTGTTGCCATAGTTGACTCATTTACAGAGACCTCAGACCTCTTCCTGCTCAGCAGTCACAGACTTCCCTGTCCTTGCCTCCAGTGCAGCAGAGAGGTTATGGGGTGCGTGACTCACACGAGGCCATTCACATTGAAACCAGTCCCCTTGAAAACAGCAGACTAACAGATACTGTGTGATTAGAGCACTGGAGCCTATCAGAGATGGCGTCCAAACAAGTAATCCATTCAAAAACAGTTTACAGGAGGGCAAAAAAAAAGCTTAAATGTAGACAACAGCAGGCCAGAAAAGATTCCTTCATTCCCATCCTTCAATACATGGTGAGAAATTAGCCACAAGCATTCACAGAGTGGAAATATGGCTACTGAATTCCTTTTACTATCTTCTATCTCACAATTAGGTATGGAGAAGCAGTGTTTTATTATCCCGTAGTACATGGAGACAATTAAATCAATGCAGTATCTGCAAACCAAAAAGCACAAGCAAAACAAAATAATTTAATTGCAGGAAAAAAATCTGAATTCGAGTCTGTAAAGTACATTTTTCTATAGTACAACAAGCTTTTACTCGCAATTAAGAATTCTGCTGTGCTTTAAATAGAGCAGATGGTTTTGTTTATACCTGATAGCATCCAGCAGGTAAAGTGCTTTCCTCATTGTACAAAGCATATTAATCAGAAATGTATATTATTCTGTCTCAGAAAGCATATGCAGAGACTATGAGCAAACTAAATCCAGCTGTTGGCTGCCCAGTAAGATGGATCTTAGTGCCTCTTTAGGGAATGAGATCTCAGGTGTAGCCGTGGCATTCCATAAGCTGACAAAAGCTGTCACATCGGGTCCTGTTGTTGTTTGTTGTAGAGGAAGAACAATGCGTCGCCTATCAAAGAGCGTTGTGGCATCCAAGGAACTATATTAAGGAGCTAAGCGATAAGAAGGGCAATCAACTGAAAGGCAGCGTTTTAGCACTGGAAATCAGGTGTATTAATCAGAACAGTGGAAGTGGTGAGAAGGAGGACAGGGAATGTGGCACTTTCAAAGCCATTGGAGAACAGGATTGTAAGCAGAGCTGAAGGCATTAAAAGCAAGAGCTCATTTAAACTAGTGGAAATTCCCTGTGTTCTCAGTAGTGTAAAATTTAGGATAACGATTTAAGCAAGCTCTTAGTGAAAAAGAAATGAAGAAATGCATTTTGCAGCATCTAAGCTAAAGGCGCTGGCAGACCATGATTAAAAAGAAATTGAGAAGTCTAATCTCCTTACTGTGACTTACAGCACCAGAAAGAGGGACATTCACTTATTATCATTATTTTCATACCTAATTGCAGCATGATGCATTAAAACCACGTATTACCTACTCCAAATATTTTAGCCAGGGGGAACAGTAATGCATTATTATTATTATTTTCTTTTAATTGTTAGAAAAATAGCTCTCAGATTTGCATCGTTTTCACAGACCTTCAAAGAACTGTGGAGTTTCTCATGCTCAGCCAAGGTGAGCTATAAAATCTCAACATTGATTGCTATTATTAATGAGCCTCCAGCCTAGAGGGGAAAAGGGACAATTCCATTTATCTGAAAGATAAAGTAGAACCCTTTTAATACTTCAGTGCTTCTGGGTTCTATTGAAAAATGAATTACAAGTTAAGTAGCCAAGAGCCTATATGGGCATCTTATTATATTAGAAATATATACGCACATATTGGAGGCTATCAAAGGTCAGGAGGAAGCTTCCAGGCTGATACAATTTACATGACAAGAGTTTCTACCAGGAATATAGCCAGTCCTATGCTGAATGCAGGAGAATGGCTGATAGTGAACGCATGGATGATGCTACCTTCCATCCGCCTTCCCTGAGGATTCAGGTGTCACAAGAAGGAAGTCCTCCCTTTGAATAAATGGAAACAGACATCTGTTGTGTTCACCGCAGCAGAAATCTTGATCTGCCATTAATATTTCTTAACCATAATCTAGAGAAGTCCAAAAGTTCATCTTTGCTGCTGATGCCCCTCCTATCTCATGACAAGACCCAATAGCAACACTGTTTAACACCTGAATTAAAGATGGAATTTCTCATCAGTGCCCTTTTCCCTGTGTTATTTAGCAGGGTAGATAAGTTAAACGTCATGTTTAAATCATGAAACATGCTGCCAGAAATGACATGCACACAGACTCATTAGTCTATTTTCTTGCATGTGCCTCAAGGAAAGCTGGGTGCATGCAAAGGATAGAGACTGCTCAGGAGCATGTATTTAGGTTTGCCTTGTATTTTGAAAGTCCAATACCACAACTCAACCCCTGCCTTTCCCAATTGATCTTCTGCATAAAGGAAAAGAAAACACAACCACTGTTATCAAGCAACTAAGAAGCTATGTTGCTTCCTAATGCCACATTAAAAATGAAGCTAATTAAGACAGACTCTTTGTAAGTGCAAAAAGTCATTGATTTCTTTGGTAAAGTTTTAATGTGGTGAATATAATCCTGAAGGAAAAAAAAAAAATGAAATCAATATAAACTTGACGGTGTTTGTAAGCTTCTATTTAGGTAATGACATTAAGTACTCTGGAATTTCAAGTGTATTCATTCTGACTGCGGTGACATTTCAAGGTACAAGAAAAAATTGTTCCAAGGTTATGTGGAATGTCTTCAAGATGGAATATCTTCAACACTTTGATACGTACGCTCTAAGGCGAAGCATGGCCAAAAAAGTGCATTTATATTCATTTATATTTCAGAGTGCTTTTCTATCAGCACGTCAAGGTTTCGGTTTGTGTATGTATCAGGTACACAGAAATTTCAGCCCCGAGAACCAGAGACCTCCACCTTACCCACAAACACTCAGAAGCGCAACACGCATCAAACAATGTTTTTGCTTTCAAATACCATAACCTTATTTTATGCTCACTAGAACAATAACTCACGTTTCCACATGGAAAGAGCTATGCTGGGACATAAATACAGACCATTTATCATCTCCAACAGGCAGCCCTTATAAACACCTAAAGCACAGGTGAGAAACTCTCATGCCCTTCCACCTCTTACTAGACACGCTAGTGTGTTCTGAAGAACTATTATGAGTTAAACACACTTCCTGCAGAAAAGCGATGGGTTTTTAGAGCATTTGGTTGCATTCGGCTGCCCCTGCAAACAGAGATATTGATCCAATACACTCTTGATTCAGGAGGGCTCTGGTGAGTTGGCCAGGCTGAAGTGTGACTTTACATCACACATGCCTGGAACATTCACAGTCATTAAAGAGATTTATGGGATTCTAGAACGCTGGCTGTTCTTTCAGAAGTGGTACCGCATGGTTTCAAGGGCTTTCTACAGATATTGCTTGCATCCTTCTAATAAAGTCTATTCCAAATAAAGTTAGAAGTATTCTACCCATATAACAGTAAATTGGGATTTGCTTTTTGTCTTCCCAAAGCTCAAACTGTCCATGAAAACTTAGGGCGACTAAGAAATAGCCACTTAGACTACTAATGTACATTTGAGACCCTCTCTTTTCCTCCTGCAGCTCCTAAAATCAGTCATCACTGCCTTCAGAGTTCTGCAATAACAAATGTGGGATCAAGCAGCCACATTCTTCTACGGAACCCCTGTTTGGCTCCAGATGAAGTTACTCATTTCCGAGAAGTGAGCAAGACACTGACCCTGCAAACACAGCACGAGACCACACCGTGCAAGCTGTATCCTAATGCACATGCACAAGGGGGAGGCATTTACTAAATTTTAAGTGCATGAATTAGGAACCTTAGTAAAACTCCTTTAACACAGTGCTTTGGGTGCAACACACCAGGGGCTTTGCATGCCTCAGGAGCAGTGCCACGTCATCCCTAGTTCCCATTTATACCCAGAACTCTGATGTTCAGAACAGCTAAGTGGATTACAACAGCAGAATTTGCTGTGGCGTGCAAGGAGCCCACAGTCATGGAAGCCTATGTGAGCAGCCACAGCTAAGTAACATTCTTTATTCAAATTCTTTATATACATATATATATATACACACATGCACTATATATAAAGTAAATGACTTATGTCAATAAAATTCTATCTTTTGACTAAGATGAGTAAGAGAACATAGAAATTGCTGCAGTGGAGTGATGCTTTCAGGTACTTAAAGACCAGCAAGCACTCACTTTCATCTATGCCAGTGGAGCATTTTCCACAAATGCTTCACAGAACAGATAATTTGTCATAACTTTTTGGCTCTCACCCCATGGCCTCTCCCAAGGCTCATGCAGCAAACAAAGAAATCATGGCAACGCATTAGTGTATGAGTATCTGAGCAATATCCTCCTCCAGGTGCAGCTCTACTGACATCAATGGCTACAAGTTATGACGTAGGCACCCTTTTTTCAGTACGCCAAAATTCTCATTCCCAGCCTGTTTGAAGCCCATATTGCCATCGTGGTATGTAGTTTAAAACAGTCTTCGTGACAGGAGGAGTCTCAGTATCGTAACAGTTTGCAGTTAACTCTGTCTGTTCATCCACTTCAAACTGAGAATACCTGGAGTTAAGTCTAACCTGCACTCCTGCACATGTCAGAAAGGGAAAAAATAAAAGGGAAAAAATGGAAAAGGGCAATAAGGAATCTGCAGAAAGAATGAAACTTGAGAGTGCAAATAGCTATTTGACATTAAAAACCCACTCATGCTTATGGTGAGGTAAACAGATGAGAAAAGTAATAAACGTTTTATTTTTCCCCCTCGGGTCTTCACTATTGCTCTCTAGGTGGAAAGGAGACAGAAGCAGAAATTTGGGAGATCTATAGTTAGTGTCATTATTTAAACTCCAAGAACTGTAGAATCATTAAGGTTGGAAGTGACGTCTCAGATCCCCAAATGCAACCCCAGACCAACCATGCCCACCACCACATCTGCCAATGCCACATCCCCACAGTTCTAGAGCACCTCCAGGAACAGAGACATCTCCCCCCCGACAACTCCCTGAGTGAAAGGAGAGTAACCCCAAACAAGATATTGACACACGTTAATAATACCTAAGACGCCAAATTAAGAGTTTACACATTGAAAGAGCACAGCCTGCATCTTTTTGCCTTTGGCAAGGGGACATGGGGACAGCAGAGAACGAGCCCTCCATCTTTCAGCCATCAGCCTACCCCCAAAGCGAGAAAAAGAGAAGAAACAGAGGAACTCAATTTCTGCACTCCATGGTTTTACCAAAAAGCTGCAAATCTACTGATGCCTACAGAGTCATTATCAATTCATGCTGCCAAACAACATACAGGCAGGGACTGAGTGCTGGCGGATGCTTTCATTATGCTGCCCCAACACGTACCCGTTGTGCTGTCATTAGTCAAAAAATCATTAGAAAACTCAGATGCTAAGATACTATCTGCTGAATTTACAATAAAAATAAACTCTCCTGTAACAGGCTTCAGAAGTTCACTCATTTGTGTACCTGTAGAGGAATCCTCTCCCAGCTTTTAGACTGCTTTAGCCAAATTAAAAAGTGACAGATCAGCATCTTCTGTATCAAAAGCAGTGAGCTATGATAAACAGAAGACAAACCAGTGCTTTCTGAATACACCAACCCTCATACGAAGATAAATTTTGCTAGCACTGCACATGCTCTCACGACAGATTCGTTGTTCTAACATTTATCAGAGAAACTGATGGTCCTTGGAGGCCGGAACACACCACAGAATAACACCATCAAACTGCTCACAGCGCTTGTGTCACTTCTCCTATGATGTGCCAAAATATTTTCCATTCAAACTCCTCTCTAGAACAGTGGCTGCTTTCATTGCAGAGTTATTTCTGCAGGTTGAGAAAAGAATCCAAATCACAGAGCTGAAAGATTATAGGACTGCCTATTACTCTCCCCCATCCCACCCCCACCCCCCTTTGGTTCCCTCCAAAGTAATTATTGTTCTAATTATTTGCATTCTGATAGAGGATCTCTGTAATCACAGACAACAGAAGCACACGCACAGAGCACAAAACGTTCAGAACCAGGAAAACCCAAAAAGCTGCACACATAGAGACAGTCAGAACAAGAGAACATAGAAGACACTTGGAAACGATGATCCAATGGAGATGAACAAAGGCAAACTCTGGAGGTGATAGTTGTGCTCCACTGTGCTTTGGTGAGCCTGCAGCTAACAGGACCTGGGCAGAGCGGCCTTCTGAGATATGATTATCATAAGCTCTTAGGGGACTTTGCAGTACCTATTCCAGCAGACATAAAGAGACAGAAATAGGCTACTGCACTGATCCAGAATCTGGTCCGAGAAATCTCTTTATGATGAAGGATGGCCAAGCAACATGCACTAGAACTGTTCAGATTTCACACTCCTTTGCACTACGTGCTTTCAACTAGAGCAACCAGGAGTATAATTTGGGAACAGTATAACAGTAGAACCCCAAGTGAAGGCCTTGCCTTTAGTAAAGCAAAGCACAGAATCTATGCACAACATCTGCTGACAGACTCAAACAGAACTCATATCATTGCAACAACTCAGCTTTACACCCCAGTTCTATAACTAACATTACACCCTCATCGAATTTTTCCAAACATGCAGAATATCTCCTGAGCCCTGAGACGAGACCTTAACATGTATTCTACATCATGGGATACAGAAATATAGGTCAACTGTAACAACTACTGGGAAATGATTAAGTAGGGTGAGCAATTCTTTGGCGTCTTCTCTAGGATACGTGCTCTGCTTCTGCTTATACCCAATGCACCTCCTCTGAAATGATACATTTCTCACCCATGCAAAAAGCCCTTTTGTCTATTAAGAGATTTAATCACTTAGCCAAGAAGCTTCATTTTGTTTCAACGGCAATAAAGAGCATCATCCTGATCTTATCACAGCTACAGATTGCAAAGCTTAAGCAAAGTTACGCCTTCTGATGTAATTTTATAGCTGCGATCAAACAAACATAAATAAGCAAAATTGTTATCTCAGCTCCATGGAGCATCTTCAAAGCTCACATTTTCCTGAGTAGTTCATTTGACGGAGTAGCAGAGCAGCAAGCAGTGCAGCACAGAAAGCACAACTCAACATCCCCCTCTGAGCTCTGCTCCTCCCCCTCTGAGCTCTGCCACGTGAACAAGTTGCTATTACATCAATAAATTGTTTCTTAGATCATTACATGCTTTCTCCATCTTCATGCACTAACTGCATGGTCAGGAGCCAGGTCAGGCATCCAAATGCACCACTTACTTACAGGAACTAACTTCTTTGACACTTCTCTACACAGGGCCCAGAGGAAAGTGCCTTCATCAGTACAAAAGCAACCCGAAAGATACAACAAGGCACAACAAGAAGGTAGGAATTACAAATGGTTATGATAAATAAATAAAAACACCAAGCTATAATCTATGGAAGAAGTCAGTTCATGAGATTCCTTCTCAAATGCTGCTGTTAGTGACAGCTCTCCCACGCTGTGTGTTTGTAGTTTATCCATGTAAATTCCCTGAAGATCTCTGAAGCACGTAATAAAATATCTCCCTCATGGATGCTAATTAGGTTGTTTTCCTACCATTAGCCACTTGTTTTTTCATCAAGGCTGGAGGAATTCCATAAATTCGACATTTGTCAGTCAGATATGTGCCAGCATCTAACAAAGGGTTAAAAGTTATTGAGAGAAGGCAGGGGGACAGACTGACAGCATCCCCTCAGGAAACAAGGCTTGCATAGATGCATGATTTATAACCACTTCTGAAGACAGACGGTCATCCATCATGCAAAGCTTGGGAGTCGATTTTAAAAAGACAGAAGAAAGCAAGAACAGACACCCTTCCATGCTTGAAATACTTGGGGACTTTGCGAGGTGAAGGCAGAGCGAATGCCATTCATAGAGTCGTTCTGGTTGGAAAAGACATCTCAGATCTCCAAGTTCCCACCCCAACCTACCACGTCCCTCAGTGCCACATGACCATCATTGTGGAACGCCTCCAGGGATGGTGACCCCACTGCTCCCTGAGATGGTGTCCTTTCCTACAAAAGAGCAGAGCTGCTGCTGAATGAACCAACAATACACAGTCTGGAACAGGTGGTGATGGGTCAAGTTCTTTTCAATCCTTGAGAAGGTTTCACTGAAGTTTGATAAAGCGATACAGTGGAAGACATCCTGAAGCTCATCTTCTTTGCACACAGCTCACTTCAAGTTAAATTTCAGTGCTATCCCTGACAGGCAGTAGACAGCCTTTAGAATCTGACAGCAATATTGCACAACACAAAGTGCTGAGATAATAATAGTGTCTATAGCAACCTACACCGCTCAAGAAAAACCCAAAAAAAGCTCATACCATTCATAACAGTTGAGATGATGACAGGATTGACACAGACTTTTATTTTATTTTTAAACTTTTCGCCCCAGCAAAATTAGAACCATGATAGGCAACTAAAGACCTCTTGTGTTCACATGGAGAGGCTGGGGGGAGAAACAGCTCATCTGCCAGCTGGCAGGTCAAGCAAGCTCTGGTAACCACCCAAATTCATCTTCTTGCTAAACTGTACTAGTAATTCAAGTATTTCCATGTAACTGCACAGAAGAGGCTTTGTTTTGTGGCTTTCACCTGTGTTATGGATCATTTCTCAGAGTATGTTGTGCTGTGTGTGGCATAGCAATTTTCATACCCAGGACCGCAGTTCAACCAAGAATCCAAGTAATCCTTGCATAGCAGGGCTTGAGACACTGAGAAGCTTCATCACAGAGAGAAGGACTTCTCCAAAGCCCAGGTAAAGTTCACAGCAAGGAAGGGATTTCCTTGCATTCATCCTGCAAAAGTTCCCGTGCGGAATTTGCTTACTGTAACTCCTCAGCAAGACCTTACAAAGCTGGGCTTTGCCCTCCTCCCATCCCAGGCTCATACAAGCTTCCAGCCAGAGTCTTCACATGTATCGAGTGCCTGTGTCCATCACAAGAACTACTTCTCAAATAGCAAGCTAAACATAGACAGTTATTTGCCCTTTCAAGAGGCAGCACTTATCTTCACAAACCTCAATATCTGGGGGGGCCACTTGCTTCATCAGCATCCCACCAGGTAACACAACAGTCTGTGTCCCAGACCAGCAGGCTGCAGTCAGCCCAGGCCTCACAACAAGGATGCTGTTGGACACCCTGGGCTCACGCAGGCAGTTCTGTCTGACAGAAAAGGAAAGAAGCCTCAGACAAAACGTTGTAATTCCAAATAGCTTCAGGTACTGTTGGCTACAATGACTTCCCTCAAAACACAAACATGTTGGGCAGTGGATAAAAACAGCGCCACAGTCTGAACCATCTTTTGCTTTGGAATGCTCCATGTACTTTAACTTCCATAAATCCAGAATCCCTTAGGGCTTTCTCCGCATGTCCTTACTGAATAGGCAACAACTGAGCAGCTAACCCTGTTCAGGCCCAGCAAACAGCCCAGCTTGCAGAGCTCTCCATCACCCTCATGCACCCCTGCTTCACAGCTGGGTTTCTGCTGGCTTAATCCTTGCAGGAGCAAAGCTCTATACTTCTTGCTGAGACAGTTCCATTGTCAAAAAGCCCCAATTATGCCTGATTAACCTGTAGTGATAGATTCTCTCTCCTGTACTAATTTGGTGCAGAGCCAATGATTAAATCCTCATTTATAAGGCAGACCATATCTCTCGCATAAAAAGATCACTGCTAGACAGCTATACCACATACCCAGTTAATTATGATTTTTATAATTTGGGCTCCTAATGGTTTCTTAGTCAGAAAGCAGTTATAGAAAAGCTTCAGTACGTAAATACTGCATAAATTATCATATTTTAAGACAAAAAGAAATTGGTTGGCATTCTAATGCTGACAAACTGCGTGTTACAGTAGTTAGAAAGAGCTCAGAGTTTATGTACAACCCATATAGAAGTGCGTATTGCTCCTATCCGCTTCTTACAAACTGGCAATCACAGATGGTCTCATAAAAGACTTGGAATTGAAAATAGATCTCTGCATTAGGAATGTGCAAGTTCTACATCTACATTAACAGATTTGTAATCCACAGCATGACATTCAATGGAAGACGACACAGTAAGGGTGTTGTACATTTTAACATACTTACATAATGAGCAATTATGTTGAATACACTCAGAAATAGAATTTTCTGTAGGTTGAGAGGAATCTACAAGTAATCGCTTTCCTTTCTAGAAACTCTGATGCCTTGGGTGGCTTACATGAGCTTTTTGGTGCATTGACAAGGAACACTTTTCATAAGCAAAGTTAATTTGACCTCAAAGAGCAAGAGCCATTTTGGAAATGAAACGCAGCAAAATAGCCTCATTCTGGAGCACCTGACAGAATCACTGCAGCACCATCTCATTTTTTCTAGACACCTTTAATGTTGTTCCCAACAGCCCATGCCCTCTGCACACAGCAGCCGTGCAGAAGAACAAGGAACAATGTGATTTTGCTGATGGAAATGTTCTCTGGCACCAATCCACACCACCAGCCCTACCACACTGCAGCTCAAGGATGGAGGACCGTTTGATGACTTCGTAATTAATCCAGACAGATGTCACACGGCAGCAAAGTGACCTTATTCCAATCAGTGGGAAAGGCAATACAGAAGCGCCTGCATTTGCAGTCCCTCTGGAAGCTATCTGCGCTATAAATCATTTAGTCAATAACAATTCATAACAAATGGGGCTTGTTTTAGTTTAGTTACTTCCAGGTTGAGTCTGGAAACTCAAGCCCACGGAGGCAGGCCTTACTAAGCAGCTTTACATGCTGGAGATGTTGCAGCATGCTTCTCCAGTGTTGAATTCCCTGGGGTTTTTGCTACTCCTGCCTTTCTCCCTGTGTGTCCTGTTGCTGCCTTTCCTGTTCTGTTGATAGTTACAGTCACCACTGTTGTTTTAAACATTTTAAAGCAGATTTGTTTGCTTGTTTAAGTATTGATCCTAAGCTAAGAAGTAGAAACATGAAAGGCGAGATATTGTTGAGGCCCTTTCAAGAGCTCAGACCTGCATCAGTGCCACAGGGGTCCCAGCACTGCCCATCCCCATGCCAGGGCTGCTGTCAGCCATCCCAGATAGCCAATTGCCTAACTGAGCTCAGGCAATACTTGTCTTGGGAACCACATGCAGCTTCTGGACAGCACTGCTACTTCTATGCTGAGGATCTGGTATGTCACACAGTGATCCACCAGTTGTCACTTTCTTGGGTCAGAAAACCTGCTTTGTAAGTAGTTTAGCCCATGAGTCATGATTTGTCCTTCTGAGCTCTAGAAACAAACAACCAATCATCAGCTCAGCCTGCCTTTCCTAAACACCTCCAAACCTATAGGAGGAACATGTTCTAGATGCCCCTTCTTCCAGGGTGGGAAAGAGAGAAAGCATTGTTACCCTCTGACCTTTTCTTCTCTATCAAAAAGATTGTCTTCTCAGTATCAGAATGCAAAGAGCAACAAGAGTTTGACTTTGTGCAACAACGGGTAGCAAGCTGAATGCATTTATCTACAGGACGTCTGCAACTCTGACAGTCAGTGCAAAAGAGAAACAATTATGCAAAGCCAATGTATGCCAACATAAGCCTCAAATTCCCTGTGCCTCAACCCATTCAAACACTATGATGAGACAGCAGAGGTGCTGCACAGTCCCATCTCCCCACCCCAGAAGGGTGGCATATGGTGGTCACACACACAAATGTTTCCCAACATCATTCATCAGCAGCGTCATTGAGAATTCTTCAGCAGAAGTCATTGTAGCTAAAATTGCATTGAGGAAAAAAGAAAATGTATTTTAGGTTTACTAAGTTTAACCAACTAATTCCACACGGGCAAATTGAATGACTCATTTCACAAGTGCTTCTCATTTATTTCTCAGCAAAAATTAATCTTGAGGAAGGAAAGCTGCTTCTGTAGTGGTGCAATTGTACTTAATACTGTGCTTTCTTTCTGCCTTGCCTCCTTGGATGTTTCATAGTTTTTCATCCCAAAGAAAACAAGCGGTGAATCACAGCGCAAAACTGGTATCAGTTTAAGCCTCCACTTGACAGACTACAAAGCCTTCAGCACAACTTCAAGTGGTTTAAGGACTTCCCTCATGTGCTGCATCTCCCCCATTAGAATCTCCGGGTTAGAGAATATCATGGTTTCTGCAGTGCCACAGCACAGTCAGAGCTCTCTGCTACTACATAATTACTCTACTATAAAGCTTTGTTATGCAGTAGCACAGCTTTACCTGAACTGGAACAGACATGTTTTTGAAAAGGCCTTTAGTCTGTTCTACAAGTCTCTCTGTTTGGGGAGTAATTATGAGTTGACTGCAAACATGCATCAATAGATGAAGACAGAAAAGGACCTCTCAAAAGAAAAATCAAGGTAATTTTCAGAAGGGAAAAAAGGGAAATTAGTTTTAAGAGCAGAGATAGGACAGCTTTGCTTCAAAGCCACTCGTCCACAAATGCAGTCCCCCTTTGTTCCATGCTCTCGCTTCACCCTTCAGAATTATATTGAAGCACACGATGTGATAATTTGGACCCTAAACACCGAATGTTTAACACACCTGGGAAAGAGAAAAAAGTTGTACTTAACCAAAAGTCACCAGAACCGGAGGCTGTTTGAACACCCTCCTCAACTGAACCAAAGCAGAAACGCTGCTGGATAATTTCTGCTAAATCAGAGCTTTTCTTCATCAAAACTAGAAACAATTTGCAGGAATGAGGCCACCTTATTAAGGGTCAGTTGGGAGGGCATATTTCTCAATTACAACATATCAGATTGAGTTGTTCTTTTGGTCCACTGGTTCTCCCACATGCTGTATGTACAGTGAGCCTTCCTCCGCAAAGCCCAAGCACTACAAAGACGCTTCTTATGGCCTCCTAACTTCTTTTACAAAGCTGTCCTACAACAAGCACAAAGCCAGCTTAGGCAAAGCGTAGCCTAGGAAGAAGTACTGAAAAAAAACCCATCACTTTTAAGGCAATGTTTTATAAGATACACGAGCATTTTCTTGAAGATCTCTAAAACGGCCCTTTCCGATGTGTTGATCTGGGAGGTCCTTATGACTTTTCAGTGCAATTAAATTGCTCTGAAAGCAGCCATCATGCAAGCACAGATGCCCCACTCCATCAGATGCAAACAGAATCCACTTGCTTGGGTCCTGACAAGGAATGGCAATGCCATTGTGTAACATTGCCAATGCAGAACAAAGTGACATCACTAAGGACCATGGTCAAGCTTTGAGGGAAAGAGGGCAATGGATGTTATGTTCCTCTTGTGAAAACCAGAAGAGAAGCCTCACCTTTCAGTTTCAAGCTAAAGAGAAGCTGGGAAACAGCTTTTAGCAGAAATAGGCTCAGAATATTACATTTAATTAAAACTAATCTGAAAGTTGAGGGCTATTATTTAATAAGAAAAGGTTTTATCTTCTGAAGAAATCACAACTGCGCTTTTTGGCTGACAGCAGTTTTGAGTAATGATCACACTAAAAGGGCTGAGGATTTACAGCTCCATAATAGGAGCAAAGTATGAGGGCGGGGGGCAGGGAGAGAAATCATCTAGTCTGAAAGTGCATCATGGCTACAGCTTTGGGATGACAATTTTGAGTAACTTTCTCAGTCCAGGTGCAGAAAAAGTGCTCCCAGAAATGTTACCAGGCAACTGTGCTGCCTGCAGACAGCAGCCCAACCACAGCTCTGCTGCCTGCATTCCTCCTTTGAGCTCCTTGGATCACGGGAGCAGCACCATGAAGAGAAGATGTCCTTTTCTTCCCCCAGGGAGGAGAGAATTCCAGAGTGGACTTTGAGCTTTGCCAAGGAAACTCCTTTTTTTGAGTAGCAAGAGAAGTACAGTGAAGCCCTGAGCAACAATCACTTTCTGGATGAAGGAATGGTTCTGTTTGTCCTTTACTTTGCCCATCAGCATCTCTTAAAAGATAGTTTATTTAGGTGCCTAAATCAAGACAAAATTCCACAGAACTCCAGAAGCTGGAAAGCAGCACCTTGGTGCAAAAGCTTCACTAACAGGCCTGTAGAATTTACTTCCATTTCTTTCTCTACGACCAAAAGATTTCCAACTCCATCCTCAAATTATTTTGTGTCATTATCTACAAAGCATGAGTAGAACAATACCAAGAGTCAAATAAATGTCTAATAAAAGCTCCGCTTCCCTCTTCACCAAAAACTTGCATGTATTGGTTCAGGTTATCTCAAGGTTCCAATATCACACACATAAGCTGGCTGCCAACAGGATTTCAGGAGCGAGGATGGGCTCCCTGCCCATGGCAATGCTATTGCATCTCTTCCAGCAGCCTTCAGATCCTCTCTATCTGCATATCTTGCCTTTCACTGCATATCCTCATTTCCCCTCTTTTATAACAGAAGTTCTTAAATATGAGCTTTTAAAATCAATCGCATGCCACACATCTAGCAATAAAAAGAGCTTTGATACGCATTTGTTAAACATATACAGATCATTTTTGCACAAAGGAAATTAATCCAAATGAATCTGTGTAACAAAAGCATCGGTCTAAGAATTAGTTCCATATTACTTTAATATGAAGTTAAATTTAATGTAACTAATGTGATATCTAATAAGAAACATCTTTTCCAGCAATGCACTCACTGTAGTTAGTTTAATATTTGGAAAAATACAATAAACATGATGGAAGAGAATTCTTAACTAATTATATAATGGATCATTGGATTTAATGATAGCATATCTTGCCAGTCCCCCAGCTTTGCTTACACAGCAGAGTTTAACAACAGATAATAAACTCAAAAGAGGAAAATCGATTTTTAAGAGGAATTTTTTAGACTCTTAAGGAGTCACCACGATGTCTCTTCTTATTTCCCAAACCTGTAACATTTCTGACAGTGGGTTGCCTACTCTCTTCTTTGAGAGTAGGCAAACTCTGTCACTAAAGGTTTCTCATGTTCTTAGGATGATGGAACCAACGTAACACATTATGCCATAGAGACATTTTCTGTTTAGTTTTCTGTTCCTTTCCTTGCACATTCCAACACCCAGGTTGCTTTTTGGGACGCTGCTGGCATTTCCAGTATTCCCCATAAACCCAAGCTTACATTTCACAACATTACATATACATGGGTACCAAGTGTTCTGAAGTCAAATACAGCACTTGGTTGAATTCCACTTCAGCTTACCACGGCACTGAAATCGAGATCATTAAAATACATGCTTGTTTTCTGTAGCATCATTATAATTTCAAAGAAAGTGCTGCAATTACAACGTGCTAACGAGCTGTAGTTGTTATAACAACCTAGCAAGGTTAAAGGCTTGGCTAAAGCTGCACACACTGAAGTTTATGGTCTATAGCAAGTAGGAATGCCCCGAGAAGACAACGAACTGTTACCACCTCCCAGTTAAAATGTTTTAAGATGAACATTTTTCCCTCATGCCCCCCTCATCCCCCCCCCAAAAAAACCACCTCTTTTTGCTTTCTTGTTCCTATAACTTCTGTATTCAGTCCCAAAGCCCCATTACATCCCCATTACATCTAGCATCCCTGCTAGAGAGCTGAGCGTAGCTTAAGAGTAGAAATGCCATTTTATAGTGCAGGAAGCTCCAGAAAAAAAAATAAAGTAAAACAAAAATGAAGCACCTTCTATGCACCAGAGAATAGGGTCCGTTAATGAGACCAATTAGAAAAGAAACTGCCTGAGCCACGATTTTTTTTTTTTTAGATGAATGGTAAAGGTTAACTTCATTACAGTGACACTGCTCTGGAGCACAGAATCACGTTCCTACACAGAGCTGCAGAGCACCATGGTTTCACTTTGCCTTGTTCAATAAAACATGCAGTTTGATGGCCTCTCCTAGAACACAACCTTCCTGCAGAGCAGAATAGGTGTTTTCAGTTAATTACCACTCTTATACTTCTTCCTTGCATAAGTCAGCACTGTAAATACACGAGCAAGCTCTCTCCTACCCTCCTGACTCTTTCAATTTGGTTAACTTATGGTAACCAGCTAAATAACAAATACGGCAGTCCACCAAATATCACTAATACACTTAATGGAAACCCTTTTACAAAGGATATTAAACCCTTTTACAAAGGGTATTAAAACATTAGGTACTTTTAATCCCTTTCGAGCCACACACCAAGCTATTGAGTACACCAGATCTCTACTATCCCCCAGAACTGCCCACAAACGAGGAAGCAGCAGCACCCAACCTGCCCACCTAAAGCACATAGCCACATACAGCCTTTCCCCACTACGTCCTCAAGGAACTCAGCAGCTCCTCAGCAAAACCCGACTCTGCAATCACAGAACCTGCTTCCCACGCAGCCTATTTTCACCCCCACACAAACCTGAACCGTTTTTGTCTCCAGCTCCATGGATTCTGACCCACATTCTGCCACAGCCTCTTTAACCGTGCAAAAACTGCAGACAATGGGTTTCTAGAACCTTCCCTGACCCATCATCCCCTTCCAGCTGCAGCTTTTTTAGGGTACTTTACCTGATAACCATCAGTGAAACCCCCACCCTCATTAACCTGACTCGGGTCTGACCCTAAACTCTTCCTAAGGCAGAAAGCTGTTGCTGAAAACAGTTTTTATCCACAACTAGAAAGAGCATTTCCTTCCTTGATGTGCTTTCCCAACAACACTTCAGAACTATTTAAATTCTCAGCGCAAACATGAGGGGTGGGTGTGGGAAGCTCATTCATTCTGCGCTAATTTGGGAGTTAGAGTTGCCAGCCCCTATTGTCTGCTGTCAGCTTCTCTGGTTGGAAAAAACAATGGGGAAAAATGGAACCAAACACACGTGCTTGAATGAAGCCTCGGCTCTCTGAAGTCCAAGTTCACACACACCAGTTCTCACAGTAGCACGTAGCATCTCTGCTATTAAATACTGCAAACAAGGGTGTTGAATGTTGAGCTTACTGCTTCCTTTTTCCCCCCCCCTCCTTCTATCAAAATTACATATTTTGATCCCGCGGTGCTCAGAATTAGCCTGATAAAATTAACTAAAAGAAGATGCAATTTAACTAGGACTGTCAGTTCCTGAAATTTAAAACAATCTGGCGCCTCACATTAAATGGAAGACATTTAGGGATGCAATTACCAAGGCAGCAAGCTCTCAGCATTGCAGCCGGTCATTCCTCTCTGCATCTCATCTGCAAGGATTGATCGCATCCCACTAATGTCACACTGTCCCTCCTCCTTCCAGGAGGAAAGGAACCACTGCAACCTCCACATTTTCCAGCCTTAGTAATGTTCACTCTTAATGTCTTACTCACCTTTATTTGGTTTCATTCGTCCATTTGCACCACTGAGGCATCTCTGACTGTGATATTCACCAGGCAGGTGAACAAGAGGGAAAGAATTGGTTTAAGTGTCTGCTTTCCAGGCTATTAGCACCTTTTACATGGTTTCCAAGAAAGTGCTTTTACTCTGCTTCAGAGTAGAGATGGCTTATACATAATCTGTGTTTATTTTGTATGGTTGTACCTTCACTCCTTCTTTCTTACCACAAAAAGCCTAGAGAGGTTTCTTGAGAGCAAACAATGAGGCTAATTGGACACCTGCTGGGAAATGGTTTGCCATGCTGACCCAAGCCAGTATGCTGCTTTATTTTAGCTGGGGCCCAAATACCTTTCTGCCATAAGAGCTGGCCATGGAACACATAGGAAAATGCACTGTTAGACTCACAGAATGGTTTGGGATGGAAGGGACCCCAAGGATCATGAAGCTCCAACCTCACTGCTGCATGCAGGGCCACCAAACCTCCACATTTAACACCAGCCCAAGCTGCTCAGGGCCCCATCCAGCCTGGTCTTCAACACTTCCAGGGATGGATGGGGGCATTCACAGCCTCTCTGGGCAGCTGTTCCAGCACCTCACCACTCTCACAGTAAAGAACTTCCCCCTGACATCCAACCTAAATCCTCCCTTCTTCAACTTAAGACCATTTCCTCTTGTCCTGCCTGACTCCATTGGCCAAACCACAGAATGAGTCAACGTTACAGACATTTACAATAAAGCACAGCTTTTACAGCAATTCGCAGTACAAAGCACTAAGAATGACTGTTAAACACATTCTGGTTTGGGGATGGGGGGGTTCTTTTTTTTAATTATTTAGAAGTGTAATGCAAGCATTTATTGAAGGTAGGGAGTTTTTCTTTCCCAAGACAAATACTGTATGAAGCTATAAAACCATATAATATCGGCATTAGGAAGCCGCCAGTGGTCTGCATTAGGCAGCACTAGAAATTTTCCAGCTGCTATTCAGAGATGCAGGAATTTCAATGAGAAGCTGTGATTACTATGCAGTAAACCTATAATCAGGAGAACAAAACAAGAAAAGTTGGCAATTGTGCCTCATTGGGTACTCGGCGTCCTGTGCTGCTTACTCAGAAGTCAAAATAAAGTTCCCAGAGTTTCCCCAGAGTTTAAAAGTTCAGCATTACTATCAGAAAAAGATTTAAAAAGGCTAAATATTATGAGGTTAACTTCCTCTTTTTCACTTACGAGAGGAAGAAACATCTTCAGATGATGGTTATAAATGCAACGTTGTCACAGCGATGGCCTGTTAAATTAAGACAGTTGCTGCAACTGATTGAGAACACTTGGGCAGCACCTGCTCAGAAAGTTCTGATATGAAATATCTGCCCATAGCACAGAGGTCAAGCTTTTGAGAGGATGATTTATTCTAAACAGAAACTGAGTGCATTTTTCCACTCCATTGATCAAATGCATTGGAACAACAAACCTGGTTACTGTTTCTGATTGATTTATTAGCACATTTTAGAGATCTCAGTCCAGAAAAAAAAAAAACAAAAAACATTATTTTAAACCTTATAGCCCAGGAGGAGTTGCAGCTTAGAAATGCAACATTGTCAGAGAGGAAGCATTAGACTGAATATGAGAATACCAACGTGTTTCTGGCAGCAGAACGTCCTCCAGTGCTATATCCTACACATATCAGTATTCTGCAGCACTGCAGAGCACACTGAGATGACCTCACATCACTGTATGCTGTGTTTTAAGCAGTCAGCCCCATGGGACCCTCAGAGCTGCGTATCAGAGAACCCACCCTTACATCTCCCTCCAGCTCCAACATTTGCCATTTCTCACATCTCTCAGATAATGGCATAACAACACAATTCAAAATGAAGAAAGCAGGGAGGGAAATGCAAAAGCGTGAATGGATTTCTATTTCATAGTACGTTTTACTGAAGGACAGACTACTCTCCTAAGCCCTTGGCCTATGCAATGGCAAATGGAAGGTCTTCAAGCTGGTGAAGTCAGTGCAGTAGCACAACGTTCTGAGATTCCTATATCAGCACAGCACCTTTTTTCCTATTCTGACAAGTAAAATTGTAGACTCTGAGCTCTTCCCGATACGTGACCATTTCAGAAATGTTTCAGCATGAACTTTGCAAACAGAAACACAAGCAATTTGTCAACATCCCTCCTTAATCACTTTGATTTTCAGTACCTGATTGACCTGACTATTGACTATTTGCATTACTGCATGCCTACTTCTTGACTGTAAGCATGAATTTAATCATAAGCCAATATTTTTCTATTGCTTTCAACACTTCATGTGGGCATTTCCTGGTCAGAAGCATTATGAAACTCACATCAGGCTGGATGGCTGCAGACCTGGAAGTAGAGTTCTACGATATATGCACAAAAACAAATGGTGACATTTGGTCAACTCACTATTATAAAGTCGGTAATTTTACCCCTGGAAATTTACCAGGAATTTCATTGAAGCTCTGGGGCAAATAATGCGAGTTACCAACTCCGAACATCAGAGGATTTCATTTTATGGTAGAGAGAGTATAAATGTGCTCAGAAGGTGATATATTTCCTGTTGATTTACCCATGCCAGTTTAATGTCATTGATATCTTCAGCTGCCAGAAATGGTAAATAAATGCGATAAACAACATGTGCAGTTTAGTCAAATATACTCTCACTGCAGTGAAACAAGAGAAATATTATAAAAATACGCCTGTGATCAAGCACAGAACATAAAGCAGTTGCTGCGTTACTGAATTTGACTGTACGCTGTTATTCCCCATATTGACACAATTTTATTCGCAACGTGTCATTTCACTGGGAATTTTTTTTTTGTCATAACAGGTACTTCCTCCTTGCACAAACTGCATTTTATTTTTCTTATGGATTTGATAACTTATTTTGCATTTGAAGATTTCCATTCGCTTTGGATTAGAGCACCCAATAAACCCATGCCAAAAACAGAGCTGGAGACAGATGCCATCATTGTCAAACACAGATAACCCACATCTGACAGCTGCTAATCAAAACAGCTCAAGCAAGGAAAAGATATTGACTGCTATTCCTATTATCTTACAAAAACAAACAGATCCACTGTTCTGCTGAGCACTTTGCTCATTAATTCCCTGGGACAGTCCAACATGATGAATGAATCTATTATTTGTACGTTGTTTTCCTATCTTAGGAAATTCTAAGTGAATTAGTCTAATAAAAAAAAGAATTCAGCTCTTCTAGTTTGAAAGCAAAAGTCATACCTTATGTTTCTGTGGAAAAACCCAATGAAATAAATAAATTAATAGTCTACTTATGAAAAGGCAACAGGCACAATATTTTGACCCTCATTCACCCTCTTAAGTCTAACAGTTTCCACAGACTCGCACAAAGTAGTAGAGATCATAATTTTGATATACTGAAAGCAAATAAAGGATAAGTGTTTCCTAAAAGGGCTTTCATAACCGGGATCAGATGGAGCTGAGCTCTAAATTAAAATGCCACAGACAGCTGGTGAGAGAATAGCTCCTGACAAAGATAAAATACAACAGGAGAGAAGTAGTGCAGGCTGCCTTGCAGCTCCGGCACAGGGGAATTAAGAACAGCCCAGAGGGTTTGGGGCTGTTCTCCAGTCCTATGCTCCTGCCCAGAGCTGAGCATGATGCTCAAAGGCAATGAAACCATTGGCCATCATCCATCTTCTAGTTGTACCTCTGCTAGGTATAAGTTTAGGATCACTGCTCCCAAAACCTTCAAACTTTGCTGCAGTGCTCTCAGACTGGAAATCAACAGAGGAGAAGCAGAAGTTGGCTGAGGAAGGCTGTCAGCTGGCATTTAAGGAAAGTGAAAGAAAATCCAGCAATGCTGAGTGACCCAGAGATGTACATGAACCACAGAATATTTTTTAACTGAAGGAGAAATCGTTGTAACGGAGATTCTCAGGACCCTCCAGAAATGTTTTCCTAGCAGGAAACCAAAGAAAAATGAACAATCCACATAAAAGTTGTGTAGAAACTGTAAGGAGCTGCAAGCAACACTCTAACCTACTTGGAACAACAAGAGGGGCCAGGAACATCTGTGTGCCATTGATGGTGAGCAATGAGCACTGCCCATCCATCCCATACTGTCTCTCAGCCCCACATGCAGGCAGCAATGGCTGAACTTTGCCATGCTGGATATTAGAAAATTCAGGTTGGATATAAGCAAAAATTTCTCCTCAGAAAAAGTGTTGAGGCACCAGCACAGCTGCACAGGAGGTTGTGGGGTCACCATCCCAGGAGCTGCTCCAGGAGTGTGGGGATGTAGCACTGAGGGACACTGTGATGGGCATGGTGGGGTGGGTTGGGGACCTTAGCGGTCTCCTCCAACCTTAATGATTCTTTGTGATTCCATGTGCTATGCCACAGCTTGGCGTTATAGGACACACTATCAGTGGGTGACATAAGGCTACAAAAACATATGATCACAGTTTTCCTCCTCTCAAAAAGCCCACTGTTTAACTGCGTACCTGTGACAACCCAGTTAAAGAAAATAACCATGTATTTGGTCCAGACAAGATGAAAAATACATGATGCAAGGTTTCTCTGAAGCAGAAATGAATTTTTCTGTAAAACAAGCAAACAACCTCACCTTGTTATATCAGACAGGGTCTCACCTTTATGGGGTATAAATGTAGCAGTACTACTTTATTGATACAGATGAAAACAATCTCAATGATGAGGCTCCCTGCTAAACCAGGCTCCTCTACCCTGTAAGTCTAGCACAGTACTGACTAAACCATCAACAAAACATGAACCAGAGGGTACCCATTACTAAACACATCACAGCAGCCACAACTTCAAGTTCTGCTTAGTTGTCTTGTGTATGGTTGCTTCTTCTCAAGGCCACCAATAGGTTCCCATCAGAATCCTCCACTGGATAAAAATGGCTATGACCAATCATATATTATTTGAGATTCATTAGGTTGGAGTCTGGTGTGCAGACTGAGTTGCATGCCTTCTCTCATGCATACCTGGGAGAACACACAATGTTGTCCTGTCAAGGGCAGCCACTCAAGCCAAGGGCAGGCATTTTTGTTCTGATGCTCCATGTGAAGTTCCATAACCCACAGGAGTCCTAGCATCTCCCTGCATCCAGGACTATCACTAAGCCAGCAGGAGAGCACAATTACTTTAGAAACTAGCCAGCCTATATTCAGCTGTTTATATATAGTTTTAAGAGCTGGCTTTATCACCCACTTTAGAAGTGCTGGCCGCTCATCAGATTGGTAAGTATGCTTGAGCAGAAGCAGAGACAGATTGTGTGAAACATGTTGTGATTTTCAAGGCTCAGTAAATATAAGCTAAGAAATACAAAAGTGTAATCATAAAAAAAAACACATAGCCCAAAAAAGTAATTAAGGAAAGCATGTGTAACAAAACAAGTCAGGTATAAATGCAAATGATGCTGCACTATCCAGGACAATTATAAGATAAATAGAATTTAGCCAGTCTATGTAGGATACTAAAAAAAAAAAACACCACCTCACATTCTGTTACTGGCTGATGAAGAGGATTTAATTAGCAGCAGGGAAAGAGTGGAAGAAAAACTATGCCCAGTTACAGGAGACAAAAATACTTTTAGTAATAAGAACATTTAAGACTTTGTCAAGTGCAAGTTCTCCTGTTTTGAGCCCTTTTTCATCTTCTCACTGATAGGAGGAAGAAGCAATGTCCTCTGGGGCAGGCTATTCCTGTACCTTCTTGTACCATTCCACCAACGTGATTCACATTCTCCCTTCAAAAAGCTGATTCTGACTGTGGGTAGAGATAGAATGCAGACAGAGGGAGACTTTGCTTTTGTCTTGCATGACAGCTCCTAAACGAACGATCATGAAGCCTAAGAATCTGTGTGCTTAAAAGTAGGGATCAAAATCCAGCAGGAAACACTGACACATCTCTTTATTGATTCCTATGGACATCATATAGGACCCTAGAGACCTCAGCACAGATGAGAACTGTAAAATATACTCACAGTCCTGTCAAAGCCTGAAGAGCAATCACCTAACGTGAAGTTGCTAAATTGGAGATCTGAAGACATCCATCAAAATTTCACTGAGGGGCATGAACATTTCGAGTGCCATCAGGGTAAGAAGAGCTGTTAGCACGGTAAAATGGTGCATTTTCTCTTGCTTTTCAAGCAGAAAATTTACTAAAAATACAAAAATCCAATGGAAGATGAACTGGATCACACGGGTGCAGACACTCCTAACCCATGCATGGCTCATGATGGTGGCTATGTGAAAAAAAAAGAGTGTTTTGTAGCTAAGAATGTGGTCTAACAAGCACTCTATTTGTGCTTTCTTTAATCTGTTGTAGCTTCCATGGGAATAAATAAGCAGCATTACTTTCAGAGCAACCAACGTAAGTAAAACTACAAGGAAGCCTGGCAAACCAAACCAACAGATTTGGTATATTCTGTAATAAATAGTTCATATAATCTGTATTATCCTCAATAACTGGATGCTTGTTATAACATTGCTTTGCATCAATGGCAGCCCATGGGGAAAAAAAAAAATTAAGCAGGTTCAAGAGAAGCTACCCTTTGCAAACAGGTTAATTTTTAAGTAAAGAAGGTGAAACCGCAATATCCAAAAAGGCAGCTTAACATTCAGAGCTTGAGTGAAACTCAGAAAGATGAACACAGGTCTGCCAGGTTTTAAAGGACTTTTTGTCACCGAGAAAAAGTCTGCATCGACTTGAGGGAAGATGAAACAGCACAAGAATCTGAGGATGCAAGTGATCATCAGGCAAGGCTTCAGATCCAAGGAGAGCAGAACTGTTGCCTGTAATTGTTAAGCAATCACAATTCCACAACACCTCATTTCTTTTGAAAGCATCAGACATTCCCTATCAGTCAAAATTGTTTTGAAAGATAAGCCATGAGATCCAGATTTGACTGAACTCCTGCCTGTAACACAAACTAAGCCCTTTGTTCACCCACACTGTACAATAACCGTAAAATATTGTCCTTAGGGGAAAGGCACAGGGACCAAATTCAGGTAGTACTCAGAGGGAAAGAAACATAGGCTTGTGAGCAATGCTGGGATTCAGATAGCAAACCAAAGGTCTGAAGGCATCTCAGCAAGACCTCAAGAACCCACCTTCAGCCACAGATGGAGTTAAGTCCACAGCAACAAATCCCTCTTTCCCAGCACAGGAAAAAATGAGGTTGTCAGAAACTATTTTGGGCTCTTATGGAGATTAAAGGAAAATTTTCTTTTCAACCAAAAGGCCCAAAGTGTGAACAGGTGGCAACGCTCCCCTTGCTAAAGCTGGATAAAGTTATTGGGAGGTTTTGCAGACTTGGTTGTCGCAGTTCTCCCACACTTAAACTTCTTCATGTGTAGCAGATAACAGAAGCTCTTGATTCGCTGTGAAAAATCACACCAGAGAACATGACTGTGTGTCTCAGTAGTTGCCTCCTGCTTCCAGGACTGCATAAACTAGTAAAGTTTTGGGGCTGGCATAAACACTCAAAATGTTTTTACCATTTCTATGTAGAGCATCAGATTCCCCCATCAATTGCAACACTAAACCCTCTGACAAACCTTCTCATAGATTGGGGTAAATGAGTTTTCATCTGGCTTCTGTGCCTGGTTCAGTGTTCGGGTTTCTCAGCAGGCTTAATCACAGGATCTCAAAATGCTCACCCTGATCCAGGCCAGCAATAAGCTGTGGGTCTCAGGTGTAAACTGAGGCCAACTCTACTCCGTATGGTATAAAACCAGATTAAGCAAAGGCGGAGTTTAAACCATCAACATCTGCAGTGCAGGTTAAAAAAATACACTTACAGCTTAAAAAAAAAAAAAAAAAAAAAAAAAGCTGATAAAGGAAAAAAGCAAATAATTCTCTCCTAAAAAATAAAAAGCAGCAGCTCTTACTGTATCACCGAGACAGCTGTACCATTTTATAAAAGCAGACTTTCACTACGAGGCACAAAAGCCTGACAACAACTCTCTATTTCAGACAGGAGTAACAATCCTTTTGTTCTGGTTGCTCTTCAGCTGATTCCTTTCAAGTAAGGAACAATCCTTTTCAGCTTTCAGAGGGAGCTAGGAAAGATTACCTGCATCTCATCTCATCATCAAAGCTGTTCTTATCTGTAGTATGATCTACATTTGATCGGTTTCTTTTTTGCCTGTGTGAAAATACTTCATATGGACTTCGCTTATATGTTGTGCGTTATCCCTAAAAAAAAGAGAAAAGCAAACCAAAACCATATTCTGTTTCCTTGAAAGTAAACATAGTCTTCTGCTTTGATTTCAGAGGTAATGGGATTGGGTCCCAAATGAAGCCAGGAAGAACCAGGAACCCAACAGCACGCTCAACACGATGCAAGGAGACAACACGTAGGCTTAGAAAGCCATTGAACACTGTGTCAGAGCTTACAGGAAGAAAGAGCTCCAGAAATGAATATTAAAAAAGAAATATGACCAAAAAGAACTCCACTCCCAGCCAGCCAAACCTCAGTGTGCCACATCAGTAGGGTCCCATTGGAGAATAAATGAGCAAACACTTCTGTCCCTCATTTTACTGAATGGGAGCATGATGCTGCAGAACCTGCTGTAGTTGCAGTAGGTCCTGCAGCTGTAGTAAATCTTTGTCTCACCTGATATCAGTATGTAAGTGGTGTCACTGACCTGCTTTTCAAACCATAGCCTTTGCAAAAATGGCATCCTTTGGTTACATCAAATCCTACTACAGTGCATTTTGCTCAGCTTTCTTGTATGTTACATAGAAGAGAATCTACTTGTCTCTTGACTCACTACAGACGTGATTTTAGAGTTCTATAAATATGCTGTGTACAAACGCTTCCGTGTGATCATCCCTAAGGGTTGTATTGGGATGTAGATGAACAGGGGACAAGGAGGCTGCAGCATCGCACACCATGTTTGACAGTCAACATGTTTTTTTCTTCCCTATCTACATCAACTCCTGCCACTCAAGTGGGATTACTCAAAGCCAGAAGCACCTACACTGGCTTCAGAACTAAATTCAGGCATTTCTTTCTCTCCTCTTCAAATTTTGCAGATGCCTTTAGCTGAAGATTCATTGGCAATAAACATACACGTGCTATTCGCCAAAGCGATATTTTTTAGTTCACTGCTGTATCTTCAGATCAAACATGAGCAATCCTGGCAACATTCATGCTACCCTACCAAAGTTTTTTTAATACTACCACCAGCACCCACAGTAATTCCCATCATGAGGGACACCATGGTAAGCAGGCAGCTACCAGTGAGCTCTATGAAATGATGTGACAGTTCCTATCTGGCTCTTGCGCACCTCACTTACCTTCTGCTCAGACTCAAAACCTCACCTCTGCCTGGCTGGCTTTCTGCAGTCAGGTCATCCATTCTCACTAATAGTTCATATGCTTTGCCTTCCTTTCAACTACGACACCAATACATGCAAATAATGAGGTGGACAAAAAGGTAGCTACATTTCAGTTTTAATCATGTCTGCTGGGCATATGGAAAACCACTTGGGACGTAATGAAGTCAAACATATTGCTGGGTGCCCCCAGTATCAAGGGAAGGAATTACTTGATCACACAAATATTCTACAAGCAAAATGCCTTTGACTTACTGCAGAGTGCTCATCACACAGACCAAGTTTCAGTCTAACTGCTTCAACCACAGTGTCATTTGTATTGTGACACAAGCATTCTGATGCATGAATTAAGTATGCTAAAATGCTTTTTCACAGGTATGAGCTTACAGAGTCACTCATTGCATTTTCAACATCGTACTACAATGCAAGCTTAAAAGGAGGAGTGCAGTATGTCAAAATAGGAGTAACCTATGTCTAAAATGAGATTGCTGAGATGACAAAATACACACTTAGAATAAGGTTGAAACTTTCTAATGAGTATTTCTTGCTTTGTTCCATATTCCTGCTTTGCAGGGATCCTTTGGTGTTTTCCATCTGTGTGATGCAAATGATTGGGTGCAAGCTGCACACACACAGGATTGCATCTGCACTGCTGTCTCTGTGAGTACACATCAGCCTATACATGATGTCTTAACAGCATGTTAAGAAACAGTTTATTTTTAGAAGACATACTTGAAGTTCAAACCTGCAGCACTCTTTGTGAGCCATTATCTCAGCAATTTAGGCACTCTTGAAGGAAGCTCTTATACTCTGTAAGAGCGTTCCCAAGACAGATTACCTGTAATAGCATTTTTCCACAACAGCATCACCTATTTGAGAGAGCAGAACAGACATTTTCAAGCTTCACATGCAAGAGCATCCTGTGTGCCCCCTACCACAGAGCCTGCCATTCCTTCCCAAAGACTTGGCTCACTCACAACAGTAACACTCAGAGTGACCCGCTAACAGGTTGTTCCTCACTGAGTTAACACACAATGCAGAGAACAGTAAAAAAAAGGGGGAGAATATTAAGACATCACTCTTTTTTCCATTGGATATGCTCACGTGGAAACCTGAGCCTCTAACTGGTAAGAAGTTTTAAACCATCCAAATGTAATTTTTCACCTAGGACCCTTATGCTTCGCTTTTCTTCCACTGCATCTCCAGGCCCAGAGAGCCTGAAGAGAAGTAATCAATCATGCAGATATTAAAGGCTTTAATAACAGATTCCTAGTACAACAAATACTATCCACAGAGAACATCAGGAATCCCAGGAGGCAGCAAGTTCTTACCGATATGCAAACATTTCTCAGAAAAAGCAAGTTTAAAGTAAATGTTCAAGTGGCTCAGGACAAGCAGCAGAGCTTCCAGGTTGACTTTATGAGGTCCTATCAGCAAACTGCAATCTCTTTCCTTTCCAGTTTCCAAGTGGAAATTTTAGTTAATCATTTCTCTGAATCCCATTATTATTTTTTTTACTTAGGTTTCTGCCCAGCAGCTACGTCCTCTCAGTGTCAGACTCACTACTGAAACTAAAAGCTGCCACAAAGACCTTGCCATGATAGTTATTACTCTCTGCCCTTGGCCAGAAGCATGACAACAAAGTCATGGTTCAGGATGAGAACGCTTTTCACTGAGACAGTCAAGTAGATATATTTGGTATTTCTCTTCAAGGCTATACACGCTTTGAAATATTGAAGCCTTGGGGACTTTTGTATCCCAGAAGTTGAATATGATGTGAGAGGGGGCAAGTGGCATCAGGGCACCGAGAAGCCTGCTTACGAAAGGTAGCCACTGCTCACTGAGGTCACAACAGATGGCTTCAATCAAAAAAAAGAGCTCATGCACTAAAGATTCTTCCATAATTTTTGCTCAGGTTTATAGTCAAGTACATGATCAGGGTTTTTAAAGTGTTTTTGGTGGATATCTATGAATCCCAGAATATCCAGCTTGTCTAGTGGCATTGGCTGCACTTCCCAGCTTTACCATGCCCTTCAGTAGACTCTGTTTCCTGTCCTGCCAGAAAACTGCTTTCTTAAGGAAATGAAAATAAGCAAACTAAATACATCACATCCTTCCTCACCTCCAAATTGCCTTCCTCACCTCCAAGCTGGTCAAAATTAATTAGCCTAACTCTTACTTCTCACTGTCATCAATATTTTACCACTACCATAGACTAGCCTCTATCAGCCCATGTGCACTCAAGGGACAATTCTCTGTACCAGCATCCCAGGAGGAACATTAAAATTCTTGGCACCACTTATCAGAACACAGTGACATCATTTTGAGTGCCCTATGGCACACTGGGACTGCAGGGCAGCAGGCAGGGATATACAGGGAATAGCCCACAAAGCAAAGTACAGCCCACGTCCAGCCACCTCCAAGACCTGGATCTCAGTTTGTCATTTCAAACAGAGCTCACTCTGGGCCAGTGCCTTGACCCAACATGTCGACCCAACACATTAAAAGACTTTTTAAGAGACATCTTAAAGCATCCATCAATGTGAATGAAAGCAGTACGTGTTTACAGGACATGAAGCTATTACTCTAGAGCTAATCCTCTTCCAGGGTGATTTCAAAAGAATAAATTGAAAAAATATCACAGGAGTTGATTAATAAGCCAATTATAAGTCATTCAAAATGCAGTGGGATTATTTCCATAAGGGAATTAATTTAATTTCCCCTTCTAGATGCAGAAGTAATATCTTGTTGTAAACATAGATGAGCCTAATTTTAGAGCATATGGACTCTGCCATGTGGCTGTTTACTTAGAAGGGGTGCTTTAATTCATCTTGGCACTTTCTAGTGTTTAGGGTGCCTTTCAGGATAAGGAAGAGATGTATGGACACATTGTGGGCTAAGACAGAACATAATTAGATGGAGAAAGCTCTACAAGCTCCTTCTTTATTATATCCACAACACTGAACACATTATCAAGCTTTGTACCCTATAATAGAACTCTCAACATATCCTAAGACAAACCAAGATTAAAATAGCCCCATGAACAGTCCTCCATATGTGTTTCCACTAAGAAGCACCATGCAAAGGCAAGTCAGCTACAAGGAAAACAAATGAGTGAATATTTCTATATATGAATTCTGTCATCTGTTTAGAAAAGCATTAAATCCCTTAGGATTTTCCAACAGTCCCTTGCCCATTAAAAAGTACTACGTACTAACTATAGCACTGATAAAATTGTTTATTCCCTAAACACTGGTGTACAGTATATTTTACTCCCCTAGGAGATGAGTTGAGACTTGGCTGTAGCTGAGACACATCAGTCAAGATGAAGATCTGCAGAAAGTAAATAGCCTCTATACATCCTGGGGCTATGATAGCTGTGGGAAGGGCAAACACCTGGAAGAAAATACTCGGGTTTGACATTGGCAGATGCTGTGCTGAAAATTGTTCTTAAAGGTGTTGTTAAGAAACCCAACCATAGCATAGCATATCATCTTGCTGTACCAAGACCTACGGGCATATCCATGCATACAAGCACCAAAGGCAGATGCTCTACCTTCTACTCAAGGAGAGGGGTAAGAGGCAAGGAGACATTTGTGCAATACGGGTTTTAACATACAGAAAATAAGACAAATTCCTGATGTTGCTAGACTTACAGAAACACTGCTCAGATAAACTCAACAATGTGCAACTTGTATACAATTATGGTGCCATAAAGAACACAAGCACTGGAAGATGTGCCCTCTGTACAGTGAGTCCAATGGAATCTGTAATCCAACCTCCTTCCCAAGGAGGAAGGTAATTGTGGCGATGGAAATCAGCACAAAGCGTGTTTGCATATCAAAGATAACTCAGCCCCAGATAAACCTAAACAGCACTTCATTTGCATTCCGACAAATTCCAAGGATTAATCAAGACGTGGTACAAAATTCCCCTAACTTAATTAGCATGAACAAAAGGGAAGTGGAAGTCCCTGCACACCACTTTGAAGGCTTGTTAGTGCTCAACAGCATCCTGATGGCACTGAAGTGAAAGAGGGGGGGTGGGGGGAAACCAGAGCAGAACATGTGGAAAGACAGAGCCACAAAGAACTGAGGTACTGCCAAGAGATGCTGCAGAGCAACACAGGGCGAGGTAACAGCTTAATACACTCTGCAGAATGGGGGCTTTTCTCTGATGCTTTTCCTCCATAAATATATTCTGGTTTTGTAACCACTGCAACAAAAATAACACTTTACTGCTTTGTTTTTTTAAACCGGCAGCAAGAACTCTCACTTATTTTGCTGCTTCAAATTGAATCCTAATTATAAGGGGATGTGAGGATGTCCTGTAGCTGTCTGAACTTTGAGACAAGCCTGGGAAGCCCAGGAGCTAAAGTACATCAACCATTAAGCTAAAAGGGATATTCTGAAGTGGTTATCACCCAACGAAAGCTCCAAAGCTTCACTAGAAGATCTCACCAAAGCAAACAGTGAAGAAATAGCCAGTGACAACAGCAAAAGCTGCATCAGAAATAGGACAAAGTTTACCTGTAAAAAGCTTTCAGAAGTACCTGACTGAAAATGCACAAAAAGAAGAGAATCCCCATCCAAACACTTTACTCACAAAACTGTCTCTTGTATAAAAGGTGGTAGCAAGCGCTGATGCAATAGAGGAATGAAACTTGAGCTACAATTACACAATAGACAAGCCATGGGATATTATCAGAAAAAGAACTTGCCCTACTAATTATACTGGATAAAGGACTTTGGACTTTGTATTATTTAGGTTAGGATTATGCAACGTAATTAATTGAAATATTCTGCAAACCATTGAGAATGTTAATCAGCTCAGCCTCTGATTCTTCAGCCAAATATTCTACATCTACCCCACTAAAATGAGGAATGAGAAACACCTCCGGGTGAAACAAAAAGTTCATTAGAGCCTTGTCAATAGGAGAGCCCATACTTCATTGCCTCTGTTCTCACTGCTGCTTTTACAATCAATGAGAATGAGTATTTCAACACTTTGCTGAGCATCCCAACCAATATAACCAAAGATTCGTGCTGCATACTTTTTCACTTAAATAGATAGCAGATGATGTTTGATCATTTAAATCCATGTTATAGTTTAGTAGAGATGTTTTCTTCCTTTTCTAATTTGCAGTCAGTGATCTCAAGGGCTTCAATCGCTTTTTTTGCAGTTCTTTTTCAATATAGCTTGTCCAACTGTACAATTGCTTGGCTAGACCATAGCAATACATAGATCACATTTTGTAATGCTGAAGATGTTGTGATATATCTGAGAACGATTAAGGATGCTGGCAGAGGTTCTGAATCCAGTTTTTCCTGGCCAAGAACACATTCTACTCTCCCTATAAAACCCCACAGGAATTTAAAGCTATCTATGGCATAATCCAACTCCTGAAAGCAACTACAGAAAACTTCCCATTCGTTCCTTCTCTTTTATTAAGCCTCACTTGAAAGAGAGAGATAAATTCCTGATGTAACATTTTGACAAGGCTGACATCTTACAGAAACAAAACCAACTCTTAAAAGTTAGCCAAGTGTGATAGTTCCAGCAGCACTTCCATCCCATAAATCCTCCCTTGTTAACAGCCAGCTCTCCAGCCAGCCTGGGGAGCTTCACATTCTAAAGAAATAGAGGAGGGAAGGGACTAGTTCTGATCTCCCATTAAAGCACGGTTAACTTAAATGTCTGTTAAAGCTAATCCTATCATACGTGGACTATTGTGAGTTTATTTAACCCAATGACATAGATGCGTAAGTACCATCAAATAGAATCATTGAAGTTGGAAAAGACGAAATAGAAAGATTTCAGAAACAAAACAGATCCTAACAGTGAACCTGTTAGTCACCTCTGGGGCAGAAATGGTAACCTAAAACATCAGCAGCTCTCAGAGAGTAAAGCAACTGCCACATCCAGCTGAAAATGAAAGCTGGGGAATCACACAGGCAGCAATCAAACGCTTCGGATGGACTTTGTACCAACACTAATAGATGTATTCATTGGAAAGAGAGTCACAAGCACATTATTTTTTCTAAAAATGGCACTTGACATAAATTGACATTTGGTACCGCGACAAAATATTAATAGACAGACTGCATCAAAATCAAAGCCGCTCCTTCTGTTAACAACCAGGAATTCCTGCCCTTGAGTTAGACAAACAAAGCACTTGCTTCTGAGCATGGGGGAGATAACAGAAGAAACTACATGCATTCATTCAGCCAGCCCTTAGTGTGTATGTGATTAGAATGATAAACCCTACTTCACTCAGATTGGGTATCAGGAAGAATTTCATCTCAGAAAGATGTGATGCATTGGCACAGGCTGTACAGGGAGGTGGGGGAGTCATCATCTCTGGAGGTGTTTAAGAAAAGGACAGATGTAATACTTTGGAACATGGTTTAGTGGGCAATATTGGTGGTAGGTAGATAGTTGGACTAGAGGATCTTAGAGGTCTTTTCCAACCTTAATGAGTCTATGAATCACCACAGGTACGACACACAAGTAAGACACATTGTTCTCCTCAGGGAGTTTCCCAGAAGAAAGCAGTTGTTTCTCACTTGTATTAGGCTTATGTGACAAGTTCTGGGTTACACTGGGGGTATAGGGAGCAGGTTCTGTTAACACAGAATAAAAACTGCCCCATGGAAGACACAGCAGTTCCACCCTGCTCCAAACAGACCCATTACTGACTTCTGCAAGGCCTTTGGTAATGCATCATTTGGAGAAAGAAAAATATATGGATTTGAAGTCTAGACTATTTGGTAGACAAAGAAAAGTTTGGATGGTCACCAGCCAAAGGGTTATCATCAACAGTTCTACATCCAGGCAGAGCTTGGTCACAAGTGGTCCCCCTTCCAAGGATCAATCCTAGGGCCAGCAGTCTTCAGTATCTTTATCAACAACTGAGATTGAGTGCACCCTCTGCAAGTCTGCTGATGAAACCAAGCTGAGTGGTGCAGCTGATAGTATCTGCTGAATAATGTATTGCTTAGTGTGCATGCTAAGGTACACTACAAAAGGAGAACATCAGATTGGATGCTCTGTGAAAGAAAGAACAATACAACAAATGTGTACAATCACATCTGTTGGGCAAATGGGCTTATATGGAGATCGTCATTGGTTGAGAATACTTGTTTATAAACTGGAGGGATTTCCACACAACACTCAGATATTTCTGTTCCTGAAACTTGGTTTTATACACTCAAAAAACTAACAGCCAAATACAAACTCCAATTTAACTCAGCCCTGGCAGACAAACCTTCAGAGCTGAGCTGCAATTGCCACAAAGGGGCACTAGAAATACCTATTACAGCTTGAGAAATTAGTCCCAGCAATCATTCACACCGCAGCAGTGCCAAGGAACTTCACTGAGCGTACCTTTGTGCTGAGCTTGTCTCAGGAGTGCACTTTTGAACTCTGTTTCCCAACCATCCCTATTTAAAGTGAGTTGGTGCACGCTGTGGAGTCTCAGAGCCCATGAGCTGACTTCCTTCCAGCCAAGTACCACCAAGCTGAATATCCTCACCCACAACAGGATGGTCACAAGCACTGGGATGATCAGTGTATGGCAGGAAAGTCAGTGTTCTGTAGCATACTAAATAAGGGACACCATTGTACAGGCACAGCTTGATGGAGCCACAAACTGGCTTTCCAATAATAATGGCTCCAAGCTATTAGCTGGATTTGCTAAGAAAAACTACAGTCAAGATAAAGCCCTATGAAATAATTTAGTCTCCTCCTTTATCAAGTTTATCCTTACAGATTGCAACAAATCCTAATTACTCCAGCTAAGCCGGTTTAATTGAAAGCACAATCCTAGCCTGCTGGGTTAGTGAAAGAGGAAATAAATCATACGTTTGCATGTAGGATTTTCTTTTTAATAGGACAACAGAGAGGATTTGTTGCAGATATTCATTATTTTTCTGCAGTTCATCAGTAGTCATTTACGTTAATAGTGTGCTCCTAAATTTGGGGAAAAAATGGTCAGAAAGCCATGAACACACCCTCATAAAAAGAGAAACTGGCAACTTTGTCTTGCTGTTGGCAAGGAATGTTAAAGCAGAAAGAACAGGGGTAAAAACAGGTTAAGTATGGAGGAAGGGGAAAAGTACCCAGTGCCAAATAAAAGTTATCCATTCAAATACACATTCCAAGGGAACTAAAAGGAAACCAATGCGACATCAATAACCAATACAATTACAGTAAAGGAATTAACAAGAGAACCTTCTGAAGTCTTGTATTCAATAAATCATAGGAACTGAGGAATTTCACAAGTCTTTAAAGACTCCTCATGTAGTCTCAAGATGTAAAAGTAGCAAGATGGATGCCCAGAGTGTTACAGCCTAAATAACATGACTTTACTCCCACAGAACAGCTACAGGTTGAAACGCAATTCACAATAGTCAATATGGCTTCCTAGGAAAGCTCTCAAAACTACTATAGATAGGAAGACTATTCATTTGGTTGATTGAGGCAGCTGTTTTGACTTACTACATTTTAACTCCTTTAAAGTGTTAGGCCATTATACATAAGGCAAGCTGGGGAGATAGCAGTGAGTATGGTTTGTTTTTAACTAAGATATCACATGGTAGCAAAAGGATATAAGTTAGACTTAGTAACTGACTTGCAACAGGTCTTAATTGAGTTCCTACTGAGAAAGCTTTAGTTAATACGGACATCACTGGTGGTTGCTAAAGAGATCAGTGCTCACACCAACACTGCTCAGTATGGCAACAAGCTGATCCAGGCAGTTTAGTAGGGTAAAGCATGAACACAGGAAGTATCCAAACTGCCTATGATAAGAGTCACAACACAACCAGATTTTACCACAGCCAAGTACCAGGTAACTGCTAAGATTACAGAGCACACCTCCACTGTCTCAGGAGATACAGGAGTTACTCAATAAGGTCAATTTCCTGGTGTGTGACAAAAAAAACACCTGAAAGATATGAAAGGGTTACGTGACTATTGCATGACAATTTCATGGCAAAGTAAATATAGCAGTGAGGAACTTTTCCATCTGATGAAAATAACAAAATCCAATGCTGTGAAGTTCAAGCTTGAAATTCAGATTTAATTTGCTAGTAAGGAAGGCGAAGAGCAGCATAGATAATGCTCCGGAAAAGAACTTTATCTATTCAGATCCTCAAGGCAGTCAAATTGGTTTGCATTCATCCTCACTGATGTGTGTAAATTGAGCAAACTGGTGGCTGAGTCGAGGAAACCTGAGCATGGATTGAACATAACTGAAAGCAGCAAATGACACGGGAGAGGATGGGCAGTGGATGTATCACTGCACCACACAACTCGTGCCCTTTTGGTAAGGCCTGGTATCTGCTGCTGTTTGTATTTAGGATTTGCCATCGCAGACACTGAGCAAAGAGATTTAGAGTGTTTTGTATTGATCTATAAAAGGGTAATCGCAGCTGAGGGAAATAGACACGTAACATCCGATTCCAAAATACCTTCAAGCAATTAACTTAACACGCGTGTCAATTGCTGCAGAAATGCTGCCACCCAGCTGTAGAAAAGAATAGGAAGACCTCACTCCAAAACACCTCAGCTGGGGGAAAGTTCCACCCTGCTCCCTAGAGCACTTCCTTTCCCCTTCCCAGCCCCATAACAGTTTGCACGCAATGGCTGTTCTCTGCTTTCTCCATCCAGCCCCCTGAGCAGCAGTGGAGCAGTACCCATCATCCAGTCTGCACAAAATGAAGGGGCACAACTATGACATTTCTCCATGAAGTCCATTACGTGTAATAAAGCCCACGCTCTTTATTTTTATTCATTTATTTTTGGCTAAAAGACACTCTAATCATAATACTCACTGTATGGTAAACAATCAAATTCATTTCATAGCTTATTCTACCAAGTGGAAATCATCTGCAATTGGTTTATGTCACCAAGGTACACAGAGGGCTACAAACCTAAGTGGGAATGATTTACTCACTGTGACGCAGCATGAATAAAGCTAACAATGCACCTACTCGATTACTACCTTTTGTATGAGAGTTCAGTCATGTGGCTGTATCCGCTCAGACAGCATCACAGCAGCATAAAATGGCTGAGTCATATCTGGACCCTTTGCAGAGAGCAGAGTCTGGTTCCATCTTTATTTCCTTCCCCTGCCATCGTGCATTTATGCATCTGGATGAGACTCTCTCCCCACTCCCCGTGTCTTCTTTTCCCCAGGTTGAACAGTTCCAGCTCTATCAGCCTCTTTATGCCATACACTTCAGTTTTCACCTTCACAACACCCTTTGCTGGGCTCATTCCAGTATGCCCAATGCTTCACTTGCACTGGGGAGCCCAGTCCTGGACACCGCACTCCAGCTGTGGCTTCACCAGGGCTGAGCAGAGAGGAAGGGATCACCTCTTCTGGTCCACTGGCTGCATTCTTCCCAGTGTAACCCAGGAGGTTCTTGGCTTTCCCTCTCACAAAGACACACTGCTTGCTCACAGTCATATTGATCCCCCGTAACAGACCATTGGTAACCAGCCTCCAAACAGACTTCCTGCTGCTCATCACCACTCCTGCAATTCAGGCTGAGCTGCTGATTTGCAAACCACATTTTCTTTACTCTTCAAAAGGCACTGTGTTTCCAAGCAAGGCAGATGACAAATGCACTTCACCTCCTCAGAAACCAGCCTCATGGACACTGACTACACCTGTGTGAGCACTACATACAAGGCAGCCCCATACAATACAGTTTTGTTGGTATCTCCAATTGCGTCCCAGCAGTTAAGAAACAACCTGTAAGTATCAGGCAGCTTTAAATTGTCCTTGCATGAAAACCTGCATTATTTAATTCCACAAAAACACCAGGTGTTTACAATGAGTGGCAGCTTTTGTCCTGTGAACAGTTATCCAGACACAGCAGTTCAGTGCAGTGTCAGTGGGATAATAATGACAGGCAATGACACCTGGGCACAGCGCATAAGAGATGGATTAAGCCCTCCAGAATCTGTGTAATTCCTCAACAGCACTCTACAGTGAGGAAATCCCACAGCAGCTTCACGTAAATAGGGAATAGGGGGCACATCCGGAGGTGGTGCTGTCCCTGTGGATGTCTGGAATTTCATCAGTTATTGTTACACAATATTTTCATTGACTGAAAAAACACAACTACTCTTCTGAAGACGATTTTCTCTGACTGGGTAAAAATGATATCAGGACTTTTTCCTAGTTCAGAAACACACAACCACTTCTCCTCATTTGCAGGATTCTGCTTTTTGAACTACAAAATACCTTTAATAAGGTATTTTACTAAATACAAGGATTGTACCAAATACAAGGAACCTAGCAGTGGGATACTGCTCAACCAGCTTGCCCACATGACTTAACAGAGCACCCCAATATACGTCTATAACCACAAAATTCCATATAGGAGAAGCAGAAAGATGCAGCCATGGAAGATATGGTATAGCAAAAAGCGGAAACTAATACAATAGGGAGACCATTTCAGAGAACAGCTAAAATACTGTTGATTTCTCTAGCCAAAGCTGTGTCGCAAACCAATCCATTTTCTGAACTTGTTTTCATTATAACTGAATTTATTTAACCAAAGGAAATAAAGGTCAAATGACATATGGTCCCACAATGACACAACCCAGATGAGCTAGAAAGCAAGTTCTTCAGTTTGGTCAACAAATGACATTTTTTTTAATCTCATTTGTTGATCTCATGTCCTTTAACATAAGCAATGGTTTTAGCTAATTAAGCTAAGGGTGTAATGAGAGAACTGAGATGTATTCAGGCTTAGAGCCAAGAGAGAACTGTTGTTTTTAAGAGTGCCCAAATACAGCATCTTAACCTATTCCAGCAGTAACAACCCTCCAGTACACCTATCATCAAAAAACACACTATACTGCTGTTGAAGCTGTTCTGCTAAACAAAAGATGTGCAATAAAAGATGGAAGAACAACCATCTCCTGTCCAAAAGGGCTCTTGTTACCAGGAGCTGTACGTGATGGAGCACCATATCACAGGACCTTCTACAGTGAATACCTGGCAATTCACACTGATCCAACCACACCAACCCAGCCCTCTGCACAATGGCTTGAGGCTTCCAAAACTGCCTACCTTGTGCAAACCCCATCAAAAAGTTTTCATCATTCACATTTCAGCAGCTAACTCCTCTATTATGCTTAATCCGTCACAACTTCCAGGCTAACAATTGCAATTCTTTCTTTGACAGGTTCTTCAGATTTACATTTACATGCGTGGCAATAAACCAAAAGAATCCATCAATTTCTACCTACTGCTCCGTTCGCCAGTTCTGCCATTGTGTTGCATAACTTCTATTCCTTGTTATTTCACTAATTGTTTCTACCAGATATGCACAAAGTCCATTTTGCACAGCAGCTGGAGGATTGCGTTAGACTCCCATGGATTATTACTAATTGTTTCCTACTATTCGCAGTGAGAAAGCTAAGAGCACAAAAATACACTGCACCCCTCAAGGATTCGTTTCTTCAGCACAGAGTACGAGCTCACTCCTATTAGAGAAATTAGAACCGCATTTGGAAACAAAAATGGGAGGAAGAAAATGAGAGCTCACCTCCGTGCCACTGTACACAAACCCTGAAACAGCATTTTAAGCGTCTTTAATGCAAGTCACGTATCTGCCTGACAGAGGAGTATGCAATCTCAAATCACATCAGGAGCAAAACAACGCTCCTACTGCATGCAGTTCTCAGCTGATGAAGTATCTTGGCTGTATTTGTCTTTTTGACAGAGTAACTGGGCAGTGTGCTGAGCACCAGCACCTCCCAGCTGACTTCCACTGAGCTGCCATGGTGCCACACTGCACATCACAGCTCTCTTCCAATAGTCCTGCCTCCCCACTAGCACTGCAGGTGTCTGTACAGCTATGGACCTCTGATGCCTTCCATCACCTCTGACCCCCTTCATTACACAAGGAAATTCAAAGGTCTAGGCTGAATAAAGCATCCTTATCTACTGAAGAATGAGCGACTTGAACAGCAGCAGCCATGCCCAGAAGGTGGAACCAATGTGTTGTGGGACCAAACCAGGTTCACTCCCATCAGTCCCCATTTAACGTTGCCATGCACAGATAGGCAGCATGCAAAACCTCTTCTAAGGAAGTGGTTTCCTCATCCTGGCTGAAGAAGTGAGAACTTTCACCTGCCCCTACAGAAAGCCGTATCACAAGAGGGCACAGCTGTGTGGTCAGAAGCTGCTGGAGCTTGCACCCCTCACACACTGCTATAGAATGCAGTGCTACCCACAGCCAGCCCAGAGCTTCTGGCACTTGGCCATCCCCTCTGCCCCTGTGCATGTTGAACCAGTTTCTAAGCAGCACGTATGATGCCTTGAAGTATTTCTCCTTTAGATCCTCCCACTGTTGCATGCATTAGAGCCAAGTGCTTTTCTTCTGATTACTTTAACATTTACACATCCAATCACAAACTTAGAGGAGGAAGAACATAAGAGGCTCATTCACAAGCCTCTTTTAAGATCATGGCCCCTGAGCAGTCCACAACAGCATGCTCGTCTCCAGGCTGCAGTAAACAAAGTTGGCCAAGCCATCCCACTGCCCTTCATCCATAATGGCTCACATTGTGTCAGAGAATATGTAAGAGCCCAGGGAGTGAATTAAAACCCACATTTCTTCTGCTAAACTTCAGAAGAGGGCTATCAGACAACAAGCCTTATTGGCTCCAGAAGGACTTTTCAGCTGGTTCCAGCTGTGCTTAATGAAGGAGGGAAAACTATTGTTATTCTGCATTGCTGTTTCAAAAAGTGCTGGGAATGAGAATGAGATTAGCATCTTCTATGATTGCTGTGGCCAGATGCTGTTGACAATGATGTTTTACTGCCTATTTTACTTTTAATAGTAACAGAAGCATTTGCAAGGCACTTAAATCTTTGCATTTCTTTCCCAGACCCCAGCCCAAAGTTCAACTCTGATTCAAAGGTCAAGAAATGAGAGTTCTTTAGCCTACAGATCCCCAGCAGATACTGGCTGTCACTGTCCAGAGCTGCAGGATTTCCCAGATCCTGTGAGTCAACACTCACTACTGCAGGCACGATATCATACCCTCCTTTTCATGAACTCTAAATGCTATCTAAATTCCATTTCAGAGTCAGGTAAATTTATGAACCCATTTGCCTTTATTAGAAGTCTTTTCCAGACTTTATTGTGCCAGTCTTCCCTCTTAGGCTAATTATTAGGGAATAAAGATTTAATCATGCCTTATTTATTTGTACCCATCTGTTCCTGTGCAAATGTCCTCTCACTGCACTTTTTTCTCTCTCTGGTACTTAACTCCTTGGTATAACAAAGAAACCAACCAGATTCTACTCCTCTCTTTTTGCTAAGATTTTTCCAGACTATTACAAAGCAAGCAATTCATTCACCTGTCTCTGTGCCTGTTCAAGTTTGAAGCTGATAGTCCTTTACCTGATAGTTTGCATCCACCACCTTACAGAGTCACCTTTCACTAAGTAAAGAGACCTCAGCTCTTGAGGAATGCACTCACCGTCCCATCCAGCACACCACTTGCAGTATTCCTATGGATACAAGGAGCGGCTGAACAGCCTGTACCTTCAATCCACCTCTCTCAGGCACACATTACAGTAAATAAAACACCAGAGTCTAGCATATGTCATGTGCAAAGCACACGCTCAGGTGATCCGAGGGATAAGGGCTTCAATGAATATGCTCCCAGCTTCACAATAGTCATAGAATCACAGTGGTTGGAAAAGCCCTCTAAGATCACTTACTAGCCCAACCATCCACCTACCACCAATATTTCCCTGCTAAGCCACGTGCCTTAGTATAACATGTAAATGTTTCTTGAACACCACCAGAGACAGTGACTCAACCACCTCCCTGTGCAGTCTGTGCCAGCACCTGAACACTCTTAGAGGAAAAAAAGATTTCCTAATTAACCTGAAACTCCCTGGCACAACTTTTGCTTTCAAGCAAGTGAAGGATCTGCCCATGAAGCATGCAGTGAGGGCTCACAACCAACATGATCACTGCTATTAACTCTTAAGCACTGATTTCACGTGCCCACAGCCATGTTTTACTTATAAATGAATACTGCCAACAGATCTATCTCAATACAGCCTAACACATGCAGTGAACGCCTAACAGCAAGTAGGCCAACAGCAGCATCCCCTCTGCACTCCCATGTGTCACAAGATTCCATATTGAACATGTAGGAGCTCATTTCTGAGACTAACATTGGTGTAAACCAATTCATGGTTGGACTCGATCTTTTCCAACCTTCAAGATCCTATGATTCTATAAACAAGAGTGAAACATTGTGCCACGTTATTTCCACATCCCAGCTAAGCCGTTACACTGTTGAGTATTTCTCTCACCAAAAATTAATGCAGTCATACAATTTGACAACAGAATGTGAGGAGGGAGTTAACAGAGGGGTTTACAAATACCCAGGTAGAGTGCAGGGTTCACTGACTGCACTGTGCCAGTTTCTTCACTGACATCAGTGAGGACAAGGTGCTCTCCTTTACAGTGAGCCTGTCCCCATTCCTGGGGAAAATACATCAATCTATTTTATTGTGAACCGCAGGAAAATATACTACTGAGAATTCACTGCGAGAAATGGAAAAAATTGTCTTATACTTCAAAATGACAGGAAAGTAACACCATTGATTCAATGTGCACGGAAGAAGGATCTCAAATCTTCTCAGTCACATAACACTGCGTTGCTCCTGCCTGAAATGTTAGCTATCCTTCTATTTTTATAAGAGACCTGAAAACCCTTCCAAGTTCTTCTCCTCCCGAGGTTCACATAAAGGCCTTAAGATGGAATTCTAGACCAACAGTAGTAAGTAGTAAAATTCTTATCAACTCTTGTACAAACAAAAGAAGTATTCGAACCTTTGTTCAGCTCTGTGTTCAGTCACACACACCGAGGTTACCTAAGGACTTAAATAGCAACCTATAAAATAATTAAGCATAATTAGAAGGAAAAAACATCTTGGGCACAATGCAGCCAACACAAGTTCTGTTACCTGGGAGTGTGATGTTTATAACCCCACTGCTTACCACATTGTTATTCACCCTGCTGTTTAGATATCCACGTGGACTTCTTAAGTTCTTTTAAAGGTACTTCGTGCAGACTGTAGGATTTACATTTTATATTCAGTGATCAATCAAGCAGTATCTTGTTTAGTGATATGAGAGCTTTTGAGTTCAACCTAGCCATGTTACCACATCCCTTGTATATGCTTATGTGGGCTTTTTGCATCACTTAGGCTTGTGCTGCCATAAACAACAGCCCCTAAAATACAGCTCTACTTCCCTTGAACTATTAAGTTCAAAATGGCAAAGAAAGCCAATGGTGTGAAATCAAGGAGGAGACAGAGAGAACAATTAGAGTGAATCTGCAAAATGCAGAGATTAAAAACAGAGGAACATGAAAAGGGCACCAACTTGGGCTAGAGAAATGCAATAAATAAGAAATGGCAACACTGTGTTCAGAGACTTTATATCAGTACACAGCCAGCTCACTTCTACCTTAAAAATGGGAATGTCTCTCCATTACTGACACCTTCACATCCTTCAGGTTTGGCCTCACTCCATACATCAGCTGAGCTGACACATTCACTTGCAGCTGGCCCAATGCATCACTGCATTTTCCCTGAGCCATCTGTATTTTTCTTTTAACATCTCAATCAGGCCCTGCATTTCTTTCATCTCTTCCCTGTGTGAAGCCTGAAAAAATTCAATTGTGAAAGAATTTAATTGTGAAAGAGCTCATCTTTCAGCTTACGTGCAGAACTAAACCCTTCAGAAAGAGAGCTGGACCCCCAAAGGAAGAAGTTCTCTCAGATTTAATTGGCAAAACACTGATCATGCCAGAGATATACTTTATCTTCTATGAAAGATGTCTACCATTGCAACATATATTAGCCTTACCTACAGCAAGAACATCTGTATGTCTCCCCTGAATGTACCTGGAGGGATGCCCACATTCAGTGTTCTACAGACTTCCCACCAAAGCCATGCATTAGCAGTTGCCCTCTCCATTTCTTTCAGACGTCAGCTGATGTGGTTAGAAAGTGCACACTATGAGCACAGGCTAATCAACAGGAAGCTGTTAGCGCCACGTAGAGAGGAAGAAATGCACTGACTTTCTCACTTTTCCATCACATGTCTACAGACCCATTCCTGCTGGGAAACAGATGATAAAAGGGCACCACTAACTCAACTTAAACAACAGCAGAGGAATTCTGAATTCAGTGGGGTTTTGGTAGTCTCCATGTCTGTAAAATAAAGGGTTTTTATAGCTTAGTTATAGGATGCATTGCCCTAGATCAGCAGCAGAGAAAGGTACATGCACCAAATAACAAAACTAAAAGATATCTGTACCAAGAAGCTTCTGGTTCTTTTCCATGACCAAAGTCCTGCTCAAAAAAAATTATCATTTTCAGCAATTCTGTTTGCTTCTTTCCACCCTCTGTGAAGGCTGTGAGGATTCCTTGCCTATAGATGCTTCTTACAAAAATAGGTACCCACTTGTGCTCCCTAGGCTGGGAAGCAAGCAGATGCACACAGCAAGAAACTGCAGCCTCACAGGGAGGAGACCATCAGGTACCCAGCAGTTCTACTCAGTTCACAGCCAGATGGAGCTTCAAGCCAGAATGCTAAAAGCTGGTGGCTGATATTTCACCTTTTAAGAAAGGCAAGTTGTTAAGTAATGCAGTGGTGTCTGGAGCTGCTTAAGTATCTATGCAGCATGATGGGCATGCCAAATGTCAGTGGTCTTACTTGCTGCACAGGCACCTGCAGCATTGCTTACAGACAAGCACAGAGCACTGGAAGAACCAGAGCACACATTGTCCACAGAGATTGCTGACTGGACAGAACACAGCCACTGCCTTTGCTTCAACCCCAAGTACAGCCACTCTTTGCTCCAGCTTTCTTAGGAAATAAATTTTATACAAATGGAGAATCTAAAAGTAAACAAGAGTATGAATAGCCATCTCCTCTGCATTCTCCAGAAAGCACCATTCCCCTGTTGCATCTTGTGAGCAGCTTCTTGCTCAAGCTGCTCCCTCAAGAGCTTCTTCAGTAGAAGAAAACCTCAAGCACAAGAAATGCTTGCTTGAACCACCCCCCCACCCTATCTAAAGATAGAGAGTAGCAACCCTTTCATGGCATGTATATCCTCTACCAGCTGTTATAGCCACTCATTGAAGACCATCACTACATCCCCGGGCTGGGGCTACTCAAAGTCATGCCATTTGTGCTATGGGATCTGGTTTAGTAACTTAGTGACAGTAACAGTGATAGGAGGACAGTTGGATTAGATGGTCTTGTAGGTCCTTTCAGACCTTGTAATTCTATGATTATATAGCAGCTCACTTTGGGATGGTGCAGCCTGCAATAAAAACAAGAGCTGGCCCAATGCCCAAAGCTGTCCTGCAGCTCAGTGCCATGGAGAACCACCCAGTCAGAGATAAAGTACCTTACTACAGAAACCAGAGCTGAGAAATGTAGGAGCAGTTGTGTAAATTTAATCACTGGATGTTGGAAGGGCTGAAGAAAAGCCTCTTCATTTGTTACTGGATGTTTCAAGAGGAAGGGGGGGGGGGGGGGGGAAAGCAGCTTATAAATTACAGCATTTCAAACACCTTGTAACTCGTTCTGTAAATTCAGCACATTTCATCACATTTTCATTATCGTTTCATGACTCAAAGCCACTACCAGCTCAGGTGGGAACAGCCCGGTACCATTGGCCATGATTCTTCTAGGAAAAGCAGCACATTGTTCACTCACATCAGGGTTTTTGAATTAGCGCAGTATGGCACAGCACAAACATTCAATAAAATAGAAAGAAGGACAAATAACTAAATGCTCTCAAACCTCCTGCTAATCCTAATAAAAATATCAAAGTAATACATAGGTATGCCTTTTTATTCGGTAGTCCAGCAGTGCGGTATAAGCATGCAATTTATTCAACAATTTCCTCCACAGAGACTCCTGAGATAGCAATATATTCAGAAACCCCTGAGACATTCCCACCAGGGGCGTTCAGAAATTGGCTATTTATGATGCTTTACAACTGCTTAATAGAACTGAAGTTAAAATTCCTGCCTTACAAACAGGGGGGAACTGTATCAATGCTACCCTGAAAGTGGCTCCCCGCTACAGGCCCAACAGCAGCTCACACTGCTGCAAAGCTGGGATACAACACAGGGCTCTGCTGATCAGCTTCAACGGTTCAAAATGAGGTACATCAAACAGCAGTTTAGCAGCAATGCTCAATACTGATACATGAGGTTAAAGAGAAAACTAACTAGATGGCAAAGAAAAACAAAAGGAAAAATAAAACAGGGGAGCTGAGATGGACCTGATGAATACGGCAAAACAGTGAGTAGCATCCATGGTGCATCATCACAACCTGACAGCAGAAACAAGGAGAGAAGCAAGCAGGGCCTGCACCTTTCACTGTTTATTACCTTTTTTCCTGCTGCTTCTTTATGGGCTTTAGCACACTGCAAGTACATTCAGCCTTTATCCTGTCATTACATTAACTGATGGTATATTTCACCACCATGCTCTGACTGCAGTGCCATACAGCAGCACCGGGTTCAGGGCTCAGCCAGTTTCAGTTTTTATGTCATTAATAACCCATTTAAGCCATTCTCTTAGTGACAGGTAGGCCACATGCTCTCATGTTATAGGAAACTGTATGTATGAGTGGTTTGCCTACCACCTGTACCCAAGCACATAGGTAACCTAAGGAGATAAATTCTTACTCTCAATACTGTCCTGTCCATCTGGAAGGCAATGCTGCTTGGTACATAAGATAACCACTTTTCTAGTGGCTGATGTGGATGATCTTAAGGACCTCTGTTCACTCACATGGAAGGAATTTATCTGTAGAGCTCTATCCATAGGAACGTGATGGTTGGACTAGATAGTTTTAGTAGTGTGTTCCAACTTTAATGATTCAAGGACCATGTTAGCTATGGCAACCAGAAAGGGAAGAGAGAGAAAGCTACAAGGAGAAGTAGAACCACCATCTGGGCATCACACAGCTTCCTCTTCTGGCCTTGCATCTTCATATTTCCTGGAGACAGTGATGAAAGGGCTTCAGTCTTTTGCTTGCAGAAGGTGTTATCACCTATGTAGATATTCAGGGGAAATGCCCTCAGAAAAACTTTCCATGCACCTAGGAACACTTTGAGCCAGCCATGATGCCCCTGGCTGTGGGTGCCACTGCACATGCAGAAGAGCAGGATGCACGCTGCTGAGCTGCTCTCCTGCTTTCTGAGGTGCAGTTGGGTTGATATTAGCATTACATCCAACAGGCACCATCTCTCTGGCTATCCAAGATTTTGAGCTTGCACCACTTTGAAGGGAGTAAAGGAATAAGAGACTGACATAAGAATAACATCAAGAAGCACCGCTTTGTTTTCAGGAGCAGCTATGCAGCTCTCACTGGAAAGGAGAACAGTACTCTGCTGAAAGTACAGCCTGATTGGATAGGAAGAGGTACAAGTCTCACTGCTCCCAACAGCAGAAAGATTCAGACTGTTCTTAAGCACCTCTTAAAATCCCACTGAAGAGATTTAACCTTTTGCTATCTGAAGAGACTCAAAAATCAGATGTTTGGTCATTTACTGGCATGAGTCCCAGGTATTGCCTGTACCCTGATGGTTACTTTGAGCTGTGGAGTTAATCATCACCATCTGTCCATACAGCAGGACACCTGGCAGCACTCACTAGCAGCATCCTTCCCAAAACCACCCCCTGGCACTGCAGTTCCTACACTGACATGTTACCAGCAGTAACTTGCATTTCCAAACAGCCTTTGCTGCTGCCCTGAGCCACTTTCTTAGCACAGGAGAGAAGTAGCTGCCAGTGAAGACCCCACACTGATCTGAGTGAGGGTCTGAGGTCTACCTCAAACCAAGTAGTCTACCAAGACAACTGACTCTGGTACAGAAATGTTACCAATTAAATCACTAATCCAGTAGCCTCTCTACCAGAAAAACCTGTTCCCAACTCTGGCTTCCTTTCATTAAAGTTGTTCCCATTTAATTGTCTTGAGGTGAATTTGCTGCCCCAAGTGTTTACAGAGAAGAGTTCTCCATTGTGGTGGTGATGCTCTGCAAGTCAGGAGAAGCTGTACCTCACAAAGCTGCTAAGCATGAAACACTTAGAGTACCCAGGAGCACCAAGACTGCAGGAGAGTCCATCTGAGGCTACAGCAGGTGCTCACCTCTCTGCTCTGAGACTGACTTCCAGGCATGTAGAATGATCATAATCTGCATGAGAAAACTACCAAGTACCCCTGCAATTACTCATACCTCTGTCTCAAACACCAACATGCAGTCAAAGCCATCAGCCATCACACACTCACCAAGCCAAAAAGCACAGCTGACATCAGATTGCTTTTAATGTAAAAGACTCAGCTTCTCTATGAATTATCATAGCTGAGCTGTGCAAGTACCCTCCTCACTCTATATCATTTCAGGTGGTTTCATCTTATTAATTTTCGGGCAAACGCAATCAAGTGATAACACAAGTGATAACACATGCTGAGCCTTCAAGTACAGAACTTTTTGAATTAAAACCTGTACTTCATCATTAAGAGCAAATGTTTTCTCAAAAGTCAGATGAATCAAATGTATTTTCCAGTGCTGTGCTGGTACCTAAGGAATGAATTGCTCAGTCTCTTTTAGCTCTTTAATCTCTTCAATTTAAGACCATGGCAGCCTTCCAAGATAACATGCTCCTTCCCAGTTACCTATGTCTGAAACTTCCTACCCATTCCCATTTTAAAGTGCTTCTATTCAAGCAGCAGACAGGAGTTACAGCTTCCTGCAAACAAGGGCAGGCGTTATTCATCTTATTGTTTAATGATGAGCTGAAAAATTAAACAACCAACGACAAAAGTTTTGTCAAGACATCAAACATTGGTTCCTCCCTTCCTGGCAGTGATTGATGAGCCTGGAATTTATTATTTGTTTATGAATATCCTGTTACTGTAAAAGAATGCATAACAAGTATTTCTGCTTGTTGTTGACTCTCGCTGCAAGGAGTGTCATTTATTTTGCCAGGATCTACGCACGTTTGTCTTGTGCCATCTGGCAACTTCATTTGCACATATCACACTGTGTGTGGAAGCATCACTGAGTATCTGTTTAAGTTACCTCAACACGGTACTTCATTTTTATTATCAGAAACTGTTCTCACCCCGCTCACCGGCAGTAAATCCACACGTTTCCCAGATAGACATTATTTCACATCCCATTTAATCTCAGGTGAGTTCCTTCCAACATGCTCAAACAGATTGGAACTTAGTACGTGGATATCATTAATTTTAGGACCTTCACTTTCAAACAGTTTTATATGCACAAGGGAGGAAGTCAATGGCTTAACAGATTTGAGGTGCCTGCTGTACATCAGGAGCCTCACAAAACATTTCAAGAGGTACCATAGAAAGATTGGATACATTCATTGCCAACACAGGTTGGCACAAATACCCCTTTGACTTGGAGCAGTATCAGTTCTGACCTGTGCTTTTGTACAGAAAAAACACCTCTGTTCTCAGTGATTCCATTTGCACTCCTCATAGGGTTTCCTTCGACATCTATAAAATGGGTAGCTGGGCCCTTCTCCAAAGGCAACAGGAAAGGGCAACTCTTCAGTATTTTGCAACAAGACATGGGTGGAAAACCTCACAAAGAGCCAAAATGAACCATCTGGGTTCCCAGCCCCCTGCCATTTAGGAAGCTGTTCCAAATGCTTCATCCCTCTGTCACTGAACATTTCTTTTCTGGAAACAGAAAAGTCACCTGAAGTAGCATTGACAATCAGACTGTTTTCTCCCACCACTGCCTGAATCACTTCCAACCATAAAGGTTGGAAGAGACCACTATATGATCATCTAGTCCCATGTTTAGAACAAGGCTGTGTTTGTAGGAATATTCCAAGTCTTTGCCTTTGCCCACGAACATACAGTCATAAAACACTCACAGAAAACTTGTCTCTCCTGCAATAAAAACTGATTGTTGATTATAAGTGGTTTCATGTAATGAGGCTACAGCAACCTCAGCTTGTTGATTGCATGCATGAAGGCTACAGCCAATCAGCAATATCAATTAATATTGCAGAACTTTTTTTTGGCAGCAGTGCTGTTAAACAAAAGCTCAACACGTGCTTTAAAATCCCACTGGTCATACCCTGTTTCTTCACAACATACACATCTGCAGGATTAATCACACAGTTCCCATCCACTTATCTCAAAAGCACACGTATAGAACCATAAAGGCTGGAAGAGACCACCATGATCATCTAGTCCAACCACTGACCATCACATCAATCTATTTGTCATGCCTTAAAATGGATTTCCAGCCATATCAATTTGCCTCATTTGGAGTTCTAATTATTTCAAACTTGGATAAATTAAGTGACCCTTTAAGATACTTTATGTAAGGTATGCTATGAAGAATTAATATTCAAAATAAAGAGCATCACCTATCATTCACAGTGCCTTAAAGAACTGATTTTTAACTCCTTGAACATGCCAACTTATGGCACCATTACAGGTAAGAAAAGGCTCCACAGTCTGGCTCATGGGCCAAGCATGATGCTTAATTTGTGATCTCAGGAATTAGTAGGGCCATAGTTTCTAGGTCCCCTACTCATGACATGGTCCAGAAATACCCTCTTCAATTGTTTTACCCACTGCCAATTAATAAATTGACAGCGTAATTTATTAACTCCTTCCCCCTCAGTTTTCTCAGTCATTTGACTTAATCCAGACAATCACAGCTGATTTATCACAGGACTTAATTTGGGTTTTTTTTTCCCCCCTAAGATGCATTTTGCAAGTAAACAAAATCATATTCCATGTTCAGCATTCTGATGTTACCCTTAACAGCAACATCCCAGTTCCATGTCAGGCATTTCTTTATCAGCTATGTCAACATCAAAGAATCTGATCTTCAGATTAGAGGGGTTAGAACAAAGGAAGGAAAGAATAAATCACATCAACATGCAGAACCCGAATGCCCAGGCTGATGCTACAGCTGTGGCTCAGTTAATGGATGACTACATTCCTCAGCCATGAGGCAGCAGCTTCCCTCTTTATGCTAAGTTGGCCACATTCATCAGTGCCAGATGTGCCTCTGTACATCTGGATTTAGACTGCTCAAAACTATTCTGAACCAGCTCATCTGTTACTGCCAGACTAAAAAGCAGGAAAGCCCATCAGATACAAGACAAACCTAAAATCTTGCTGCCTCCCCACGCTGGCCCAACAGCTGTCCTCTCACCACCTCTACCATCAGGAAAGAGAAGACAAAGGGGCAGGTTTTACTTGCAGGTGTTACACATTCAGAATAACAAGCACTGAATTTTATTTAGCTCCAAAGCAAAATAATTTATTCTACTGCACAACCATCCATCATCTCTAGCACAAAGCTTTTACACTCTGATGTCCCCTGAGCACAAGCCAACAGGCAATACTACAGCAAGAAGTGGGATCCCACCTGGTTGATACTGGGCTCTGGGAGAGCTCAAATGAAGGACTCCTTCACTCTAATCACAGAGACTGCCCAGCCACAGTAAGTAGCTTGCTCTTTGAGGGATATCATTTAGCATTAAATAGACTAGTGCTGTATGAAACTGTTTTTATTGTTATTAGGTCACATGGGAATATCCCCTACTGAATAATGTTTCAGGCTCCCAGCATGATGCAATAAGGTAATCAATACGTACATCAACAAGACACATAGTTTTCATTAACATAGCATAATCAAACTGTTTGGTGAATTCTGGCACACTTTCACTTTTTGGACATAAAAACTACATTAATAAATAATTTCATGCAGCATTTGGAGCTACTTGATGGGTATCACAAATACAGTAAGAAAAATCCTACATAAGCAACCTGCCAAGACTCCTCCCCTATGCAGCGATATAAGAAGCTTGCATACTGTAACGTGATGGAAAGCACAGCAATAATAGCAGAGGGGCAAAGTCCCAGGCTGCAACAAGTAAAGATAAGCCCAAGTGTTCCAACCACAGACACAGAAACAAAAGGAAAAAGCTGCTTATCCTTGCAAGGCCTCAGGCATGCAGGATCTCCAGCAAGATACCTTTGCCTCCACTGCCAACCTTTAAATGAGGTCTTAAATGAGGGGGTGGATCCTTGATTGCATGCACCTGAGCTCCCCTGCCTTCCATCAGGTGCTCAATCACTGCTTCAAGCTGTGACTTAACCTTTCTACTGCACATATACAGTGGAACACCATTTTAACAGCAGGATATTTCAATACAACCCATTCTGCACCTTGGATTTCAAAAGGGCTTGGTCCTTACATTGCAGGAACCTATCAAATATATACACAGTGGGATTGCCAACACTAAGAAAACCTGGTACATCTTCCTGTAGAGTTCCAGAAAGACACACAGGCAAAAAACAGACAGGCTTAGGTTTTTTTAAGTATCATTCAAACTTAATACAGGAAAAAGAAAGACACAACTGGGATAGCTATTTCTGTGCACTGAAGCTTCGTATGGCTTTGTAGTTATCAAAGCATTGAGATATCTCTTGAGTTTAGCTGCTCTTGGCGACTCCACTTCAGTAGTCCAGGCACAATGCTTACAGCAGGAATGGGGATGTATCTATCTTCTATCCATCAAAGCAAAGAACTGAGCACAACAAGGAGGAAATTAAGACAACTAAGATCAGTGTCCCAGATCAGCAGCTTATTGGCAAGCCACCTGCAGTCACCCAAGAATGGATCTGCCACTGGATTGCAAACACTACTTACAGCTACTTATACCCTTACTGTTTGCATGAGTTACTGGGCAGGTCTCCAGCCACTTGCTGCTCTTCTGACCTTGTCTCACTTAACCTGCTGAATCTGCAGCTCTTTATGGCTAGCCATAATCCAAGGAAAGAACCTCAATGCTTTCTCCCATTCTTATTGCATACTGCCACTCACAGCTAACATCTATGCCATTCATCCCTCTTAAGCATGTTTCCCCCTCCAGCTTCCAGACAACACGGCCATTTACACCAATTAAATCAAGGTTAAGACTTACATCCTCCATAACAACACTCTGAGGCTCCATAATCAGAGCAGTTTTTCCCACCACCAGCCAGAACACAACAGTGCTGCTTCCCAAGGGAACGCTTCTTGCAGCCCAAGTAACAAGATGCTGATCACTTCCACTTACTCCTCTGACCTTTTAGTTCTATTGAATTGACTACTCCTGAGCCAGGTACCACTCTCTTCTTCTGTCCCTCATTCTCTGCCATTATATCATTGAACTTCCACTTTTACAGCAAAAATAAAAATTCTCTCAGTAGCACTTATGAATCTTTGTAACACCAACTGAAAATTAGCCTGGGTTAGTCTCCCTTTCTCACCTATGACTGTTTCTGAGAATGCAGCTGTAATGCAATGGAAAACACAGCAATAACAGCAGAGCAGTAAGGTCCCAGGCTGCAACAAGTGAGGATTTGCTCAATCACAACAGCCCCAAGCATAGAAATAACAGAAAGAAACCACTTACCTTCAGAAGGCTCCAGGTACACAGAGATCTCCAGCAAGATCCCCTTGCCTCCTCTGCCAACCCATAAATGAGGGCTGGGAAGGGGTGGATCCTGGCTTCACCCCTTCCATCGCTGAGGTACATTGCTTGCACCTGAGCTCCCCTGGGCTGGCCCTGCCTTCCACCAGGTGCTCCATCACTGCTTCAAGCCCTGACTTTGTATTTCCACCACAGCAGCACAGCTTGATAATTTGAGCAGGACTGATGTAATAACATGCTTGTAATGAGAAAAAGATTTCTTCAGAAGCTGAAGAGCTGATTGCTGTTAATGTCACCAGAATAATGTCATTCAATAACTTGCAGAAATACATTTCTGGTAGCAGCGACCTGCTCAAGTAGTATTCTCATCAAAGTATAGCCAGGATTTCAGGGAGGATAAAATTAGACACCTGAGGTAGTTTATATATCACAAAGTGACCATTAGAACAATGCAAATTAGCACAAGTACTTGCATTACAACAGAACTGAATATCAATAAGCATAAATCAGAGCTCACAGTTAACACTAGCTAAGTGATTATTTTCCTGATCTGTGCAAAATGACTCCAAAAGTTCATTCTGCTGTCAGATTTCTATCTTGGAACAAGAACTGTTGGTTATAAAAGTAAACACATAGGGAAAACGCAGCAAATACCCCCTGTAACTTTGCTATAGTGGGAAACATACAGCCATCTCTGCTACCCACAGAGCTGGTCAAGGCTACATCTCATCCTCAGTTTGCACAAGTCTCCAGTAGGGTTGTAACACCACAACAGTTCTGTCAGCTCTTCACTTTTGTTTTCCCCCTCAAACTATTGATTACCAACAGCAGTCAGGAGCAGAATTATCAGTGCCACAAACAACAGACTGGCTCCAACAGCCTCCATATGCAGTTCCCAATCGATTCATAAGAGTTTACCACACACTGAGCCCTCTGCTTTTTAGCTACTGTTTCATCCCTCCATTGAGCTGCTTCTATTCACGGTCACTCTCATCGTTCTCCTGTTCTCCTACACGCTCCTCTTTCCTCACCACTTCTTTTGTTTCTCAGACAATCCTGTTTTGTTTCCTTCCATCCTAGCCTGTGCATTCGAGGACTGCCTCCAACACATGCAATACTTGCTTGGCTGTGCATAGTTCTGCAGAACCCAGAAACAAAGCCTGACAGTGAGTAAACAGCTAGAGTGCCAAGACAAATGCCCTTCATGCTGAGCTATGCATATTCTCAGCTCCTCATAACCATCTGTCTGTAGCCATAAAATAGATAAGTACAAGTACGTGAGGGTAGGATTGCTGTCCTATAGGTGTATAGCATCCACTGCAATGAGGTATAATCTGAGATGTTAGCTTCAAGTATAGTGGCAGCTATGATAATAGAAAGTGGCATTTTGCATCTCATCCCTTGAAGCTCGTCTCTGGACTTCCCCAAGGCTTTTTCCAAGCATGCTTCCTTAGATCCTAATGCTGCAGATCAGGACTTTAGGCAACAGAACCCCACACCTCAGCGTCACCCTGCAGCAACTGGGAAAGAAGAGAACCTACTTCTTGAACTTCACAAATCCTAAAAGCCCAGGGCAATTCTAGGGCACAGACCAGCTCAGTTCTGACAGGCAACACCATCTCTTCTGAATAACTGGGCACTTCCTCAGAAAGAAGGTAAGTTCTGTGAATGGATGTTAGATTGCTGTGTAAGTATTTTACCTAGCGAGCCCACTTTACTGGCATGCAAAGAGTGCACGTCTCTTAAACACAGAAGACAAGAATTACAAGTCTATTTTTATTTCTTAATACAAATTACATTCTCTTCTTGACACAGGATTAAACACTTTATTTAGCAGCAATTGTAATTTGACAAAAGCCATAAAAATGAGTTATGATCGTATCAGTCTACATTATGAGGGGAAGCAATTGGCATGTCTTAACTGCACAAGCTAGTTAGCTTGCATGAGCTTCGCATTTGACTGAGATAAAAGCAAGCCAGAAGAAAAAAGACCAGACAAAGTAACAACCGTCATCTGTGATCAGAACAATAACTCCAGCTGCTTGGAAATCACAGAAGTTCTTCAGATCCACAGCTGGCTGCAAGCTGGTCCATGGTAAGACATCAATTAGCACTAGCAAAAGAAATTACAACCAGTTAGGCAAATGACCACCTAATTGACAGCCAGACAGTACACAACCAAAAGCTTGTGATATTTCAGGGAGCTGAAAGAAAACCTTGGAAGGATTTGCAAGTAGTACGTACATTACTTTTAATCCTCCAACCTTTTGGAGCAGTTAAGTAAAAGTAAAGCCTGTGGATAATGAAGCTCATTACAGGTAGATGGTTAGGTCATACTCCCATTTATTTCACTAATCTGAACCCAGTGGACAGTCTTAAAGCAAGGATGTTGCATCCATGATTACTAATTATGTAGTCTTAGTACCATCTAGAACTGTAGTGCTCTTACTGATTCTAAGACAGAACTAAAGAACATGCATTCCTTCTATTTTAGCATCATTTCCAATCATGGGTTATAATTCATCTGCAAGAATCAGCTAAGAGCAAGCCTCCTCCAACAGGTAGCCTATACATACATAAGTTCAAGATGCATTACCAGCCATGCAAGGTGTTCATATATACCCACAGCATGTGTTCTGTACTCAGCAGAAAAAGCATTTGGATACTCTAAATGTTCACGCACACCCCACCCCCTCCCAGCACTCCATAGAGAAACACCAGCTTTGTGGAGCATATACCTGTGCAATCTATAAGATCTAGTCCTAATTTGCCAGAACAGATTGTTTGCAGCAGGTCCCTCAGGCAGCTGAAGCTTTTTACATGTTTAAGCTCTGCCTTTCAGAAGAGCCCCTCCAGTTCTTTGCCAGAAGGTTTACAACAGGAATAGAGTTGTTTTCTGCTGTGCTTTCCTCTACACTTCCCAGCAGCTCCTCAACAAAACTGCTCAGCCACATTATTCAGTCTCTCCGTGTTGCCACTCACTCCGTATTTAAAACCAGCACCTCTTACAGCTTGAGGGAAGCCTCACAGGAGAGAAAACAACAAGTTAAATTTAATCTCTCCTACTTCTAATGGAGGAAAAAAACCTTCCCCCTTGCCCAAACCAAGGTGTGAATTCAAGAGAGTTTTCTTGTTGCTGCACAAACGCTCCCTACAGCTCAAGTTGGTTGTTTTTCCCTACAAGCCATAAGCATTTTGATAACAATCACTAAACATAAGAAACCACAGATAAAGCCCCAGAGATGTTGGTTGCGTTGTAACTCTGGGGAGAAAAAAGCCTAAGTACAGACAACTAACTAGAAGCCCTCTGCAGCTTCCTATAGCAGTTAAAGGGTCAGGAGGAGATTTGACATCGTAGCTACCAAAATAAAGCAATTACAGATTTAAAGGAAGCATCTCTAACAGATGGGCAGTATAAAAAGAATGGGGAGAACTGAAGTTTTGGGGACTGTTTTTTTAGTTATAGCAATTTAGGCACATAAGGCAATTTAATAAAGCATTAACCTCAGCAAAGATATTTATTACTGAAAACGACCTTGAATAAGAGTGACCAAAAAAAAGTCATAAATAATTGTTGCAATAAATAGAAGAATTGACAAACCTATTAAAGATCTACCTTCAAAGGAAAAGCTAATTAGCCTACACAGAGCTTTTCTATGACACAACTATACTCAACCACTACCTAAAAAAGGCCCAAGCACCACCTCCCACCACAGCACTCCCTACTCTTTACCAGGGACCTTTTACACAGACCTACCCCAACACAGTGCTCTGGAGGCTGGTCATATAAATTTGGCTATGGTAGACAGCTGCTGCTTGTATACACTGGGGAGGTTGGAACAAGGAGCTGCTTCTGTCTGGTGAGTGTGCTACTTTTAAGGGCTTTTCTTTCTAGTAGTTAAGCTGGTTGCTCATAATGTTTGTAATATACAAGCTGTAGTCAAGCTATATGTATGGTAAAAGTTACTTTTGAAGAGGTATGTCTTATAAATAAGCTGCCTTCCTTAGAACAGTAGGAGGCATTCTAATGTCTTTGAGAAGCTCTCTAATAGTGGAAGTTTGTAATTACATTAAATAATGCTATGGACCTGCAAGTACTATAGGAGTGTAAAGAGCTTGTTACGTATCCTTACCCTTAGAAGTGCTGTCTGCCCTTTAACTACCTATCTGAGGATAAGGATGTGATAGCGAATTAAACGCCTTTGTTTTCTTTCTCTGAATTTATAGAGACATTATCCTGTATGTGGTGATACTCTTAAAGCAAGGGCAACTTGAATTGTTACCTACGTTAGTGCATAAATACAAAGCAAAACCTTATAAGTGCTTGGGAGCTGTATCTTAGCAGGTCTTGGTTGCTGAAGGCTTTTTGCAGGCTCCTTAAGCTAGTTGTTGACTAAAACACTGATTCAGAGTCTGGTTCTATCTGGAGTGCTGTTAAGTCCTTAGTGATGCTATAACAAAACATATGGCTTAATAGTAAAATTAGTGAGTCATAATGTTTTCATGGGAAGCTTCTGAAATAATGGGGAAAGACAAATAGCGTAAGTAACAAACAGACTTTTTGTTCTATGCTATGCCTTAATATTGTGATCTTGCATCAAAATTCTATACCCTGAAAGGGGGGAACAAAACCCCATGGCTCTACTGTAACCATGGCTCTAAACAGAAGATAGAGGTGTGCCAGCAGCAAGCACACCACTGTAAGGGTTTCTCTCCAGTGTAACAGTAATGATATGTCTTAAAAGATTAATAAACAATGGAAACAGAACTCTATAGACACTTAGTACTGTAGAGGAGCAATTGAAATGGTAGCCATGAGGGGTTTATTCTTCCTGACAAGGGAAATATTGAGTAGGAAATAACATGAATCACTGCTACTGCTGTAGTATGTGCTTCAGCGTAGAGCAAGAGGGGCTGGTTCTGCAGAGTCTCTGTGCTGCTTCATTCAGTAAGTAGAACTCCTAGTAAAGCAGCTACCCATGCAGAGGAAGGGAATTAACTACTAGCATGGTTAATTGGTTTTCTCTGTAGAGGAAAAAGAAGCCAAAGATTCAAAAAGAGTCAAAGTTACACATGGGTATATTCTGAGTGTTGTTTTTTCATGTCTTCAGTGTAACACTTGAGATTTGGCTTCTGTTTATAATCGTGTGGCTTCAGTTAATTATGCAATAAGGCAAATAGGAAATGAGAAATGATAAACATCTTCAAATCCTAAACCAGTCCAAGTCCCTGATGTAGAAGCTGTACCTAAACCAGAAGGTTATTTTAGCTCAGTGTGTAGAGCTGAGAGCAGATTTCTGACAGAAAATATCAGCATCTGGTAGCTAAGCTTTTTCTAATGGAAGCAAGACTTCCTTGTTTGGATTCTTCTTGCTTGTATCTGGTTCCACCGTGAAGGAAAGTCTTGCATTATCATGACTTTAGACATGCCGTGCTACCATTCCCTTCAAGTCATTTCCTGTTTATCAGCATCCAGCCTGAGGTTTGCCATGGTGTGCAGCATGAACTCTCAGTTATTTGCTTGCACTCCATCCTCAGAGCTCCTATCATTAATCTCAATTACTGCCCCGAATAGATCCGAAAGGTCAGCTCCGTGCTGCTTTCATGTGCTTTGGGAACAAAAGCCATAAGGACCACCCATGGAAGTTTTGATCGAGTGGGTTTGCCTCATATGACATGGATTTAGTGGTGGGGGCTGAAATAAACGCAGTTCTGCAGAGAGGTTTTCCCTCGTGCTTACCGATACGGGGCTGCACTTCATGTGTTGTGTTCAGCTTTTCAGTGGGTTTCTCACTGCAAGAAAGACTTTGAGAGGGTTAGAGAGGGTCCAGAGTAGGGTAGTGAAACTGGGAAGGGTCGGTCTTATAGGGAGCAGCTGGGGGGGGGGGGTTGGGCTGGAGGGGGGTCAGAAGAGGGACCAGAAGGGGGACCTTATGGACTCTGGCAATTGAGATTAGCGCCATGATCCGAACTGAGTGTCACAGGTGAGGGAGAACGAAACACCCCGTGCGGCCGGCAAGGCTCACACAGCGGCGGGGCAGAGCGGGCCGAGCGCGCCCCCTGGCGGCACCGAGCGAGAAGGCCCGGTCTATGTGCCAGTACCCAGCATGGATTCCTCCGCCCCTTACCGGAGCTAGGAGACGCCGCCGCCCTCACGCAATATGGGGTAACGGCAGGGTTAAAAATGGCCGCTGCCTCACAAAGGACAGAAATCAGGAATCTGAGTGGAAGGAGCGGGCCTGCTGGTGCCCCCTGGTGGGAGGAGGTCTACGCGGCACCGCGTAGTGCGTCCCAGTTGCCCTTTTCCGCAGTGAGCTCAGCATCTTCCTGCTTACCTGTGTTGTTTCTGGGTTTCAATGGTCCTCTGTCCCTCCCTGCTGCCCGCAGTCATCCACTTGTAACCTGCACCCCGACCCTAATGCCAGATATCTGCTCCTTTGCCCTGCTCCTGGTCTCAGCAGCGCTATCTGCCTGCTCTTATGGGAGTGGAGCAATTAAGTGTATTGCAGTGCTGCCACGCTCCGATCCATCTGCTGATAAGGCCTTGCAGATGGACTCGATCAGCACATTTTGCAGAGCCATTTACTGCTTAGTTGCCAAAGCTATAAATGATGGTGGAGAACAGCTGTGAGCAGTGGAATGTCAGGCAGGTCTAGAAGATGCCACGCTGCTGCTGGAAGCTCTGATCACCACGCTTTGGTGCCCTCAGCTCAGTGCAAGCTGCAGACCAGGATGGGAAAAGGTGGCACTGCTCATCCTTCAGCTGCGTTGAGAACTACAGATGAGGACACAGCTGTGGGAGGTGGATGCATAGATGGCTGGCTGTGTCCATCTGCAGGTGGCATCAGGTTGATGTCTGGGAACCTCCTTTACACAAGTGTGGATGCATTACCTGCAGCCTGAGACAAGAAACTGCTTTTAGGCTGTGCTTTTCCCTTCGCAGCATGCCCTAATGCCTGCTGTGTGAGGGCCAGACCTGGTTGTGTCTGCCCGAGGGATGGGAAAGGAGAAGCCCTCCCGGGCTGTAGGCTCAGAGCAGCTCCTTACTGGGAGACCCAGCAGTGCCTCCATCCTCCCTCCTGCAGCCTTAATCCTCGCTGTGCGTGGGCTGCCTGCAAACTCCCCCGTGCTCCCCCCTAGGGCCCCTTCCTCGCTTCCCGAGCAGCCACAAAGCCTCGGGCACAAAAGGCTCTCCCGTCGCCCTCCCTGACCCCCCCTCCTTCTCCGCCCGCCCTCGTCGGCCTGTGCGGACCTGCAGGCGGCACCGACAGCCCCGCCGGGCCACGAACACACCCAGCAGGGTGTGAGCGGGCGGCACGGAGCCGAGCTGCACACCGGCATCCGCCTGGGAGCTCAGCCCAGAGCTCACCTGGCTGCTCGGTGCCCGCTGCCGAAGCCCGACGGGGAGCAGGTATTTCCCCGCGGGAAGCACCGAGGGGGCGGCCGCGTGGCTGGCAGGGAAGCAAAAAGGGGGTATTGCCTTGATGGAGGGTGGGGAGAGGAAGGGAGGGCTTGTGCTGCTCCTCCTGGTTGTGGGGATGGAGAGCGCAGGGGGATGCGGAGTGTGAGGCTGGGAGTGGGGTCTGCGGAGCTCTAGGGATGCCCTGGGGGGCTCTGTTCACCTGTCCATGGGGACAGCAGGGTTGGGCTGTGGGCTCGGGCAGGGTGGCACGGTGGGTGTATGGATGGCACCCTGCTTGTGCCCATCTGGTTGTCCTACGCCAGCACCCCAGAGGTGCAGCCTCCCAAATCCCCCCAGGGCTGTGGGCATGTACGCTGCTGTTCCAGCAGCTGGAGCAGTGTTATGTGCTGCCATCAAGCCCCCTTACTAGGGCTGGCAGTACACTGTGGAGATGCCTGCTGAGAGCTGAAGGAGGGCTTCTTGAAGTCCCAGTGGTCCCCCAGATGCCCTCCTATGAAGCTGTAGCCAAAGCTGTGCAGCATCTGCTGGCTGTCCAGCTCTCCTCTATTTGGGACCTGTGCCCTGTGCAAGGGTGTTGTGTGGCTATTTCTGGTGCTGCTGCTTGCAGTCCAGCTTCCAGCTGGGGGGGGAACAGGGTGGCATTTTCCCTCTGAATGTGCTTTCAGCACCCTGCAGATTATGCCAGCAGTGTGGGTATGTGGCCAGCCCGGTGATGCCACTGCCAGGCTTGGGTCCTTGGCCAGCCCTGTGCTGTTCGTGTGCAGTAGGCTCAGCTGTGCAGGGCTGAAGTTCAACTGTAGCCACTCCTGCTGTCCTTCATGCCCTGCATGGAATCCAGCCTGTGTGTGTCAGGGTTTCCCTGGGCAGGGCTGGCACCAATGCTTGGATGCTAACAGCAGGGGGGGATGGGAGCAAGTTCCAGGGGATGCTGGCTGAGCCCGCTGCTCCCTGGTAGAAGTGACCCCTATCTGCGAGCTCCAGGGCTGTAGCATCAGTGAGAGGAAAGTGCCTGGTCTTCGGGGTTCAGCTCTCCTCACTGGGGATCGTGGTGATAGCTGTGTCATCTCCCAGTTTGTGTAGCGTCAGTTCTCATGGTGTGGGGACTGTCCCATGAATGTGCTCCTAAACAAGTGGAGATCTTGCACTGTATGGGGGTCATGCCTGGGACTTGTGCAGGAATACAGGCATGTGTGTTGCCAGGTTGGAATGGAACTGGGACCTGCTGGACTGCCTACCCCCCAGGCTTGTAGAGAATGTGGCATTGTGGTGAGAGCTGGGAGCATGCCGTCTCCTGGCTCCCACACTTGGTTCTAGGGTCCTATGGGGTTGCAGTGAAATGGGAATCTAGCTCTGCAAGAGTGATGGTGCTGCTTGGGGTGGGTTGCAGGCCGCCCAACTCATTAAAGAGGTTGGGATGGGGGCAAGGGGGGCAGGGTGGTTCTGCAGCAGGGAAAGCAGTAATGAAGATGGGGTTTCAGGATGTTCCTAAAGGCAGACCCTGTTTGGGGCTCTCTGCTTCATCCAGACAAGAACAGGAGCATGGGGACCACAGCAAAGCTTCCAGGCCCTTCTCCCATTCCTGGGCCACTAGCAGCTCTGCACTCAGCTATGGTCCTGCAGCTGTGGGGTGCTAGCGCTGCCAGAGCCTAGATCCTACAGCATGTCCTTGCTCTCAGGCAGAGCCCCAAACCCTGGGCTGGAGCTGGCCCTGCTTCCTGTCAGCTCTGGGCTTGCTGTAGCTCGTTGTGCATAAGGTGCTGGGGCAGCCTGCTGAACTAGTTGGGCTGCATTGCCTGCTCTGCTCCGCTGCCCTGGCACAGTGCCTCACCTGAGGACGTGGCCAGCAGCCCCGCTATGTCCCAGGGCTCTGGGGCAGTGGCTGCTACGTGGAGCCAGGATGCTGCAGTGCCCCATCCCCATGGGGCTGCGAGTTGGTGTGTGGGGAGGTCTGTGCCCACACACTATGTGCATCTCATGCAGGACTCTGACCCGCTGTGACAGCCCTGCACCATGGCAGACCCTCCTGGCTGCTGCCGCCCATGTTCCACCTGCCTGCTCTGCCTCTACAGCTGCCAGTGGATCACTGCCAAGAAGGAGAAGAGGAGGGGTCTGAGAACCACCAAGGTGATCCTGTGGGTGATGCTGAGCTGGGGCTGGTTCTGAGCCCTAGGAGAGCTTGGAGTGCCCTGGGACCCTCTCTGTCCAGGGGCTGTCATGGGAGCAGTGAGAGGGGGATGCATAAAGGCATCAGGGTGAGAATGAGCCCTCTTCCTGCTAGGTAACAGTAAGGGCAGTGCTGCAGCGTGAGGCTGAGCCCATCCCCTGCCCCACTGGGCACGCGTTTGTGGCTGGCTTTGCACGTGTCTGGAACTGAGCATGGTGTGGGCATGTGCTGGGATGCATGGTGCCCAATGAGGCACGTGGGAGGCACAGTGCCTGGGCAGGGTGCGGCCCCCCCCCTGGGGTTACTGGCAGGGGGGTGTCCCCATTGATTTGTAACCCAGCACAGGGGTGAGGCCCTGGGATTCTCTGAGGTCTCCCACTCCCATGGGAGTGGCTGTGCCATGGCTTGTCCCATCTTGCCAGGTATGTGAGAGATGGTCCAGGCTGCTGGCTGTCCCGCTTGGCACCTGACACATCCCTGCACATGTGGGGCTGGGGATGGAGAGCCTGGAGCTGGACCTGGCTTTGGCTGGGTGGGCAGGAGCAGCCTGGGAGCTCTTGCAGATGCCCAGCCCTTCTAGTTAGACTAGTCCATGCTCAGCCCAGCAAACTGGGAATGGCACCTAGCACCTTGCCCTTTTCTGTGCACGTAGTCCCAGCATGATCCTGAGGCCACTGCAGGTGGACAGGAGGCCATATCAGCTTTAGCGCTGCTCTCCAGCCTGGCATCAACTGCTTCTGAGCTTGTAGTGGGAGATGTTTGTTCCCAAAAGAGCTCTCCTGGGTAGCTCAGTGCTTGGATCCTTGCTCCCTGCACCTGGCTGTGGCCTGGGTGCCATGCAGATGTGTGCATGCTTGTCTTTTCTCTGGCTTTCAGTGTGACTGCAGCTGGTTTTTCTTCCTCTTCTGTGTCTTCCTCTTCACACTGGTGTGGCTCTACGTTGCCATCATCATCCTCAATGACTTCCACAACTTTAATGAGTGAGTAGGATCCCACATCCAATCTGACCTCTTTAATGCCCCCCCCCCCAGCCCATGGTACCCATCCTTCTGACCATTTCTTTTACTTGCAGGTTCATCTTCAAGCAGCAGAAGCTGTGGCTGGACTGGTCCCTGGTCCTGCTGATAGCAACAGCTGTGCTCATCACTTACTCAGCTGTGCTACTGGTGAGCCCTGCTGATCCCCTTTGTGTTGGCAGGTGTATGGATCAGTGCTGGGCATGAGCCAGCTAGAGCCTGAAGACCCTGTATGCATTGGGAGAGGGAGGCAGGGCTCCAGTGGGAAGGCTGTGCCCTTTGAGAGTGAGATATAGAGCACAGACAAGTTCTGACATCTCTTCCTTCTTTCAGGTCCTTGCTTTGTGCTTACAGCTCTGTGGCCAGCCCTTGAAGCTTCACTGGCTGCACAAGGTGAGGCTGTTGATGCAGGAAGATGATGCATGCCCTGGCTGTCTGCATGCTGGGCACATAATCTGCCTGGTCCTCCCCCACTGCTTTCTGGTACTTGGCATCTCCCTGGGCTTCTGCTACTTGCACTTGGGAAACTGAGGACAGACTGCTGGGGCTGTGTGTGGGCAGCAGCTCTTGGTCCTTCAGCCCCAGGTCTCTGGGATAGGACTATTCTCCTTGCTCTCAAGTTCAGCTGTGAATCAAGATGGGGGGAAGGATGTCTAAAGAATGGTGGAGGGGAGGGCCTGCTGGTCTAGAAGACATTGATGTGTACAGCCTTAACTGCCCTGTACTGTTCATCACAGATCCTGCTGATCGTAACTGCCCTCGTGGTGGCTGCAGCCTTCACAGGGCTGGGAATAAAGTGGGCAGAGGAGTGGAAGAGTGCACGCATCTCCCTGCAGGTGAGTTGGCTTGTCACCAGGAACTCCCCCTACTGTCCTATTGTGGAGGCTTGTGGGGATGAGATGCAGGATGGCTGTGTGCCATGAGGGCTAAGCCCTTTCCCACTTGCTCTGTGCAGTCCTGCCTGGAACAGCTGCAATCAGGGTGGGGGGGACTGAGAGGGGTCCATTTCTCCCTGGCACTGTGTCTGTTCCAGTGATGCTGGCTGTAGTGGTAGGTCCTTGCTATTGGGATTTGAGGACAGGGTCTGGACTTGTAATGTGTGACACCCTGCCTTTGTCTTCCCAGGCAACAGGTCCCTTCCTTCACATTGGAATAGTGGGAGGAATGACGCTCCTTGCCTGGCCATTGGCCAGCGTCATCTACCGCACCCACAACACAGGTAACCCCCCCAGGGTCTCTACCTCTCCTTGCAGCTGGGTGCTCTGTTTCCTGCACCCCACTGAGGTACTGGCAGTAGAGCAGTACAAAGGGAGCAGTGATGCAGTGGGAAGGACTGAGTTCTGGTATTGATGTATCACCCCTGCTCCTATTTGCTGCTTTTTATACCTGGGTGCAGCTCCAGCCCACACTGCCTTGCAAATGGAGGAGAGGTGCAGATGGCAGACTGGACCCTGCAGAAGTCCTCTGTTGGGGTGCAAGAGCATGCGGTGGGCCAAGAAGAAACCTGCAGTGTTCTTGAGGCCAGAGATGCAATGCCTGACCTAGGGCAGCTATAAGTGAATGCTGAAAGAAGAAGCATCAGCTTGTTCCCAACAGCCTGCAAAATGCTTCCTATGCAGCTCACCCCTGCACCCCCCGTGTCTTTCTCCAGGCCTCAAGGTCTTCCTGCTGCTTGCATACTCTGCAGTGATGATTGCCCTGTACCTGGCTCCCCTGGGGATCACCTCGCCCTGCATCATGGAGGAGAACCAGCTGCCCCCCAAGCCAGCCCTGATCGGCCACCGAGGAGCCCCTATGGTGAGCAACAGCACCTTCACAGCACTCAAGGTGACACGGAGTTGAGAGGCACCAGGCAACAGCTGGTGCATGGCTGAGGGAGGTGCCTGGAGCAGCATAGGGCTGGAGGATGTGGATTGAGAGGGTGTTGTCTGCCCCTTCCTGACACTTGTTCCCTTTCCAGCTGGCCCCTGAAAACACCCTCATGTCTCTGCGCAAGGCAGTGGACTGCGATGTGCAAGTCTTTGAGACAGACGTCATGGTGAGGTAAAGGGACAGCAGGGCTCAGAGGGAAGAAGGGGCCTGTGTGTCCTGGGATGTCACCTTCTGGGTGGGCACCTGGGGAGCGAACCTGCAGGACTGGCACAGTCCTCATTTGGAGTCTGCCCTGTTTAAAGGGCTCTGCCCATGTCACCACCCCAGCATGGCCCTGGCTCTAGCTGGGTGTCCCAACAAGCTGTGGGGAGGTTCTGGGTTTCTCCTGTTTACCCGGGCTGCCTTCCTGGCCATTAGGAAGGAGGACCCATTGGGGAGGAGGGCACTGCTTGGAAAGCAGCCTCTGAGCCCTCATCTCATGCAATCCTCTTGTGGGGAGAGCTGTTGCAGGGAGCAAGGAACTACATGATTCCTGGCTTGGCTTCTTGATGCTCTCTGCATCCCAGAGGCTGACCCCTTAGTGCAAAGACTCAGAAGTAGGCTTGGGATGGAGGTTACTCTTAGAAAGTGGCTGGGAGAGGGTAAAAATAGCAGGGCAGCGTTAGTAGGCAAACAGCTTGCGATGCAGCTTTCCTCTCTGCCCTTTTACCAGTGCTGATGGGGTCCCATTCCTCATGCATGATGAGAAGCTCACCAGGACCACCGATGTGCAGACCGTGTTCCCTGAGAGAGCTGCCCTGAACAGCACTGCCTTCAACTGGACAGACCTCCAGCAGCTCGATGCTGGCAGCTGGTTCCTGGAGGTCAGGATACAGGAATGGGTGCATTGAGGAGGAGAGAGGGAAGCGGGGGGAGGGAAGCAAGAGCCCTGCTCTGAGTTGTGCTCCCTCTGCAGTCATTTGAGCAGTGTGCAGGAGCACTTTTCATGCCTGTGTGGATCCCTGGGGTGCAGTTACACCCTGTGCTGGGTGCTGCACCTGGGGTTTGCTCTGAGTCACAGGGAGGTTGGGTTGCAGGAAGATGTCTCATGCCCTGCCAATGCTCGTGCTGAGCTGCACAGCCTGCCTGGGCATGGATGTAGCTGGGGCAACATTGTTCAGTTGACTAATGACCTGCTGAATGCTCACAGGTGCTGGGGCTGCTGGAAGAGTGCTATTAGTGCGCAGCAGGGGAGAGGTGCCCTGTGCCCACCCCATGGTGGGGAGGCTGGAGCAGCACTGGTGGGGGAGGTGAAGGCTTGCAGGCTCTGCCTGTGGTGACTGACTTTCTTTCCCTCCTAGCGGAGACCATTTTCCACTGTGCAAAGTCTTTCACTCGGCGATCGCTTGCAGGCGATTCGGCAGAAGATCCCATCCCTGGAGCAGGTGCTGGATGCAGCCAAGGAGAACAATATCTCCATCATGTTTGACCTCCGGCCAGAGAACCACAGCGATTACCAGAGCTTCGTCAATGCCACCCTGGAAGTCATCCTACAGTCTGGCATCCCACTGCAGCAGGTGAGCTGCCCACCAAGTGCTGGACCCTACTGTCACACTGAGCATCTCTATCTCCCCACATGCCCCATTGCCACCTATGCTTCCTGCTGGCCCCTCCTGTTGTACAGCAACCCCGTGTGCAGCTGATGGTCAGTCCCTGGCATGGTAGCATAGCCCTGAAAGAGATCCCAGGGTTCTCTAGCTGGGAGAACTTGCCAAGAGTTGGGGGTAGTGCATAAAGCTGCAGTTTGTGCAAATACTTGCTTCCCAGAACTGGCCACTCTGGTGTGTAAACAGTGACTCACTCGGTCAAGGGAGGGGAGCACGGGTACAAGTGCATGAAATCGATGCTCCCTACGCTACACCACACCTCTCCCTGCAGTCCCTTGACTTGCTGCAGCCACCTCAGTTTCCTTTGCACTTCATTGGCCTCAACAGTGTGAGTCACGTGCTACCCTGCAGGGCTGGAGGAACACCCAAACTGCTTTCCCTGTGGGAACTCAGGGCACAGTACTGTAATGCTGGCCTGGGATGCGTTCTTGCTGCAATGTTGTGGCTGAAAGTGTGCTCTGCTCAATCCTTCCAGGACCCAGAATGATGTCAGTGCCCTGCAGTGGCTTTCTTAGGCTGGAGTTACTTTCTCCTTTCAGTGGGGTTTGTTCTCACTTCTTGGCTGGGATGAGTTCTTAGGAGACTGCCCTGGCTGAGATCATCTGGGGAGATCATAGAGCCATAGAATCATTTGAGTTGGAAGGGACCCTTAAAGGCCATCTAATCCAATTCCTCTGCACTGAACGGGGACACTTACAGCTCCAACGGGTTGCTCAGAGCCTGCTCCAGTCTGACATCCTGTGCCTCCAGGAATGGGGCACTGTCTGCAGAGCCCTGGAGTGTCTCTTCCTTACACATATTCCCTGGCTCTTGCCCAGGTCCTGTGGCTGCCGGATGGGTTCAGGGAGCAGGTCAAACAGCAGGTTCCAGGCATTCAGCAGATTTATGGCCGGAAGAGACACCAGGATGAGAACGAGCCACTGCTGCATGTCAACCTGCCCTACCAAGACATGAGCTCTGAGGAGATCAAGTGAGAGCCTGGGGGGGAAGTGGGTTGTGAGTCTGGGGTTCAGAATAAGTGAGGCCCCAGCAGGGCTGAGAGCTGGATGGAGGCTGCAGCCTGGCATGCCTCGAGGCTGCTGCAGGGGTTGGAGATGGCTGCAGCTTTCTGCTTGGCCAGCAAGTCTGCCCTGAGTCTGTCTCTCCAGACAGTTGCTCTACGTGGCTGCAATTGCTGGATCACATCCCAGACATGCAGGCCTCTCTGCCACGAGCTGAGTGTGCCGGCACCTCGCTGTCTGCCATGCTGACCACGGCTCTCCCTGCACAGGCAGTACCGCCAGGACAACATCTCAGTCAACCTGTACGTGGTGAACCAGCCCTGGCTTTTCTCTGTGCTGTGGTGCTCAGGGGTGAGCTCTGTCACCACCAATGCCTGCCAGGTGTTGAAGGAGATGAAACGCCCCATCTGGTTGCTGGTAAGCAAAACCTCTGTCCTCTGGTGCAAAGCTTCCTGGTGCAAGTGGTAGGTCTGGTCCTGCAGCTGCATGCAAGGTGGGCTTTGCTCTGTGCTGTGCTGATGTGGCAGCGTGACCTTGCAGACCTTGCTGGTACAGTGGGCAGGACTGTACCAGCAGTGGTGCTCAAAGCTTGGCTTGTCACCTTGCAGCCCAGCAGCACGTACCTCATGATCTGGATTGTTGTAGACTGTGTCTCCTTCCTGATGATCCTCTGGGCCTTCCTCTTGATGAAGTAAGTTGGACCCCTGGGGTAGGCGTGGGGGAGGCTGCAGGGTGCCGTGGGTGGTGAGCCCGCATGCGTGTGCCATCTGCTGCCATCCACCTTGGGCTGATGTCCTGAGCTCCCCTGGTTGGGAGAAAAAACACTGCACAAGGGCAGCTCTTAGCACCACACTTCCTGGCCCTACCCAAAGCAGCTGCACTCACCAGCTTGCTGTGTCCCCCAGGGCTGATGTTAGGGGACCTTGCTCTACCCCAGCACAACACACTGAGAGCAAACTGTTGTGTGCTGTGGGGCCCTGCAGTCTGTAGCCGGGAGCTTGTGGGAGGGGAAGGAGGAGGGGGTGCCCAGACTGACGTGCTAACATCGATCCTGCTCCATCTCCTAGGAAATGCTCCCAGCGAAGGCGGACGGCTGGTGAGTGCACAGACGGCGGCTCCTCTGTCCCGGGAGGCTCCCTGCAGGCAGACAGCCTGCCCCAATGGAGCGTGACTGAGCCCAGCAGACTTTGAGATGGCTGAGGGAGGGAAGGGAATCCCAACGCAGGGAGTTCCTGCCCTGCCCTTAGCAAACAGCCCTGTGGGATGGTGCTGGGGATGCCCACGTTCCCCATCTCTCCTCCAACCAGCTTTTTTGGGCAGGTCTGCCTGCCGCTGCGGTGTGGTGGCCGCAGATAATGATGACTGTTTGCTTTCTCTTCTCTCCAGAGTCTGAGACGGACGTGCTGCTCACAAAGATCAACAGCCTGATGCAAGACTGACCCCTCCAGCCTGCAGCAGCCGTGGGGAGGGGCAGCTGGAGAAGTTCGCAGCTCAGGCAGGCAGTGCTACCCTGGCTGGCTCCAAGGCTCCTTTCCCTTGCAGCTTTCCTGAGCTTGCAGCCTTCCTGGCTCCTGATGTGGTGCAGAGCTGCTCTCATCCACAAAGACCTGGAACTGCTTCCCTTGCTCCTGCAGGCAGCGAGGGGACAGAGCTGGGGCAGGGGGCTGCTGGTGCTGCCTTGTGCCCTGAGAGCTGAACTTTTCTCCAGGACCAAGACATCAACCCTGGGGTGCTCGGTTGGAGGCTGGTGGGGGTCTGAGTCACTGTTTGGTGCAGGGGTATGGCAGCCTGCTGTCAGCAGCAGCACTGGTGATGGGGAAGCCTTGTTTAAAGTGCTGCCGCCCCATGGCAGGAGGTAAATAAGAAGGGGAGCGTGGAGTGGCACACGACGGAGGGGGAGCAGAGCCCTTTGCTCCCACGTGCTGGGGATGGCAGCCTCGCCCCCCGCTGCTGCTGGCTTTGTGCTTGCTGGCTGGCCGGGCTGCCCGCTCCCCCCGCAGCCAGTCCTGCGGTGCTGGGGACGGGAAGCGGGGGCTGGGGGTGGAGGGAGCCTGGATCCACGGTGCCCCTACGGGGCTGCACAGCGGCAGGGGGTGCGCCAGGGCCGGGAGCAGTGTTACTCAGCATCGGGCACTTTAGTCTTGGAGAGGGGAGTCCGTTTTACTTGCTCCTTCCTATTTATATCAATAAATCAGCTGAGAGGTCCCTACGGCGGTGAGTTCGGCACAACTCTTTCCCGTTTTCAATTCCTCCTTCCCGACTCGGCGTAAAGCAGCGATACGCGGTGTGTCCGTGCCATCTAGTGCCGGCGTGGGGAAGCGCCGTCGGGGCGGGGGGAGCGGAGGCATAACTGGATCGGGGCCCTCCGCCGCGGGGAGCGGACCGGCTGCGGGGCTCCGAACCGGGCCTGAGGCCGCCGGTACCCGCGGTGGGGGAAGACACGCAGCGAAACGCCCCGGGGCTGGAAGGGTTGCGGGGCGCTCCGGGAGGCGGGGCGGGGGCGGGGGTGGGGGCGGCTCCTCGCCCGGTTCCCGCTGGGCGGGGCAGGCGGCGGCTCGGCCGCTCGTGGGTTGGCACCGAGCGGAGAGGCCGCCGGCCACGGCGGAGCGATGATCCGCAGGGAAGGTAAGGATGAGCCGAGCCCTGCCCTGCCCCGCCCAGCCCGCAGCTCCGGGTACCGCGGCCCGCAGAGCTCAACAAGTGTCCGCCCCGCCGCACCTTGAGCGAGCTGTGCCGGGACGGCGACCGCGGCTCTCTCGGCGTGGAGAGCTGCGGAAGGGGTGCCCGGCTGCCCGCCCTCCCCAGGACGTGGGATGCGTCCTTATAGCAGCGTGGCCGTGGGGTGCTGCGCATCCTCTGCGGGTAGGGAGGCCGTTGATGTGCGGGTCAAGTGAGGAGGGACCCTCTGTAAGTGGGGTGTGCTCCTACAGGTGCTGTGAGGATGCTCAGGCTGCCCTCTGGGTTTGGTATGCAGGGCCAGCGCTCCCTGCTCCTGTGTCACCCGCCATGAGGGCCGGCACGATGCGTGCCGTTCTTCCTGCACGGCTCAGTTGGGTGGGATGGTCACACGATGTTCAGTCTGTGTCCCAGTGTGGTGGCCGCTGTTCTCCACCTGCTTCTTTAGGCTCTGCCGATGAGGTCAGGGACGAGCGGTGAAGATGACTCACAGGATGCTGGGCAGTGCCTGGAGCTGCTGTCTGATGTTGCAGGGGAAAAAAAAGTCCTCAGTGCTGATATGGGGCTGGGATGCCTGTAAAGCCCAATGAAGGTGGAGCCCTGGAAAGTCCCGGCTCTTCCCAAAGCTGCTGCGGAGCCCAGTTTTGAGCAGGAGCAATTCACACTTCCTTTGGCTCCTTTCTCTTCTGCTCCAGAGATGAGTCAGTGTGGGCTGGTGACGAGGGCAGGACCCCAGCAGGGTGAGCTGAGACAGCAGGTGGCACAAGGCCTGGCAGACACAGACCCCCTTGTTTGGTGACCTGAATTCCCCGCTGAGAGCCCCAGGACAAGCAGGAACATCCTTTCTGCATGAGTTCCTGGGTCAAACGATGAGCCTCAGACAGCAGCGGGACGCCTCCCCCGCCGCCTCGCACAGACTCCCTTTGTCTGTGGGCTGCTGGGGTGACAAAGGGAAATATTCAGCAGCAGGGCTGGGCCGGGTTCAAGGTCTGTGGGAGCTCCCCACCCATCTGTATGGGTCACATCTGGGGTTGGTGCTGGATTTTGCTCAAATATGGAACTGAGTTGGCTAGAAAAGCGTAGAGCTATCCTGGCACAGGGAGTTCACAGCCCTGTTGTTTTAGGGCCAAGGTTGTCCCACAGCTATGGGGAGCTTGGTCACAGCAGCTTCGTGGCCAGCATCCCTCTTTCCTAGCTGTATTTCCCACTGCATGGAGCAATTCTCACCCTTCACCTTGTAGAACTGCAAGTTTTTCTGCCTGTGGAGCTGAGCTATTTGCGATGTCTTTGCAGCTGCCCCACTTGCATGGCCCACTGTGCTCATCTCTGCTGTGACCATCTGGCCTTGCATGGGAGAGCATGTGTTCCTAGGGGTCACACAGCCCTGTGCAATGGGGATGCATCCAGCTCCCAAAAACTCCTCTGTCTGGGAGGTAGCAGTGGTGCTTGGGCTGCCTGCAGGGGCACCTGCATAGGAAAGCTGCTTTAGTGGCTGTCCAGCTCTTAAAAGTCCAGAGCTAGAAGGCAGTGGAGGTATTGCGTGGATGAGCTCTTTGCACTCAAGGGTGCACTCAAGCTTTCCTAGAGGATTTCTGTCCATCTCCCAGCATTAATGCAGTGTTATTCCTTTGTCCTCTCCACAGACACCGAACGGGCAGTGGAAATCCTGACGAGATACCAAAGCACCCTGCACTCCCCAGAGGAACAGGAGCTGAAAGCCTCCATTGGAAAGATCTCACACATCTTCCAAAGTGAACTCTTCCAGGCTCTGCTGGGTAAGTTCCTTCCTGCAGTTCTCTGGGGCATTGAGGTCAATGGGTGCTCTTGGCACCCACTCCTGGCTGCGTGGTTTCTCTTAGGACATAAATTCTGGAGCTATGATAGAGATGATCCCAGTACAACCCAGGCTGCTGTAAAGGCACAAAGCAGAGGATTTGTGTATTAGAGCACAGATGTGATGTGGGGAGAATAAAGCTGGAAGGGTCAGGTCTATGCTCAGTGTCATACGGGGAGGGAGGTGGCACAGCAGTCCCGCTGTCCTGTCAACACCAACACCGGGGAGTGCCGCTTGGTTGCTGGTGACCTTTTCAACTGGTTGAGCAGGATATTAGTTCCCGGGACAGAGCCAGCTTTCACTTGATGTGTTTACCTAACGAGGAATTTGCATTAATTGCTTCCTCCCCCGTCCCTTGAGTGTGTGTTTGTGAATTCCTCCGTCCTTGTGCAGCCCTGCATGACCCTGCTGCTCACACATGGACCACTCAGTGTCCTCAGTCCCGTCCCCATGGGCGCACAGGGGCGAGTGACGCTGACGCATGGAGGGTGGAGTGCTCCCATTCCATCTGCTTTTCACCCACCCTCCTCCCAGTGGGCTGCCGTACCTTAGGAGTTTGCTTGGAGCCTCAGGGCTGGGTCGGGGTGTTTGCAGGGTGTGCTGCGCCTACGCCTGCACCTGTGCTCCCCTTCCCACAGCACGGGGTGCTGCTGCCTCTGTCCTCTTCTTGTGCTTTCAGCAGCACCTGCCTGGTTAGTTTTTTTGGGGGGAGGAGGCACAGTTAGGCAAACGCATGGGGCTGATACACAGTCATCCTCAACTTGAGCTCCTGCAGGTAATGCTCTCCTAGACATATGTTGAGTTCAAGCACCAAAGCGCATTTGTTGGTAGCAGAGCTACTGGAAGTGCCAAATGTTGCAGTGTTTCACATGTTGTTCCACATGAAATATGCAAGGGGTGGGGCCTCCCGGGCACTTCTTTAGAAATAAGCTGCTTTGTGAACTCAGACTCTGCTCCTGGGCTATTGGGATGCGATGTGCACAGGGCCAGGCGCTGTGCGGGTACCCTGTGTTACTGTGCCTGTGCTCTGCTGGATGCTGTTCCCCCAGGCTTCCCCTGCAGCCTCTTGCATCCTAACAAAAGGTTCATCTGTTTGATGCACGGGAGCCCAGGAGGGAAGTGTCAGGCCATGCCTGATCTCTCTTCTTCTGTGTCAGTCTGGAGTTTTCTTCCTTATTGGATTCAAAGGGGATTTATGCTGCCATCAAACGGGCACCAGCCTGTAAACAGGACATGGGGCTCCCCAGGATCCCATCCCCAAGGCTCCCCACTGCCCATTGGTGACATTCCTGCCCCAGACAGGGACGCCAGCAGCGATGTTCCCCTGCGACGAAGCCATCCAAATCCTGTGTTCATTTTTGGGAACTCCAGTGCATTCCAAGCGTAATCCACGCAGCCAGGAGCCCGTGGTATCCTGTTATGCAACAACTATTTTCATAAGCAGAAGGAGAGATGTTTTTGCACAAAAACAAAGTCTGTCTGTCCGGCTGTGAGCCAAGCACTGGCCGTGACCTCAGGACTGATCAGTGATGGCTTCAGGAGCTGCTTTTGCTACCAGAGGTGTACCTGGGGCTGGTATTTGTGCATCCCTCACTTCTCTTCCCATGGCCTCTGGGTTTCCTGCAGGGCACCCTTTGCTAAGCACCAGGTTCTGGAAAATCTGTTAAAGATGTAGTTTGACAACCCCCCCCCTGAAGCTTTTGGTTCCCTTTGGGGGCTGCTGCAGAATCACGGTATCACAGAACCAGTAAGGTTGGAAAAGACCCCTAAGCCCACCTACTCCAACTCATCCCCTCCATGCCCAGTAAACTGAGGCTCCCCAGGCTCCTCTGCAGTGAGCACAGAAATGAATTTGTTTTCCCTGCTGTGGTTTTCCTCCTTCTGAGTGCTTCTTTCCGCCCAGCCCCTTTCTGGCCCCGCAGCCCTGACTGCTTCCAGTCTGCCATGTGCTGTCAGGATTTATGACTTTGCCATGCTGCATGCAAGGCGTTCACCAAACCCCCTCAGCCAACCTCTTGGAGTGGTACATTTAACCCGGCAGCGTTTACCATCCTTTCTGGTTTTCTAATTTGGACATAGTTTCATCTAATTAAGGGGCATGCCTTCTCCCTTCCAAAGCCCCCTTTCCCACAGTGCTTTTCTCCTTTTTTGCTGGGTACCATCCACGAGCCAACGCTGCATGTGTGCTCTGATGTCACGATGCGGAGCCTCTAAATAGGCTTTGCTGCTTCCCACCCTCTTTGTCACCCCTTCCAGTTTCTTTCTGAAGAGCTCCTCGCTTTTTCTGTAGCTCCCCTTATGAAACTGAACACTTAAACGTGGTGATGTGAGATTTGTTGTTCCTGCAGCACTGGGCTGGGGTTGCTGTGTGTTTCCATTAGGAAGTGCAGCAGCTCCACTGCTTCCTGTATTGCCCCGTGGGTGGGATAGAGAGGAGAAAATGCTCCTGGCAGAGTTGGGAGGAGGGACCTGCAGACCCTGCACCCGATGCAGGACACTGGCACTACACTCCCTGCCCACTCCTGATGATGTTTCTCGTGCTGTTTTGCAGATATCCACGAATTCTACGACTTCACACTGCGCTCGGCTTCCCTGCAGCCTCCCAGCCCAGCAGTGCATCGTAGCCCAGCCAGGCACCGCAGACCTAGAGAGCCCCACAGCCCCCCCGAGGTAAGAGCCACTCCGTTTCCTGCAGAGGGGACAGGTTGGCATCAGCTGCCATGCCAGCAGTGTGTTTCCACACCTCCTCTGTCAGAGCTTGCCTCAACAATTAGGCAACGTCTCTCATTCATGAGAGTTAATTGAGTTATTCCTAATGCAAATGAGTTCAGCTCTAGCTCTGCTTTCTGCTGTGGATGCACTGGGACTCTGATCGAGCCACCTCACAAGCTGCTTTTGATAACTGGAGTTGGGCCTTTCAAGTTTCCTTTCTCAGGATTTTTTCCAGCTCTCTGATAACTTCCACGTCTCTTATTTGCATTCTCTTTAATTTCCAACAGTCTTTTAAGAGATACAGCACCAGACAGAGAGGCAGTGACTGAGCAGTAGGATCTGAGTTATCTCCTAGGCACAAAAGCTAATTGAATTGCCTTGATGGAGTGGGGGCAGTTTTGACTTCCCAGGCCTGCTCCAATCCTTACCTCACAGCTCTGGATCTGGTCTATGGCAATGGATCCGTTTTCAAGTGGGCTTACAACCTGTTTCTGGAGCAACAGGCACTGGGATCCTATTTAGTTTTCTGGGGCTGCAAGGGACCTATTTTCAGCAGTGGGATCCACCTGCCCAAGCACACAGACACCATCACACTACTCCTTTCTCCAAAGAGATGCACGGAGACATCTCATATTGCTGGAACATAGAATGGAACGGGTTGAGTTGGAAGGGGCCTAAAAGATCACCCATTCCCAGGCCAGCAGTGAGATCTCCCTGCCCTGAACGCATCCTGGGGCTCACAGCTCTCCCTACCCACCTCTGTATCCTGGGTCTCATTGCAGCCACCAGCCCAGGATGATGAGCAAAGGCTGCTCGCAGTGACGCCGGCGACGCCCCCAAGGCTGGTGAGGGTGACAGCACGCCGGACGGAGGCACCAACCAGCATCTGCAGCCTGGTGCTGGGCTCCCGCAGTGCCCTGCCGCAGGTGAGCCCCCGCACCGCGTCCCACCCGGCCGCCGGCTGCCACCGCGTGGACAGCATCGGGGCTGCGTGCCCATAGCACTGTGGGATGGTGCTGGGGAAGTGCCTGGGGGCTGGTGTTTCCTCGGGCTCTTCCCGTTGGGGGATGGTGATGCTCAGGCTGGGAAACGTGGCAGTAACACCAACAGCATCCCCTGTGTGTTAGCGCTCATGTGGTCCAGTGTCAGCACTGGGAGGGCAGATGGGATGTTGCACAGGATGGCAATCCTCCCAGCCCCATCTCTCCATCTAACTTCCACCTTGCTGATTTCCACCTTTTTCTCCGAGCTCCTCAATGGCAGGTCCATTCCTCAGCATACCGGGAGCTTTTCTCTGCTGTTTGCCATCTATCTGGATGTGGGTCGTAAATCTCAGCGCCCTCCTGGTGTGAGCGCATCGCGTGAGCTCCGTACCTGATGTTGGTTGTAGGGACGAGTGAAGGGCAAAACACACTCTGAGCCTTTAGGGAAGGATGGAGTGGCTGTGATGGATGGAGCTCACCAGACGTAAAATAACATGAAGGCTTTGTTTTCCTTGGCACAGCTTTAATCAGTCCTTGTTTGTTAGGTTGGATTCTTCTTCCAAAGTATTTTAAATGTGAAGATCACACTGCTGCTTTTCTCCCCATTTTAAGTGTTTCCCTTCTCGCTTTAGACTCCAATAAAATGGGTGATGCCCCATTTTTTTTCCTTACTGTTGAATTTCTCCTTTTCCTCTCCCTGCTCTCTCTGCGTCTTCAAACACTCACCAAATCCTTACCAGTGCTGGAATAGGGGGGGGGACGGGACTGTGGTTAAATGGAGACAAGAGGTGCAGTCTGCAATCAGCCCACCCCTGGTGGTGGTCATCTCAGCAGTGAAAGCTTTGCACGTGCTGGGAATCCACCTCCTTTATTACTTCATCCACTGGGATTTTGGATGGAGCCCTTCCCCCTTATGTTCCACCCTGGCATCCCTGGGCTGCACTCCTAGATGTGGGGCTCCCAGGGGCAAGAACCTACAAGCACAGCATTCGACCCCACACACCTGGCTGAGATGCAGACACCTCCCCTCTACTTTGAGGTTTCACACGGTGGGGAATCTGCTCTGTGATAGTCTGGCTCTCCTGATGGTTATTTATCCTTTCCATTAAAAATGTGCACTTTACTGATAGCCTGGATTCCTCTTGCTTTAGCTCCCAGCCCCAGGAGGTTTTGCTGCCTTTGTTTGCCAGGATAAAGGGCCGCAGCAATCAGAACAGTTCCCAACATGATGGTATTTATAGATGCGTCTGAGTTCCCTTTTAACTTTCCCTTAGCTAAACTAAACAGATTGGCTTCCTCACTCACTCAGTGTTGTTCCAGACCTGAAATCGTTCCTGTCACTCTTTTCTGAAGCATTCCTTTTCTTTTTAGCCTTCTCCTTGTATGGGTCAGGTCAGGGTGATGGGCACCTTTCAGCCAAAGCAGTCACACCCACAGCTCTTCCCTCCCAACCTGGATGGGTGCAGAGCAGGGGCCTGGAGGGAAGACCTTTGGGATGTTGATGTGCAGTGGTTGAACATGCTTGGGGCTCTTCTGTCCACGGGGCAGCTTTCCTGGACAATGGGAACAAGCAGTGCTGGAAGCTGCAGGCTTGGAGCTGCTCCTCTCCAAGCTGGGATATGGCAGGTTGGCCATGGAGGTGAGCCCTGTCCCTCAGCTGTCCTCATCTGAACATCATGATCATTGCTGAAGACCTGCTTTGTCCTGCTCCCCCATGTGCAGGATATCATGGGTCTGGATGACCCTCCACGCCCAACTCCTGCCCAGCTCCTTGGTGGCTTCTTGTTCCTTGCTTTTGGTGCTGTATTTCTAAAGCACTTGAGTTGCAAATGGCACTCAGAACTGAGAAAGCTTTTATAATAGATTATAGTCAATGATAATAGGGCACTTGGGCGCCAAGACAGAGCAGAGCAGCTGCCTCCCTTGTGCTATCAGCCCACGAGCAAGGGGCTCCAGTGGATACCTCACTGCTGAGAAGAGGCATGGAGACAAGCTGGCACGTCTTGCCTGCCTCTCTTATTGCATCCATCATTGTAAATAAGTTTTCTGTTGTCCTGGCTCCGGCCTCTCCCCTGCCTGCAGTGGTAATGGCAGAGTGAAAGTCACCGTAGGCTGCCTTAACCGGGAAGGTGCACAAGAAACGGATGGCCTGTCTGCACAGATGCTTCCAGGAACAGGAAATGTTGTGTCTGCTGGCACAGCTCCGTGCACTCCGAGTGGCCCCGCGCCGTGCAAATGGCTGCTGCTCAGGAAGCAGGATCGGCAAGCAAAAGGTCGGTGTGCTTTGGGGACTGAAGGAATCCCTGCATGGAAAAGCCGTGTTCAGCCCACAAAGGGGGATACATTCGGATGGCCCCAACACCCCGTGGAAGCACAATCCTGCAAGTTCTGTGGGGTTTTACCAACCAAGTCCTCCACGTCAGCCTCTCTCTGCTTTAGTTTTTGGGGCTTCTTGAGGCTGCTCCTGCAGCGCTGCCTGCCTGTGCCCAGGGGGTGGCAGGAAGGCTTCGTCTCTCTGAAAGCATCATCCTCGCACAACCCTCCCTCCCAGCTCGGGGAGCAGAGAGCAGCCAGCTGGAGCAATGAATGCAGGAGGAACAATACCGTTGATGAACAGAAACGCTGCGCCTGCGAGGGAGCGCTGCTCGGCCCCCTGCGGAGCCGCTCTGACTTCATCTCTGTCACTGTGCCACCGCAGCCTGCCCTGCACGTCGCTCCCCGCACCGATCCCAACAACCGACGCTGAGTGCCAGCGGCTCTCAGAGCGATGGAGGGGCTGCTTCAGCAAGCGGTTGTGCCTTGCGTGCTTCTGCGCTGCCGCTGGATGCTTCCCTTCAAACACCAAAGCACTGAGGCCAAGCCTCAGTCTGTCTGTCTGTCCGTCTGTCTGCTGTAACTCGCTCCAACTCAGCCACACACATCAGCCCTTGCAGCACAGACACCCAGCTGGGCAGCTGCTGCCAGTGTCTCAAGGATGCTGCTGTGCAAAGAGGATTTCAGCATGGGCTGTGTCAGGGAGAGCTGTCACTTTGGTGGACGTTTTGGGGTTGAATGGCCTCAGCTTTACTAGAGGCTCTTGCTATTCTTGCTGCAGAGATGAGCAAGGAGATGCTTAGACTTCAGTTCTCCCAGCCCGATGTACAGCTTTAGCAAAGGATGAATTTGATGGAGCCACCAGCCTGTCAAACGCAGATCACGTGCAGCCATCTGTTCCTGCTCTATTCAGGGACTTTCTGCCTAAAACCAATGGCAAAAGGAAGATCCACAGCAGGCTGCAAGGCTTTTCTGGCTCTGCAGCACAGGAAGGTGCTGCTGGAGATGGGGTTATTGGTCTGTCCATTCATTCAGGTCATCGTTGCTGTTTGGGAGTTATTTTGTTTGGTAATAGCACAAGCACGTGCAGTGCTGGGGCTGTCTCATAGACAGCCATGCGTTCATCACTCAGCTGCATTCTGAGTCCATCTTTCCAGATCCACGCTTCATTGGCCTCCTCTTTCTGTCCCCAGCAGAGCAGGGCTGCTGGCATTATGTGCATTGAGATTCAAGCTTTGCCAGGGCTTAGCTCTGAAAGCAGGAGCTGAGACCCGAGCAGGATGGGGACTGAAGCACCTTGAGTGCTGGTCTCTGGAGGCTGATTATAAATCCCCCAGGTGTGTTTTAGCAAAGCAAATAGGCTCCCCTCTCCATTTTGTTAAAGGAACAAACCGAGCTGGAAGGCAGAGCCTGGCAGGCCAGCTGCTTCCTAGCTGGAGCCGGGAAAACGTCGCTGCATCTTAATGGTGTCGGGAAGGATGGAATCAGAATGGTGGTGAAAGAGGCATCACCAACGCTGTTATAAATAGAGCAGCCGTGATATCTGCTCAGGAGGGTTTTTTAGTCTTTGGGATTTGGAGGATAAGCACTGAGCTGTGCTGAGAGGTCCATTATCCGTGGCTTTTGCAGGAGTTACGGGAATCTGCAGGAGAATGAGGGCAGTGGATGAGTGCAGGTTTGGGAATCGTCCCTCTCTTGAATCCGAGTGTGACCCCGTTTTAAAGCTTTCTGTTACGTGCTGCTGCCTCTTGCACTGCTCTGCCTGCTCCAAAGTGGTTGCACCACGTGTGGCTGCAGTGATGGTTTCTGGTCAACCCAGAGCCCTGCTGCAGGAATGCACAGACTCGCTGCAGCACCTGCTGTAACCATGCAGCATCGTGCAAGAACTTTGCTGGCATTACACCTAAGAAATGATTCCAAGCATTGAGATTCAGGCAAAGGACCCCTGTGCTCTGTGGCCTAGATAGCTCTCAGGGCTGGCACAGCTCAGGCATTCTGGTGCCCACAGCACTGGCATACGGAGCATCGTGCCCAGTCTCACCACCAGGCACCCACCTGTGTGTGCCCAGAGCTGGGCTCGGCTCTGCCAGCATCACAGCAGTGTCCTGCCACGTGTCTCTTCCCCTTTCAGGGTCATTTTCAGACTGGGTCACTTCGCAGCCAGGTTCCCGCAGACCGCATGCAGAAGAGTTTGCAAAGAGCAACCAAGTGGGAAATGCACTGCAGTGCTGGGGAGGCACAGCCTGCTCCTGGGCTGGTGTCACCTCTGATACCATCAGGTCCCTGCACGCCACATTGCTGTGTCCCATGCATGCAGGGACATGTTTTGTAAGCTGACTCTTGCATGGTGTTTCTGCAGGGAGTGGTTGTGCCTTTTTGATGCTGCAGGAGTGTGTTCTTGTGGCTGCTTTGGTGTAGGAGTGTGGCAATAGAGCCACTGTCCCAGTTCTCTGCTGTCACCCATTCATGAGCCCCCCACAGCAACCAGACCGTGGGACCTGAGCAGTCGCATCCCAGCCTGCAGGTTGGGAGAGTCACTTGTAACCCCAGGCTTATGCCAGGTGGGTCAGTGCAGCCGTCTGTCAGTGCATCCGTGCCTCTGTCAGTCTGAGCTGCATCTTCTGCCTGCCCCACGGGAGGTCGCGCGTTTCAAGGTCACCTCAGGGCTTCCCAAACAGTCCTACTCTCGGCGTGCGGACGGCGTAGGGCAAGAGTTTAAAAGCGCCACTGCGCCTTTAAGAGAGGCCCGTGAGCCGGCTGCGGCCCTACGGCACGGACGCTGATTGGCTGAGCGGCGGGCAGGCGGGCGAGGGGCGGGGACAGCCATTCAGAAACTCCGAGCTGCACTCGCTCCCTTAAAGGGGACGCGGCGGTAAAGAAAAGTAGGGCCGGGGCGGGCGGCCACCTCCGCCTCATCACGGCTATCTCTGGTCACCACCGGATCCCCGCTGCTGCCCTGGATGAGTGGCCGCCCTGATCTGGTTGCAGGGACAATGCAAGTAGGCACCCAAGCCCATGGGTTATTGCAGAGCTTTATTGCCATGCCTGTGCAGAACTGAATCATGTTAATGTTTAATTCGAGGTTAGGGCCTTTCCCCTGTTTTTATGGGCTTTCCAGCTGTGCCTTTGGTGCTTAAAACTGCAGTTGAGCTCTGATATGCATGATATGATTCCCCTGTGGCTATGCATTGCAGGCCCCCCAAAAACCCTCTGTCCCATGAGCAGGAGTGTGAGCTTCAGGGCAGGAGCTGAGCACAGCGGCTGTGTCCACACACGATGCCCACTGCAATTGCTTGCTGCTAAATAGAAGCCTCTGCACAAAGAGAACTTGGTCTGTTCCATGGGGACTTGCTGTTCATCCCCAACGTGAAGCTGTGGTGCTCGCCCCACCAGCTCACCAGGGAATATTTCATAGTTCATTTGCTGCAGTTGCAACTGCAGCAAAGGCAGTTTGATCAGCTTGGTGCTGATCAAAGAACCCGGTGCAGTCGCTGCCACGAGTGAGGAGATGGAACTGTGGCACTGGGCAACGTATCAGCACTCATTAATAGAATGAAAACGGCTTTGCCCTGCAGGAGAATTAATTTGTTTGGCAACTGTGCCGAGAGCGCTGAGAGCTCAGGATCCCATCGTCCCCAGGGTTACAAGGGTGAGACCTTCCATCAGCCCCTATGCTCTGGCTAGCATGTGTGGCTTTGGGGCAGTGGCTGTCATGCTGGGGGCTCTGCACACTACGAGCATCCTCCATTCCTAGGAAGGCTGCAGGCGCACCAAACCCTTCTGAGCTGGCTCCAGTCCCTTCCTTCACTCTGACCTTGTGATGGTCGGTGCCCATCCCTCACACCTGCCTTCCTCTCCCCGCAGGACTTCGTGTGAGAGGAAGGAAGTGACGGCAGGGGATGAGATGCCGGCAGCGCCCACTAAAGCCGCGCCGCCTTCGTGCAGTGTAAATAGCAGCAGCTCTGGGATTTCTTGATGCTTTGCTGAAATTAGCACCTGAAAGAAAAAAGAGCAGCTGCCAAAGCCACATTTAAATAAGATGGGCAGGTTTTGAGAGGAAGAGGAGAGCGGGTCAGACTGCTTGGGTTCCTTGAGGTGCATCTGGCCCCGCACCGACCTCCTCCTGTGCCTGGTAATGCATCCTGAGCCCCACATGGTACTTTAGGGAGCAATGCAGGCAGCAAGCAGGGTTATATTCCTCTTGGCTGGGGCTGGCAGATGACACGTGTGGCTCATCGTAAATGAGGAGGAATGAAACAACGCTTGCGCCAAAGACAGAGCAGAGCTAAAGCAGGATGCGCAGGCAGGGAGCTGCAAGATGGGGAGGACCCTGTGAGGCTCAAGGGAATGATTGGGCCTCCTTCTGTATGTGGCAATGGGATACCCATAGATAAGTGAGCTGGGGGAGGAAGCAGGAGGTGCAGGCACGGACTTGCCAGGGGAAAAACAGAGCCAATGCTTCTCTTAATTGTTTGTTCCATTTCTTATTAAAGCATTTTTTTCCCTACCAGGTCTCGTCCTTTGCTTTCACGCTCCCTCCTCTAAGTGAAAGCCCATGTCCTTACCTGTCCTCACTGCAGGACTGAGTGAACAGAGCCACATCAGGAGCAGGGCAACGTGCACATTCTGGGCATGTCTCTGGTGCTGGAGTGACCCAGATCTCAGAGGTGCTGGGTAGCCAATGTGGACTTTGTTCCTCAGTGCTCAGGCAGGAGGTGCTGACCACCTGCCCCTTCCTACAAGGTTTGTTGTGGTCTGTGTGCAGCAGTCCCCTGCCCCTTACAGCTGCCCTAAGCTTAGAGCCAGGGGGATTTCAGCGTGAACATGTCACAGCTCTATGTCGTCAAGAGCAGCACATGAGTGTGAGCATCCACACTGGAACAGAGGCAACCTGGACAGCCCAGAGGCAATGAATTGCAGCCAGTGCTGGGGAGGATGGACTGCACCGCACAGTGGGTACTGTGCTACTCAGGGCTTCTGGGGCAACACAGATCTTATTACAGCTGTTAATAATTAGAAGGTCAGGCTCAGCTTTTCCTTAATGACTCAGATAAGGTTTTCTGCAGTGGTCTTCCTTTCTACCCTTCGAGTTTGTGAGAGTGACTCTCTTCCGATCTTTTGTGCCAGAGGTGTGGAACCGCTGAGCTGCCCTTCTGCACAAGTGGGGATTTCAGCAGCCCCGAACACTCTGCTCTTACCATCCCCTGATAGCAGTGGTTGGAAGGCCCAGCAAAGGCCCTAAGCATTTCTACAGCTCACAAAGGACTCACGGGCAGAACCCCAGGATGTGGTGCTGGAGTGCACGGTAATAGAGCAAAGCAGGATGAGAGCTGATGTGGGGATGCACCCGTGTGTGCGGAGCTGGGGGTGGGGATAGAGCGAGGACAGCTGCAAGCGAGACAGGGCACTGTTGAGCAAAGGGTTTCTAGATTCCCACAAGCACGAAGTGCTGGGGAGCAGCAGGGCACGAAGTGGGGCTGAGCAGGCCGTGGGGCTGCACGGCACGGCGTTTTGCGGGCGGGTTTTGGCACCGCTGCCGGGGGAGAAATTACCCTTTGGTTGCTGGAACCCCCCGGCCGCGCTGCCCCTCATCCCCCGCCTTTCCCCAGCGGCACTCCGGGGGCGGCGGTGCGGGGCGGTGCGCGGAGGCTCCGCGGCGCAGATTGGCGGGGAGCGGCGGGGAGAGGCGGAGGATGCTCCGCGCCGCCGCCGCAGGTGCCGCGCTCCGCGCTCCCGCGCCGAGCCGGACCGGGCTGAACCGCGCCGAGCCGGACCAGGCTGAGCCGCCCCATGCAGCCGAGCGGAGCGGAGCCCCGCGCTGGGACTGAGCCACGCCGGGAGTGAGCCGCGCGACCCCGCGGAGCTCCCTGCGCCGTAACCCCTCCTGCTTGTCGGGCCCGGGGGCGCGCCTGGCGCGGGGCGGGGGCCGCTGCCGCCCCCCGAGCATCCCTCCCTCCCTGTCTCCCTGCGCGCATCCCTCCGCGCCGCCTCCCGCTCCCTCCCTCCCTCCCACCCTGCCGGCTCTATGGTGTGAGGGCAGCGATGCACAAGCACCACCACTGCTGCAAGTGCCCCGAGTGCTACGAGGTGACGCGGATGGCGGCCCTGCGGCGCATGGAGCCTCCCTCCTACGGCGAGTGGCAGCACGAGCAGTACGGCTACGGTGGCTACGGCTCGCAGACCTTGCCGGCACCGGGGGGGGCCGCGCCTGCTGCCCGCGGTAAGGCCAAGCTGGGGCCCCCTGCCCGCGATGCCGCTGCGTTGAAGCCTCCGCCGCCGCCGCCGGGGAAGAGCGCGCCCAAGGTGAACGGGAGTGGCCCGGGCTGGTGGCCCGAGTGCACGTGTTCGAGCCGCGACTGGTACGAGCAGGTACGGGCCGGCACCACGTTGCGGTTCCGTGGCACCTTGGGATGGGATGGGGCGGATGGTTGCTGGGGAAATCCTCTAAGGAGCAGTGGGGCCGTGGTGGGCTATGCCGGCATGTTGGATTGTCGTGGGTGGACACTGTCGTCGTTGCAGTTGGTGGCCATCATCATCATCATCATCATCACTTGGGTTGTCCATCATCATCATCATCATCACTTGGCTTGGCCATCATCGTCGCTTTGGTTGGCTATTTCCGTCACTCAGGCTGAGCGCTGCGATCCCACCTAATGTAGGTGTTGTGTGCTGGAGAGCGTCCCTGGGGCACAGCTGGGACGGGGCATGGCTGGGTCTTGCCTGGCACAGAGCAGGTGGCAGGTATAATGGATTTGGAGCACCCACCTGCCATCCTTGCTGCTTACAGTGCCGTTGCCTGGAGCCTTGGTACCATCGAGGGCATCCCACGGTGTTGCATTCTGCAGGTGTGGGGCACGCTGCCACCAAGCAGCCTCGTGGGCTCACAGACCGGCACCCTCTTGCCGTTGAGTTGTGGTTTCCTCGCTCTGCTGCTACGTCCCTGCTCCCAAAGATTATTACGTAACCCTTCTCTGGTCGCCAGCATGCTGTGTGCTTTCTGCCCCATTTCACTGCCTCCATTTCTTCCCACACGCGTTCATTTTATTAGTGTTCTCCTCCAGGACCCGTTCCCAGGCTGTGTTTCTCCTCTAAATGGAGAGACCAGTCTTGTTTTGAACCCACAAGCAAGCTTAGAAAATGGTTGGAGCTGTTTGCAAAGCATTAAAATGGAGGCTAGACCCTGCCTGAAAAACAATTTACTCTGCTTTAGAGAAAGGCATTTCAGTTTGCTTCTTCTGCTGCTTTCATTCATTATCTTCAAACCTCACATGATTTCTTATTGATCCTTCTAATTATTATTTCAAGACGCTGAGGCAGGCAGGCACACAGGAATCAATGGGAATTCTCTCTTCCTTTCCCTTTGGAAAGCAAAACCTCCTGCTTCCCTTCCCGTGTTTTTCTTCATTACTGTCTCAGTCTGTAGCTCTGGTCGAAATAATCTGATTCCAGGCTGATACGCTCAGAAGACATTTACGGAGAGTCCCCCAAACCCCGGCACCTTCCTATCATATCAGCCCTCTCCTGCTGCTCTCTGCTTCTCTGCCACTCTTTGCATCAAAATCAGCCTCGTCTCTCTCTCTCCTGCTGATTCCTGGCCAATGCTTTTCAGCTTCCCTTTGCTTCATTCTGTCCAGCGCAGAGCATCCACCCCAGGGCAGGAGCAGGCAGCCGGGTGCTCCATTCCTGCTTGCAGGGAAGGTCTGGCCCAGGGATGATTGCAGGGGAGGCGGTGGCAGCTGCAGCACTGCGCGGCGCTGGGCAGGGGAGCTGTCGTGTGCTGCAATGGTGGAAGGGAAAGCATTGTCTCTTTGTGGTGCTGCCATCGAGCCCTGGGTCCACATTGGGGACCTCTACTCAGCCTTAGCATTCGTGTGAAGGAATCAGTGCCTCCTTGCTGCATTGCCAGTGACAGAGGATGCCAGCGTGTGAGGCTGTGTGAGCGTAGTGGGGTCTGCGTGTGTACCATGTTGTGTGTGCTGTGTGCACTGCCTGTGTCAGAGCAGACAGGACTGCTCCCTGGTGTGTAGCAAATGTATGCATTGAGCAAAGCTTGGCCATGTTCCCCTTCTGATCCATACCCCGAGAGCTCTGGGGAGAGGCAATCTGCCACCTCCAGGGCTGCCCCTTTAAGTGGTGTCCCTGTCCCTGGAAGCTCTTCCAGCAGCAGAAGTGGGAGACAGAGCCAGGACCTGCTCTCCTCCCTGGGAGCTCCCGTACTCCTTTTCTCCCCTTCCTTGTACCCACTGCATGTGCCAGCGTGGCCGCATGTGCAGATGCTCTGACACAGGGAACGTGCTCACGGCTGCGTATGGTGCTGCATGCTCACTGACATCACACATCCTCACAGAGCCCGTGTGCAGCCCCACAGCATGCAGCCATACCCACACGTGCTGCCCAGCACCCAGCACAGCTCCTGCATCAACCCATGCCTCCTGCTGCTGCCTTTCCCCTTCTCCAGGACACAAATTAGCTTGCTCAGGCAATGCCAGTAATTGAGAACCCCTAATCCTGGCTACAGGGAGAAAGGAAATCTCCCAGCTCTGGGTTTCTCATTTCTTTCTGCTTTGCTTTCCTTTCTCCCTTTGGAGTTCTCTTCCATTTCTCCTCTCTTATCTCATCGTTTATTACTCCCCATCTCCTGCACTTGCTGCCATCACCACTCCCCATTGTTCCCTTCTCCACCTCTTAATACATCCATCCCCGCACCCGCCTCATCCCCCTCACTTGCTGCTTGGGGACACGAGCCCCCCCTCCCTGCCATGCTGGGGTGAGAGGAGGACTCCCGGCTTTGGGGGAGGAATGGCAGCGCGGTTGGTGCCGATGCGCAGCAGCGAGAGGAGCCAAGTGCTCCAAGCCCCTCCTCTCCCCGCAAAGTGCCGCCCACGGATGCTTGGGAGCGCTGTGCCAGGATGCTCGGCCACATTGAAACCCCTTATCCAGGGCTGGTCCATAAGAAAAGGGCCATCCCTGCAGCTTGGCTCAGCCCATGTCCCCAGTGCAAAGCTAACGGCCAGAGCAAGAGTCCCCCATGAGGCTTCAGAAGGGTTGCCTGGCATTTTGGTGCATATTTAGGATGGCTCTGGGCATGAGCACCTCCTCTCCAGGAAGGGTATGGCTGTATATGGTGGGAAGTGGCTGGTATGCATTCTGCAACCATTGGAGCAGCCCCAGATCTGCCAGCCATGCATGACTAGAGAAGGCCTTTCTGCAGCCAGATTGCATCCTGCTGTCTCCCTTCTCCCCTCTCCCGGGACTGGGGTCACACAGGATGGTTGAAGCAGCTCTGGAACATGCTGGGCTTTTGTGGAACTCCTGGACAGAGGCATTTTGTGGATGAGCCATGGAAATAAGGAAAAGGACCTCACTGCCTGTCTAGGGCTGCAAATGTGTCACCAAGGACGGTGTTTTTCCATGCACAAAAACTGTTGTTACAGCTCCTCCCATGCACCAGGGAATCACCTGGAGGAGGTGGACACGGTCTTGGTCGAAGCAGCAGTACTTGATGGGCATAGCAAAGCTCTGGGGCTCCAGGGTTGTGGGAGGTGGGGGAGAAAGAGCCTTGGGAAGGAAGTGGCCTTCACCCAGTGGCCAGGCCAGGTTTGTGAGCAACGGGGTGGGAAAGGGCTGAAGCCCCAGATGTTCCCTGGGGAGGTGCGAGGGAGGGTGAGAGAAACGGGGTGCTGGGGACACGGAGGCAGTGGAGGTGGTGAGGTTGGCAGGGTGATGTTGCTATGGCTACTCGTGTGCTATTCATAGAAGAAATTAGCTAAATCTTTGCACTCGAAGGTGGAGGAGGAAAGAGAAGGAAGGCGTTCTTGGTGTTTGGAGGGAAGGAAGGAGGGGAGCCAAAACAGGAAAGGGGGTCCGTTTCCCTCCTATGCTCTGAGCCCTTTCCATGCGGGGGTGACTGTGGAAAGCACTGCCCAGGGTGCAGGAGGATGCACGTTGGGATGAGCTGCCCATGGGACGGCCCCCACGGTGCCGTGCAGAGCCCCGTGAGCAAGGCGAGCTCTGCGTCACGCCGGGCGGCAGGAGACATCCTTTTAATTAAAGACATCCAATCTGCGGGGAGGTATTTTTGGCAGCCTAAATGTAGATACAACTCTAGCGAAATCTGCCATTTGCAGCTGGCTCCCCGCGCTCAGCGGGACTTCTTGGACGCTGGCTGTCCCCCAGCCACCCCCAGCATCTGTCCCCACGTGTCTCCTCACCAGTCGGAGTCCCGCAGGGTCTTCCCTCACCACACCGTCATCGCACCCCACTCTTCCCTCATCACACCTCGCTCCCTCGTGAGAGTTTCATTCCCATCCCACGGACCCGTTTGTCACCTCCTCACTCACGATGTGTAAATCTGCGTGTCTGTTCCTAATATATCTCCTTCCATCTGATTTCACCTCTCAGCTTATTTCTTGGGCATCTCCGCCTGGTGATCCTGCCGTCACTGAGCTGGGTGGCTGGAACCAGGTGCTGAGCTGCTCTCCTTCCCCCGGACTCTGCCTCTCCATCACCCCAAGCCCTCACCCCCGTAGACCTGTGAGGCAGCTGCTATTTCTGTCAATCCGAGCCTTCCTTCTTTGCCAGCCAGCCATTACCATGATCCCAATGACACCTTCTCAAGATGTTCTTAGGGTCTCCTCATTCCCTCTGTGTCTCCTGCTCAGCCGATTCCCCTCATGCACCCTAGAGCATCTCCTGTCCTGCTCCCACCTGCCCCTCCATCCTGCCAGGAGCAAGCTGAAGGGTTCAGATGTCCTCAGTGCACCTTCCAAAAGTGCTCATTTGGGAGTGGATGGCCAAGGACATCTGTCTCCTTAGTTTCCTTATTCACCTGGAAGTCTTTTCCTGTTTCCATCAGGCATCTGAATCCTTGTGTTTGTGCTGACCCTAACAAAACATTGTATTAGTTATATTATTGCTTGTAGCAAAGTGGAGGAGGTGGCTCCTCACAAGGAACATGCTGGAGGCAGGAAGACTTCAGCCAGAGGGATGCTTCCCGTACATTGTTGTCTCAGCTGGGCTCTCCTCTTGGCTTTAACATTACCAGTTTGGTGGGACCTGCCCCAGCCCATTCCTGACCAGTGCTGAAGACATGGTGGGGCTCTGCTGGCTTCTCCCAGGGTGTGCTCAAGACAGAAGACCCCCACAGAGGTCTTTTATGAGAAGCTAACCATGGATCAATCATCCATCCATCTCACCCTCCATCTCTCCATCCATCCATCCATCCATCCATCCATCCATCCATCCATCCATCCATCCACCCATCCATTCATCTTGTCCTCCATCCACCCATTTCTTCCACCAACCATCCCTCCATCTTTCCCTCCATCCTTCCCTCTATCTCTTTCTCCCATTCTATCTCTACATCCCTCTATCCCTCCATCCATCTACCCATTTATCCATCCATTCATCCATCCCTCCTTCCCCCCATCCATCCCTCCATTCCTTCATCTCTCCATCTCTTCAACCATCCATCTTTCCCTCCATCCCTCCCCCCATCCACCCATGCAGGTGCCCTGGATGTAGGGATGGAAGCACAGCAGAAGCCCTGGCCATCCCCAGAGAGCTGCCTTGCTCTGGTGAGGCCGTGGGCACACATCATGTCTCAGTCGGAGGAGAGGAGCTTCCTCTCCTTCCTTCACTGCGGATGCTCATTTAGAGAGAGGAAGTGATTAAGACTAATCAGGCCACAATCAGCTGTGGCTTCGTTCCGGGTGCTGCAGAGCTCAGCCCCATGCAGGATGCCCTCCCAGTTCCCAGAGGAAAGCAGATCGGGCACCACTCTGGGATGAAGGAGCTGAGTGACATGGGAATCCACTTAACCCTCGCTCTGCTGTAGTGCTGCCGTAAGGGGACATGGGTTGTGTGAGTGCTCGTAGCTGGTTTGAACACATGCTAACATGGGATGATGCGGAGATCCCTCAAGGGCACTTGCGAATCCAACAATATGTCATGGATTTATATCTGTAACATGGAGGGGAAAAAACGAATGCAGCTTTAAACAAGCTCTGAATGCATGAATTTGAAATGCAGCTCAGTTTAGTCTGCAGAAGCTCATCCAAGCCGGGGGGGGGGGGGGGGATTGATGAAGGACTTATTCGGGGGTTGTAACTATTTCTGGTGGCATGTGGCACTTCAGAGCAGCCTGGGACCTGAATTCTCCCTTATGTCCTTCCTATCTGCTGTGAAACAGAAACATCTTTCTTGCAGTGCTGTACTTAGGGGTGCACTGGAACTTAGAGAAGAAAGCAGGCTGTTTCCAACCCAAAGAAATCCGTAATGCTGTCCTTATTTGCTCTTCTTTCCCTTGTATGTATGTATTTGTTTGAAAACCATGCAGATCTTTCTGATGATAATATCTCTGCCTGCAAACAATAAAAAAAAAGGAGTTGAGCGGATTCTATTTGGCAGCTCCAGGTCAGAAGGAAGCTGTTGCAGCCCAGCACTCCTGCAAATTGGGTCGCTTATTTTAGCGGCCGGAGCCTGGAACAGGATGTCTAACTTCCAGGCATGAACACACCGGCCTTAATGGCTTCTAAATAGAAACTGAAACTCCACAGAGCTTCTGTCTGGAGAAGCTTTCTTCTCTCCCCTCTGAGTGAAGGCTTTTTCCAGTTCCTATTTAAGCATACTCTTAAGAAAAGCACCAAAACAAAGATTAAACCCTTAGTAGCTGTTTGTGTTCACATTGAGCTCTGGGCAGTTCCGTGGCTTTGCCAGCCATCCTTGTGACCGTGGAGCTTTCAAGTCCTGGAATGGCTGCGGTGCTTTGAGCTTGTGTCCATTCCTTGGGGCTGCTCACACCACTGGGGTGACAGAGCTGTTGTGTCCCCAGCACAGCCTGGAGTGAGTGATGCTGGCTGGGAACCCAGCGTGGGTGGGTGTGGAGCAGCTGGAGCTCTGGGTACTGGGGGCCAACAGGGGGTCTGGGCACCCCTAAGCTCCATAATCAGCCCTTGTATTGTCACTGAGGTGGTTGCAGCATGTTGTGAGCCATGCAAAGGGAGCGCATGGGGTCAGAATGCAATCCTCTTTGGGGGTTTAATGGGAGGGACTCAGCCCGAATTGTGCCAATGGGCAAAAAAAGTGCAAAAAGAGTTATTTTGTCTGTCCTAGTGAAAGAGAAGGGAGGCTCATCCCTGGCTGTGGCATTTTCCAGCCTCCAGAAGCTTTCAGGCTGTGTTTTCCTCATCCCACCCCTTTGTCCACCCATTATGTGACCAGAGAGAGCTGGGAGAGGGGGACAATCCTCTGGCAGCTGTATGTTACCTCTGCCCCTGAGCAGTGGAGTGGCAGGAAGACCAAGGCACAGATGTAGCATTGAGATGTAGGCATAAAGCACTTGGCCAGCCCACCTCAGGTGCTTCAGGAGATGCTGTGAAGGTTTGAGCCCTCTGTTGGTGCTGGGAGGAGCAGTGTCTGTGCGCAGGGCATGGAACAGATGAATATGTCAGTGCTGATCAGGGTGAGCTGTGGTGCACGCAGGCTGTGCCGCACTGCCAGGACCTGGGCTTGCTCCAGTGATGTTCCTTCATTAGCACATTGTGACCCCACTCCTCGCGCATCTCGCACCAAAGATGCTCCCCGGTATCCACTCATGCCAGGAAGTGTGTGCTCACAGCAGGGCCCTGACAAGGGTCAGCTGTTCCTGCTGCACACGCAGGGCTCTCCCTGAGGTTTTACGCCCTTGGCAAAGAAGCAAAGCGGATGTCCATCTGTCCACCGTGCTTAGATGCTTCTCTTGGATATCTCCCCACTTGGCCTCTGCCCTGCGAGCTGTTAAAAAGGTGTAGATGGAATTCTACTTACCTCCAGAGCCATTTCCTCCTAAGTGCTGTGATTACACATGAGATGAGATGATTTAAAGCAAACCGTACTGAAAGGCAGATCAACTTTTCACTCTGATCCATTCTGGGAAAGTTATAAAAATCAAGCAGATATAACTTAGTGCCTGGCTTCTTGTGCACAGGCCCAGTGTCACACTGCACTCTGTACACGGCACCTGGGGCACACAGCCTTCCTGTAGATTGGGATTTGTCAGCTCTGGAAGCTCCTGCTTCAGCTCCATCGCTGGTTGAGATGGATATGGGTTTGTGTGTGGGCACAATCCAGTTGCTGCAGGTCTCAGCAGTCTGCAGCACACGTATTGTGTCTGGATGAGGTGCATAATCCCCAGCCCTGTGTTGGATCTGTGGGGGATGTGAACCAGATGCAAATCTTGGGGCTGTCAGCATGGAGGGAACAGCTTGGGCTGCCAGTTCAGAACCAACCCAGTCCTCGTGGGAACACTGCAGGATGAGGATCCCTCCCTCTGTAGCACACTAACGAACCTCCTCCATTTGCATTTAATTGCAGCTTTTCTTTCTGTTGGAACTTTCGGAAAATGGTCACGTTTTGCAAATCCTGTCTTCATCCCAGTAGATGATACCAATGAAGGAGAAGGGGTGATGCACTGGCAGCACTGCCCACAGGTGACTGGTGTAGTGCCCTCGGGCTGACACCCTCTGCCTTCCTCCATCAGGCAGACATATTGAGCCCTCTGCCAGCCAGGGAAGAAAAGAGATTGTCATTTAGTTGTTGGGTGTTTGGTTTTTTTTTTTGCTGGGCAGCACGAATGTGCTGGTGAATTAACCATGCCCTCAGTTCTATAGGGAATGGTAAGTAATTTATGCCCTAAGGAACAGGGGGTTGCTGCTTGCAGGGAGAAGAGGAAACAGGGCTGTGCATTCAGGTCACATTCAATGAGGGCTGTCAGATCTCTTCCATCTAAAATGCTTCCTCACACTATTATTATTTACTGAACCCTGCTGGTGCTTGGAGATTTACAAATGAAAGTGTCCCCTCGCCACTTGAGAGCATGAGCACCAAAATGCAGTAGAGCTCGAGGTGCCCCAGACTCTCTCCAGCAGGCTGCACAAATCCTCTGCGTTGAAAAGCTGCAGGGAAGGTGGGACTTGAAGAGAGGACCTTGAGGAGTGAGGGGGTCACTGCACATATACAGAAAGATTGATCTAGGCATAAAGCCAGCAAGGCAGAGGACAGCTGTTGGGAAAATCTGGGCAACGACAGGAGCTGAAAGGAATAGCAGTGGAGGGGAACGAGGCTTGAAGGTCAAGATTCAAGAACTCTCTGGTCTCTTGAGGCTCAGAGAAGTGGACCCTTTACCACCAGTGTAGTGGAAATGCTAAATCGTGCCTTGAAGCAGTGGTGGAGCACCTGGTAGGAAGGCAAGGCCAACCCACAGGAGTTCAGCTGCAAGCAATTCACCTGAATGACTGGAAGGGGTGGAGTCAGGATGCACCCCTTTCCAGACCTCATTTAAGGGTTGGCAGCAGAGGCATCCTTGCTGGTGAACCCTGCCCACGTGAGTCTTCTTTTCCTTCATTTCTTCATCTTTGGTGGCTGCATTTGGGCTCATTCTTGTTTGCTGCTGCCAGAAACCTTGCCACCCCATTGTTATCATGGTACTTTCTATCCCATCATAACATTGCACACCAGGAAAAATGTGGATCTTGGAATATTTGCAAGTGGAAATCAGGGCTAAAATCCAAACGCCATTCTCATGGTATCTGGAATAGTTGGCCACAGGAGGCAAATGGGGATTTCCTGGTCTGAATTCCTTCTGACCACGTGTGAGTTTGTTTTAAGCAGCCACTTACATTCAGCATCTCCTGGGTCCCATCTGGAGCCTGAGTGGGAAATTGTGCTCCTAGCAGTATTTTGAGATGCAAAAGTCACTAGTGTGGAATGGCTGCAAAGGATGCTCAGTGCGCAACGAGCAGGCTAGACAAAATATGTCCTTAGGGCTCACCACTGTGCGAGCGAGGCAATGTGATGTGTGATTTGTGGGCTATTAGTAATTCAACAGACTGCAGTGGGGCTTGCTGAAGGACTCAGGCTAGACCTGCAAAGGCCTCTGTGGCATTATCACACGGAGCACTTCTCCCCATCATTTGTGGAGCTGAATTAATGTCATAAATCATGGGGCACATGATAGAATGCATTTAGTTAGGCTGCCTCTTCTATATCCTTCCTGGAAACTCTTCTAATAAGAGCTGGCCTCTGGCACACCAAGGTTCAAACATCCACAGTTTGTTAATTGCTGGCAGTAGAAGGACTGCATTTATTTTATTTTATTTATTTATTTATTTAAATGCCTTGAAATGTGGAATCCCTTCCTAGAATTGCACTGGGGACTAATAAAAACCAGTGCCAGGTTTAATATATGCTATCACACAAATTATCTGGATTAAATACAAGAACTGTGCTCTACCGGAGAGGGGATATTCCCTGCTTAACACCGCTTCTGGGCCACGGAGATCCCAAGACATTGGACCTGCAAATTATGATTCTCTTATGTGTGTGGGAGTGGTTTGGCAAGAGAGCTTGGAAGTGGTCATATTTCCCTGAGCTGGAGAATTAATTGCCATAAAAACTATGGTTTTGTAACCAATAGTTACAGCTGCTGGAAAGATCAGAAGGTATCTGAATAAATCAAATTAACTACCTCCTGTTCCATCCTTATGAGAGCTGAATTTTTCTGGGCAAGATCAGAAACACAGTTCAGCTGACCCCTAACCTCTCCCACCTACAAAACCATGAGGGCGAAACATCCAGAATTACAGTCAGCAAAAACGGGAGAAGGTGGAGGCTGCCTTTCTGGGTGATGTGAGGAGGTGGTTCTCTGCCAAGGAGACGTTCTAGAGGAGAGCAGTGAGGCAGTAGCCTGCCCCGAGAAAGTCTCAGATTCACTGAGGCCACTGGGCTGTGCAGTGTGACCACCCACATTATTGGACAGCCAGTGGTTCCTGTTAAGTGCAACACAAGCTCCACTGTGACTTGCTTGCTCCTCACCCAGACTTTGAAGCTTCTGATGTCCCAAGGCAGAGAGCTCACCTCCCCTCGTAGCTCGTGTTTACCAGCATTTCCCTGTGAAGTTCTGGCCGTTGCTTTACAGAAGAATATTGGAATGGTGATGCATTCCCAGCGCACGCCGGATTTTGCACTGTTTGCTGTCGTGTGCTGGTGATAAATGTCAGCCTTGAGATTAGTCTGAATGTATTCTTCTTTCGTCACTTCTCATTCAGAGGACAAAGACCTCTCTGAGCTGGGGATACTTCTTGGGAAGGGGCTGCGGGTACGACGGGCACTGCTCCTTCAGGAGGTTGCGGTGCTGGACAGCTCCAGCTCGGCCCGGCATTACGGGACCCCCGCGCTGCGCCCCGGCGTGCTCCGCCCCCAAGCACCGACGCTGGAGCTCCCCATGGACCCTCCCTACGCCCAGGGCTTCGGTCCCTCTGCCTGCCTTGTGCTCACACATTCCCTGTCACACGTGTTGCCTCCTGTCTCAATCCCTAGCTGTTGCCTCCTCACCTCCTGTGGTTTCTACCCAGCTGTGATGAGCAGCTCGGAGTAATGAGCACGAAGGGACTGCACGCTGCCACCTCCCCAGGTTACAGTGGTAGCTCCTGTGCTGGGAGTTACATTAAGGCCTCAGAGATAGTCTGCTGGCTATTTGTCCTTCCCACAGGATCTCCTTTCCAAACCCTCCTATTTCCGAACTCCTTTGCAAAGTGGATTTCATGTTCTAGTGTTAATATGAATTGGACCCGAGGCTGGAACAGTTTCCAGTCTTGCCCGTCTCCCTTGCTGCGGCTGAGACCACATGTCTGGGGATATGCTGGGCCTGAGGAGGGGACCCATGCCTTAGTAATGCTGTGTCCCCATACCCAGCCCAGGCTGCTGGGCACATGGAGGAAAGGCGAGAACAGAGCCCTTCCCAACCTGCCCTCTTCTGCCTGATCTGGAATAGCTGTGGTGGCATGGCCAGGATGAGGCCATGCATTGCAGCGGGCTGTGTTCGGTGACATCCCGCTTTTGTCTCCCCACAGGCCAACCCTGCTCCCATTATCGTGAACACAGACTCGCTGGAACAAGGGCTCTCTGTAAGTCTCCTGGTTTTGTTTCAATTCTTATCAATGAACGCTGCGTTTTCTTGGCTCAGATAGGCCTGAAAGGCCCCAGAAAGGTGGCAGAATAGCCTGCTATCTGTGCCACAACCCCACAGCACATCCCAGCCCCAATCCCTGCTGGGGCCATGCTGAGCGGAACCGTGACTGCCAGCAGCTGAGCAGTGTTTGGTGACGGGGAGTGTTTGCAGCCACTGTGCATTTGGTACTCTTGGCTTGCTGTAGAGCTAATCCTCAGCTTGTCACAGAGAGAGTCTGCAAGCTGCTGCAGCCCTTACCAGAATATCTGCAGATCATTCATGCAAGGAACATGGAAGGAGCAGGGTGGCCAGTGTGGATATTTGTTGCACCACTCCCGAAAGGGAGCTCAGTTGTCAGTTTAACAGGGCTTGGTTGGTCTTTGGACTTGAGGTGGATGGATTGCTCCTGTTGGTTGAACTTTCCTTGTAACAAGTTACAGGTGTCAGATGCTGAGCCAAAGCCTCCTGGCACTCAGGAGGAAGTCTATGCTTTCTGTCTCAGCATTGTGGCCCTGAGTCCAGCAGCCTTACACAAGTTGTGGCACGAGAGAGTAGTCCAAGCATCAACCCATCACCACCATACCAGTAAACTGTGTCCCTCAGTGCAGCATCTACCGTGTTCTTGAACGGCTCCAGGAATGATGATTCCAATGATTCCACCACCTCCCTGGCAGCCTGTGCCAGTTCCTCACCACTCTTTTTCCTAATATCCAACCTCATGGAGATCCAGGCTCTGGGGAAAACAAAACTTATAATCTCCCATCAGTTGTTCCAGAGTCAACAAAGGAGCCACAGTGGGGGCTTTCTGTAGAAGGGCACTCTGAAATGGGAAGTCTGGCAGCATGTTCTGTTAGAAGAACAAAAGCTGAAGCCTGTTGGTACAGTAAATGGAAGGGTTAATGTGACATCTTCCAGTCTGTAATTACTTAACTATTCATTGCTTTCCTTAATGATAAACAGATGGATGTGGTTTAGTTCCTTCCTGTTCTAGCTCCATTGATAACGTTGGACTAGCTGCTGGGCTGAATTTGGCCCTGGGTGTTTATTAAGGAGTCTGCTCCACATTTCAGTCCCTCTGCCCACCCACTCACCTCCATCCCCAGGAGCATGTGGCACCCCGTCCTGCTCACTGCCAGGGCTGGTGCTCAGCCTCAGTGCAGGCAATGCTCCTAGGTTGTAAAAATCCAGCAACATTCTCATCAAACTCCTGCTGCTTTGAAGGCACTGCAGTTGAGCTGGGCTCACACGAGCACCTGCTTGCAACCAGTTCACCAATTAGTGTGTTTTGCACACCCAGGAAGCATCAAGAGCACTGTTCCCATGGCAAGCAGTGCTGTCTGTGTCGCAGAGCTGCCTCTCTGAAGCTGAAACCCCTGTGCTGTGTCCCCAGTGCTGCCCAATCCTGGTGCTGAGATTACTGGGGCCACGTTGGAGCTCGGCCATGCTCCCAACTTGTACTGAGCACATGACAGTCCCCTTCGTGTGGTGGCTGCAAGATGTGGGCTCAGAAAGCAGGCAGATATCTCTTCCTGCAGGCTATTCTCCTTGCAGGCTTTTGGGCTGTTTGGGTTGGTTTGAGGAACTCCATTTTAGCCTTCTAAATTTGGCCCTGAATCGCTAGCAAATTGCAAACCGTGTTCCACGTGCGATGGTGCAGTGTTGGCCGGCTGAGCCTGCAGACAGCTTGCAGTAGCACTGGAAGGTGTGCGCGTTTCTGTTTATTCAGTGAGTGTTAACTCTGCAGCCTTCTGTTGATGATTTAAATGTCATCATTTCTAACTGTTTCCCTGCCGCTTAAACATGAAAGAGAAGTGAAAGCTGGAGAGAAGGCCTCTCCTTGAGACTTCAGGTGGGCTTCCTGCATAGGATGGGCTTAGAACAAACACTATGGCTCTACTCTGAAACCAGAGCAGAGGTTGAGTTCATGGTGGAGCTGTGTTGGGAACAGCCTATGAGCCCCACACTCCTGTGAGCAAAGCAAGTGGTACCCAGGGAAATACAAGCAGAGTGGGGTGGGCTCACCCTGCCCCACAATGACCCAGGGACATGGTTCAGTACACCCATGTGAAAGCCTGGATCTGGGCATCACCCAAACAAGCCCCACATGAGAGCCACACGTGCCAGCTCTGCACTGCTTTTAGCAGGGAGTCAGCTCCTGAACTGGGAGGGAGCTTGGCAGAGAGTTGGAAGGGCAATTGGGGCTCTCCGGTGGGTGCCACAGACAGGTTTTGCTGTCAGTGAGTAACTGGTATTCAGTTTTCCTATGCTGGAACACTTGCTTTGTTGGCTTGTTCCCTTGGTTACATGGTATATATTAAGGGCTCCATTTGGTTTCTTTCTGCAATTAACTGGAGTTCTATTGTGCGGATTTGGGAGACGTAATCAGAGCAGGAACTTCACGTCCAGGCTTGGCTGACCTGGCTCATGCAGTGCTGGGCAGGCGCCAACGTTTCCCATTTCATGACACAAAATGCTGCTCAACATTGGCAACCCCAAGACTTTGAGAAGGGTTTGCAATGGGGCCACGTCCTGGGGTGTCCCTGTGTCCCGTGCTGTGGGTCCCTGCCCTGGTGCTTCCCATTGTGGGCGGCTGCCACTCTTTGGGCTGGCTCTGCTGGCTCTCCCCGCGGCTCACAGATTGTCAAAGTTTTCTGCACATCCCCATCCTGTAGGTATGTATGTGCTGTTCCTCTGCGGCCGTGGGTGTGCATATGGCTGTCTGTGTGGCAATAGCATTGAATGCCAAAGCGGAGAGGACAACGTGTGTAGTAGCGGCGGGTGCCAGGAATCTGAGTTGCTGGAAAGCTGGGGGGAGGCAGAGCCACGCACAGAGCCACCAACTGCCTGGGGGCTCAGGCAAGGGAGGTGGGGGGGAGGAAGGTTGGCATGAGTCAGTGTGATGGGGTGAGGAAGAAGAGTGGTGGTGGGGGGTCTTGCAGCCCCCACCCAAGGAGGGCTCATCCTATCTCTACCTGCTCTCTGCTGGTGCCAGCCAAAGGGTTGCAGTATCTGTGCCCCCGGGATGCTTCCACAGCTGTTGATCATAGAATCTTAGAATTGTTTGAGTTGGAAGGGACCCTTACAGGTCATCTGGTCCAACTCAGTGCCTTAACAGCACATCCCAAAGCTTTCTTTTCACCCTTTTGCCCCATCTGAATCTTTCTTGTTTCAAGTTCCTGACTCCTTCTGTCACTCTCAGTGGACACTGTGGTCCTGCAAGGCTCAGGGGCTGACAGTGCTGAGCCCCCACCAGCCTGACATGTCCCAGCAGGTTCCTCTGCAGCCACTGCTTGCATCTGCCTCTCGAATCTGAATTTTCCCTCTGTCAATTCTTTGAGGGTGAACCCACCTCAGTGCCTTCAACCTCCCCTCCTGGCCCATGTGCCCAAGCTGTGATGCCATCTCTCTTCTCCAGGCTCTTTCCATCCTCATTCCTCTTGAAGCGTGGTACCTGCAGTGGGGTTGTGTGTTCCTTCAGCATTCCCAGTGCTCACTACAAACCCGTGGTGTTGCTCTGAGGACTGAGCCCCATTCCTGCTGCCTTGCTACTTCACAGCCTGCTCCCTCATCTCCCAAAAGGACTTCAAGCGTGGGGTTTGAGTCAACCTCTTCCAATTTTAAACATACAATTGTTTTTCAGCATTTCTTTTCTTATATCGAGGTCTGCATAGCTGTTCAGGACCTACTCTGATGACCAGGGGCATGCAGGGGAAGAAAGTGTCCAGATGATGTCTTTGAATCTGCCACCTTCTTCTTCTATGTGTTGGTAGTGATAGGGAAAACAGAAGGTTTGGGCCTGCACCCTTTGTTTGTTATTTCAGAGCCTGCAGCTCTTTTGCTTTTATTGTGGCGCCTGTTTCTCAGCCCCTGCCCTTCACCTCACCACCACATTCCATCACCTTCCCCACGATGGCTGTGGGAGTTCCTTCAGGGCAGGGAGCAGCATGGCAGGCAGCATCCACATGGCCATCCCATGGTGTTTTTCATATTAGGGCACCTTCTGTATACAGCACTCAGCTCCCTTTGTGTCCAACTGATTCAACAGAAGAGATGGTTCTGAGTTCTGTATTAACAAAGCCATGCCACTTGAAGATGTAGGAGTTAGAAGCTACTAGAGCTGTACGTTGTGTTATTACATACGGGCCGTACATAGGGGCCGTAAGCCCCTTCCTTTGCTTTCTTCAGCAGTGAATTCCCGGGGTTAATTACACGCTGGGTAACGAAGGCGTCGTTGCTTTGTGTGGAGCTCCTTTTCACGCCTCGCACATCGAGCTGCTGGAATAAAAGGGCTGAGCTGAAGTGCATTAAAGTCAGCGGGTTTGGGATCGTGCCCAGAGAGAGAAGCAGCGAGTGGTTTGATTCCAGGGCAGGGCTGTGTGACTGTGTTGCTGACAGCACAGGTTGTGGGGTGGATTCTCAGATATCCCGTGTTTTGGGGTGGACTCTCAGTACTGCAGCACCTTGAGATGTGTGCAGCCGTAACGCGCTCTCTCCCTCTCCGCAGGTGAACGGCAGCGATGGGATGTTCAAATACGAGGAGATCGTCCTGGAAAGGGTGAGTCCTCCCCGTGGGCATCTCCCCCAATGCACACAGCGGATGGGCTGGGAGGGCTTTGAGGGGTCCGGCTCTCCTTCCCCCGCAGCACAGGGGTGGGTTCACCGCTCCGCTCCCCCCCCCCCTCACATCCCTCCAGAAGGGAGGAGGAGGGTTTCTTGTTCACACCCTCGCCCCCGCACAGCCGCCAGCGCAAAGCTGGGAGGGGGGGGGGGCTCTTTGTCACTGTCTTTGATGGAAAATGGAGGCAGGAGGAGCTGCGCTGGCGCACAAAGGAAGGGAGGGTAGGGGGGGGTCTGTCTCTCGCCTCCGTGCCCCGGTGCCCCCCCTGCCCCAGTGGATGGCTCTGCCTCGCCTCAGGCACGGAGTGCTGTGATGCTGAGCAATGAGGACAGGTTTTCTGGCAGCCTGGATTGCGGCGGGGTGGGGGGAGCTCCTGGCTGTACCTTCTGCCGTGTTGTTGGGATCCTGGCCACGCAGCAATGACGTTGAAATAACAGGGGTTTTGTGGGGATGGGGCTGGGGATGTGAGCAGAGCGTCGAGCAGGAGCTGTGAGCAGGGTGGGAAAAGATGGAGCAAACTTTGCCCCAATGCATCAGCCCCATGGGGTGAGCACAGAGCTGCGTGGTCTGTCCCTGCACCACCACGTGCCCCATCTCACCCCAAACCCAGGAGCTCCAGCACTGTGCAGGGCCTCCTCCTCGCGCTTGGCTGGCAGCGCAGGGGAAGACGCATCACTCGTCCTCCTGTTCCTTTAGTCATCCCCCTCCTCCCCCCAGCTCTGCATCATGGAGGTGGGTGGACGGAAGGTTATCCGGGGCTGCAGCCTCACCCACCGCTTCCCCATTGTGCCTGACAAAGCGTGCCCAGGGGATGGATGCTTCCTTTCTGGGCTGAGTGCTGCTGCACGCTCCAGGCTGCTGGAGGGGCCAAAGCACTGTGTTTGAGGGATGAGAACCCTCTGTCAGAGCAGTGGGCTCGTCCTTGCTGTAAAGACAAGAGCAACCATGGCAGCATATGGGGAGCTGTCTGCAAAGAAACGTGGCAGTGGGTCAATAGGCAGCACATGTATCTGCTGCAGGTGCCGTCCCTACAGCTCTAGCAGCCCCAGTGCCAGCAAAGAAATCTCTGATCTTGATTTCTTCTAGGTTATCAGAATAGTAACAAATGTCTCCTGAATGATGGCCAGAGCTGGACATGTTGTCAGGAGTCCTCCTTTGGATCCTCTGGTTGGGTACAGCCATCCCAGCCATGGGTCCATGCAGGGCCCCCAAGGTTCCCTACCCTCTGTGGGTGAGCAGCACCTCCAGGCACCCAGGATAGAACTTGGTCTGAGCATGGCTGTGTATGAGAGGCAGGCATGGTAGGATGTGACTAAGTGTCAGCTCTTCCGCATGAGAAAACAAGGCAACAAGCCATCTGATTTCCAAGGCAGGGCAGAAAAAAATAAACAGTAATTGTCTGCTTGCATCAAGCACGGCACTGGGAGCAGCGTCCATAAGTGTGTGTGATGGAGCAGGGTGCTGTGAGCAAGGACCAGGCAGCAGAAGTACCCCTGGTGTTGGGACGCTGCTGGGACATGGCAAGCACTGGGACTCCTTCCTCACAGCAAGGCTTCATCTCTATCCTTACACCTCCCTAGAGCAGATTTGGGCACCAGCACTGCAGGCGTCAGCCTTGGACCATGAGTACATGTAACACCCAGGGGCTCACTGGACATTAAGACCCAGCGTGGTCTTGCTGGAGCCACTGGACTGCCAGCACCTGACCCAAGCCCCTCTTCTCTGCATGGACCATGAGAGTGGTGTCTCCTCCTGGGGAGCTGCCAGCAAAGGGAGGTTTCTCCGCCAAGGACCACCCCCTCGTCCCTCAGCTCAGTCTCTCACAGAGACGTGGTGGTGAGGGAGGTCCTGGCAGCTCCCACGCTCCTGCTCCATCTGTTGGGTGCTCCGCACTGAGCGCCGGGCTGACGAGCACCCATCTTCCTTGGCCACGCAGCCACTGCCTGCACAGCAGCCCAGCCCAGGAGCTCGCTGGGTTTTGGGGACAGCGTGGGACAGACGCCCCGTGTGCTTTCCTGCAGGGTAACTCTGGCCTCGGCTTCAGCATAGCAGGAGGGATCGACAACCCCCACATTCCAGATGATCCCGGCATCTTCATCACCAAAATCATCCCCGGGGGAGCGGCGGCCATGGATGGACGTTTGGGGTGAGTGTGCGGGGCTGGGGATGTCACCGTGCCTCCTGGTCCCACTGCACAGCTCCCAGCCCTGCTCTCTCCCAGCCCTTTCCCCTTGGGCAGGCCCCCTCTCCAAGCGTCCTCCTGCTATCAGCATCCCATCTTCTCTCTGGCTCTTAACCATTGCCGGATCCATCCTTCCCCCTTCTCCAGCATGGGGACTGTCTCCCCCATAGCCTCCACTCCTGAGGAGGAACCTTGCTGTCACCCCACATTTTGTCACTGGCACATCCCAAAGCACAGGATCCATCCAACTCAAGCAGCTCCCCTTGTGCAAGGGTCTGGGTGGCGGAGGTGACCGTGGTGGTACAGGGCTGGCAGTGCTGGGGAGCTCAGGATCACACCATGCCTGTAGGGTAAATGACTGCGTGCTGCGGGTCAACGACGTGGACGTCTCCGAGGTGGTGCACAGCAAAGCAGTGGAGGCCCTGAAGGAAGCGGGCCCTGTGGTGCGGCTCGTGGTGCGGCGCCGGCAGCCCCCGCCAGAGACCATCATGGAGGTCAACCTGATGAAGGGACCCAAAGGTGAGCAACAGGAGCTGTGGCAGGGGGTCCCCTTGGTTTGGGGGCATTGTGGGGCGGGATGCTGTGGGATAGGATGCTACATGGGGGGGCGCTGTGGGTGCAGGGTGTGAGGTAGCCCCGCATCAAAGCTCACAGTGAGAAGGTGTCCCATTGCCCAGGGTTGGCAGCGGGGTTGGCTGCATCCAACCATCCCTCCTCTCTCCCCTCCCCTCCTGCTCATCCCCAGGACTGGGCTTCAGCATCGCAGGGGGCATTGGGAACCAACACATCCCTGGGGACAACAGCATCTACATCACCAAGATCATCGAGGGAGGTGCTGCCCAGAAGGACGGGCGCCTGCAGATCGGAGACCGGCTGCTGGCGGTGAGCCCCAACCCTCACCTCCACGCTTCTCCCCTGGCCCCTTTCCCAGCATCTCAACCAGGATGGGTCTGACAGCATCTTACTGTCCCTTTGCCCTGTGGCAGGTGAATAACACCAACCTGCAGGACGTGCGGCACGAGGAGGCAGTGGCTGCGTTGAAGAACACCTCTGACATGGTGTACCTGAAAGTGGCCAAGCCTGGCAGCCTGCACCTCAACGACATGTACGCGCCCCCCGACTACGCCAGCAGTACGTAGGCAGCAGCTCTGCACTGCAGGAATGGGGGGTTCCATAGAGGGGATGGGGATGGTACATGCCAGAGCTGGGCTGGGCTCCATGTCTACACTGAGGCCAAGTCCTGCTCCTGATGCCCATTTCCTCTCTTTGCAGCCTTTTCAGCCTTGGCTGACAACCACATAAGCCATAACTCCAGTCTGGGCTACTTGGGTGGTGTGGAGAGCAAGCCTGCGTACCCCGTCCCCCCACAAGTGACCCCATCCAGGTATTCGCCCATCCCTCGGCACATGATCGGGGATGAAGACTTCACCAGGTGAGAACTGCAAATGGGCATCCCCATCCCTGCCCCTTCGCTTTCCCTTTCTCTCTCTGACCCTGTCCCTGCATCCTGTCATGTGCTATAAAAGCTTCCAGTTCTGGGCTCCATGCAGGGAGGGGAGGGGCTGGGGGGGGGTCGCAACTCTTGGTAGTGCTGTACCTCCTCTTGCTGTGCTCACTGATGCCAGAACAGCTGTACCGGGGCCAGGGCTGAATGCTATGTGCTCAGGACGGATGCTCAGGTCAGGAGCAGGGCTGGCTCTGCTTTATGAGCAAGGCTGCCACATGGCATCGGAGTTGCTGCAGCCTCATCAGAGCTGGGATGACCCCATTCTGTGGTGTTTTTGGATCCCAGAGCAGGAGGTAGAACCCCAGCCATCACATCCACCTCATTGATTTCTCATCTCCTGGTGCTCAGCTGGACCCTGATGCATGCTGTGACCTCTCTGGATGCAGCTATTCATGTGCTGCCGGGGCACCACGGGAGGATGCAGTGCTGTAGGAGCTCCGCTTTCTCCATGTGCATTGCACTGCCAAAGGAACTGATTCCCAGTGCCACCACTCCATCTGTCCCTCCTTGGGGACCCCTGATCCCATTGGATTCCAGGTGCACTGGTGCCCTTCTTTATGGGCCAGAAAGGGATAAGAGCATCCTGACACCTGGAGTGTGGTGGGCACAGTGCAGCAGGAGCTGGCGGCTGCTAGAGGATGGTGCTGCCCTGCCAGGACCCCACTGCTGCTGAGCTGCTCCCCACTGCAGCCTCCTTCCCTGCTGTGAGCATGGACTGCTCAGAACAGAATCCCAGCATATCCTGAGTCAGAATGGACCCACAAGGATCATCAGTCCAATTAGAGGCTGCATAGAGGAACCCCAGATTTCAAACCCTGTGTGCACTGCTCAGGTCAAGGTGTCAGTGCCACAGTGTCCAGGATTCATCTGCAGGAACCTGCCCAGCATGTCTGGAGCACATACTGTGACTGGGAGCTGAGATGAGAGATTCACCTGGCTGGGGCTTTGTTTCCTCTCCTGCAGCATCTCTACCTTCACTGCTGGGCTCCAGCAGCAGGCACTGCTCACACCGAGCCAGCTCTCAGGCAGCAGCAAAGCAAGGATGCGGGGCTCAGCAGCAGGGCTGAGTACTGGTGGCAACCCCGGGATGTGGCTGAGCCTCCATGGAACCCAGCCATCCCAGTGGGCTTTCCCCAGTCCTCTCCAGTCCCTGCACACCCCAATCTGAGCCTTGAGCTCTGCTGAGCTCAGTATCTTCTGAAGGTCACAGGGGTCGGCCCCTGCCCCATCAGCAATGCACAGCTGCAGGGCTGAGTGGTTCTGGAAGGAGAGGTGGCCCCAGTGCAGCGGGGGGCAGGAAGGGGTTAAGCCCACAGGGTCTAACAGGCGCCGGAGTGTCCGTCCTCTGTGCTTCCATAAAAATCCCGGCGGTGGGCATGGCACTGGGAAGCCGAGTGCCCCACGGCCACGCCGGGTGGGAGCAGAGGACACAGCACGGGGTGAGAGCTTGGGGAGCTCCTGCCCTGAGCCGCAATGTTCACCGTCAACGTCTCCTCCTCCATGTCCTACCGGGGACAGCCGTCCCCTTCCAGGCAGCGGCAGGGCCACGGGAGCAAGTGTGAGCCGAGGTACGGTACGGGGCCAAGGCACGGGGCAAGGAGCTGAGAGGAGAGCTGGGAGGGTCTGGCAGGGCGTCCGTCTGTCCGAATGTCCGTCTTCTGCTTTCCACGTTCCTTATAAGGTGACAGCCCGAGCTGTCCAAGCAGCGCTGAGCCCATCGGGACACCCAGCCCGGTGCGTCCAGTGCATCCACCCCGCACCGACAGCCGCGGTGCCGGGCCGGCCGGCCGGTCCGATGGAGCAGGGAGCTGCTGTCTGTCTTTCTGATGGCAATGATTTATTTTTTTCCTAGCTGAAAATCAGTGCCGGGTGGCTGCGGGGCCGGGCGGCCTTTGTGCCAGCGCCTGCCTATTGTCTGAGCTGCACCAGAATTAAGTCACCACTGAAACATCCGGGGCTGCTCGTTTGCCACGCAGGGCTGCGCTGTGCCCGTCCTGTGTGCAGCGAGGGGTGCGCTCACCCCGTGCTGGCATCGTCCCCGGTGTCTCCACGTGCTCTCCCACCGCCGTGTGCCGCGTCCACAGCCCTCCGTCCCCATCTGTGCTCCACCTCGTGTCACCCCGAGCCCCTCCCGTGTCCCCGTCATCGCGAGCGGCCCAGCCATCACGTCCCTTTGTCTGTCCCCGCAGAGAGCCGCGCAAAATCATCCTGCACAAAGGCTCCACCGGCCTGGGCTTCAACATCGTCGGGGGTGAAGATGGAGAGGGCATCTTCGTGTCCTTCATCCTGGCCGGAGGCCCGGCAGACCTCAGCGGGGAGCTGCGGAGGGGAGACCGCATCCTGTCGGTGAGCCGCGGGGGCGGAGCTGCCCCGGTCGGTGCGGCGGGGCCGGGCGGGGTGCGGGGCTGCGGGCGCTGAGCCCACGCACGACTCTGTCCCCGCAGGTGAACGGCGTGAACCTCCGTAACGCCACCCACGAGCAGGCGGCGGCGGCGCTGAAGCGGGCGGGGCAGTCGGTGACCATCATCGCGCAGTACCGGCCCGAAGGTACCGGGGGGAGGGGAGGGTGGGCGGAGCCTAGTATGCAAATGAAGCGTCGTGGGCGTGGCCAGTGTAAATAAGGGGGTGGCGCGCTGTATGCAAAGAGGGGCGGGGCTCCGCGCGTGGACGAGGGGGGCGGGGCGGCGACTGGCGCGCGGAGAGAGCGGCCGAAGGGGGCGGCCCGGCGAGGCGCCGATTGGCTTAGAGACGGGCCGGGAGGCGGTGCCCGGCGGGAAGCGCGGGCGGTGATTGGGCGGCGCGACGGGGGGCGGGGCGACGGCGTCCCGCCGGCCGTGCCTGCGCGGCTTTGTGTGCGGGCCGGGCGGCTCAGGGGCTGCTGCCGGGGGCGCCGCCGCCTCCCACCGCGCCGACCTGCAGGTGAGCGGGGCCGAGCGGCCCCCGCACGTAGCCCGGTTATCGCCTCCTCTCCGCCCGGCTCGCTCTGCCGGGAGCGGGGCCGGCGGGGAGGCTGGGCCCCGCCGGGAGGGGATCGGCTCCGGTGGGGTTGCGGTCGGGATCTCTCCAGCTCTCGGCCCTGCGGCCTGCAAGAGAGAGCGGGGCCGCCTCCCGTGTGCCGCTCCTCCGGTGCGCGGTGCGGGCCGGGCCTTGGGGGGCCGTCGGCGAGGCTGCGAGCATCCCCGGGCCGCGCTCCGAGCAGCGTGCGGGCAGCAGCCCGGCATTACCCTGACAACAACGCTTCATTAGCGCCGGCCTCTAATTCACCCGGCGGAGGCGTCGCTGCTGCCGGGAGCCGCCCGCCCGGGGCACGGAACGGGTGGGGAGAAGCCCTGGAGAGCGCGGAGCCGCTCCGTGCCCGCGGCGGACAAAGAGCTGCGCCCGGCTGGTCCAGCACCGCGCCGAGCCCCGGAGCCGCGTGTGGCTGCGCTTTGTGCCCCCACGTCCCATCCCGGCCGAGCGGGGCCCTCCGGAGCCGTTAGTGGCACTCGGAGCTGCGCTGTGGGTGTGGTTTTGTTTGTTTGCTTTCTGTTGGTGCTGTGTTCTGCTCGGCGTTTGCGTTTGGTTGGGTTTTTTTTTCCTCCCTCTTTCCAGGAAGCGTTTCACGTTCTCGTATTTCTGGCCCCGTTTGGCGGAGGTGCCGACCAGAGCCGTTTCCAAATGTCAGATGGGACAAGTTGTTTGGAAAGCACTCTGGAATCGGGCTGAGCTGACGGTGCTTTGCAGCTGCTGCTTCCTGGGGCACTGTTGTGCTGTGCGGCAGCTCCCGGTATCTGGGTGCTACTGCAGTGATGTGGGGCTGCAGACCCCCACTGGCTGCTGCGTGGCTCTTGCAGGTTCAACGTAGCGTGCTCCAGCGGTGATCTGGTTTAGCCCCACCTCCGTGCAGCTGTGAGGCTGCTTGCATCAGTTTGGGGTGTGAGGGCCCTCCCAGTTGGGCTCTGTGAGCACAGGGGAGCAAGGTGGCAAAGGAAGCATGGAGCTGGGGAAGGGGCAGCACTGGGAGCTGCAGCCTCTGTGCCTGGCGCTGACCCAGAGCTGCAGCGAGGCTGCTCCATTCCACGCTGCTCTGGGCTGTCTGTAAGGTCCTTTCCTTCTGAGTGTGTCTCCCTGTGGACTTTGCTGTTAGCACTATTGCTTGGGTTTGGCAGTTCCACCTCCTGAAGTGGAGTAAAGCTGTGATATCCTTTGCTAAACCCAGTATGGTCACGTAGCGTGCTGCTGGAAGGGGCCTGCGGAGACCTCACTGCGACTTCCAGGAGTTGCAGTGCTTGCTTTTGTCTGCGTGCTTTGACACAGCTCAGCTCAGAGCATGCTCACTGTGTGCTCACAGTGAAAGGCAAGCCGTGGAGCTCACCATGGGGTCTGCATGGGCTGCAGCTGGAGGGTCTCTGGGATGCGCTCGTGGCTGCATCCAGCCTGGCCCATGCAGGTGGTTCCTGCACCTAAAGCAGCACGTGTGCACCAGGCATTGTGTGTGCTTAGGGATTGCTCTCTGCTGCTCTCTAACAGCTCTTTCCCCCCTTGCATTCTTTGCAGAGCAGCTGCGCAGGGATCAGGGCCAGAGCCCTGTGTGGGGTGGCGGGCAGCGGCCCCAACTGCGCTTCAGCTCTGCTGCTGCACACCGACTCCATTTGCTGGGTTTGTTTGCCATAGAAACAGCAGCTCTGCAGGGAAATGAGCTCGGGGATGGCAGCGAGCATTGGCCCGGGTGGAAGCAAAGCCAGCTCTATTGAAAACAGGATGTGTTTTCCTCTGTGAGGGCAGAGGGAGCAGCGGACAATGGCCCTGTGGATGTCTAATCCCAGAGCTTTGCAACCTGGGCAGCCCAAATCCCTTTGGGCTTTCTCATGGAAGAATGCAGAGGCCAAAGGTTCCTCTGGGGTGAGATGGGGGCTGCTCTGTGCCCTGTGGGCTCAGGGCCCTCCCCGGGAGCACCTGCACGGGGCAGCCCTGGATCGGGGGCGGACATAAGAGTGCTGTGTCACATTGTCAGCTTGCAAGGTGGTGAGAACAAAGTGCTGCTCCTGCTGGCGTCAGGTCCTCTTGCAACAAGAGGAGTGAGTTCACCTGTTGCATATTTTCGGGGTTGATAAGGGTGTCCTGAACGCATCCAGTGCCCGGGTGCTGTGGGAGTGCCAGAGGTGGGGATTAGCAAAGAGCTGCTGATGTTCACCTCCCTGCTGTACAGCGGGCGTGCTTCCTAGGTGAGGTTCTGCCACACAGCAGCTCTGCTTCCAGGATGCAGAGGCAAAGTGGATAGGAGCCAGTGGGCAGAGATAGAAGCGCTGCTTGCTGGAGGTTATCTGCTGATAATTGTTGGGGTGGCTGTTCCAGCATGCTGATAAGGGGGGCCTGTTTGCAGCTGAGTGCTCACTCCTAGGGTAACCTTGCAGGAAGGCTCCAGCTGTGCTTTCAAAACTCGATGTTGGCAGCGCCTGCTGGCATTGGGGGGGGTTCCTGCATCCCGTTAGATTGCAGTCTGTGCTACTCAGGGTGCTCAGCATTGCAGCTTGCTTGCTTGCTTTCTGCTGAGGGGAAGCCTTTGAGCAGCACGCAGCGTGTCAGGGAAGGTGGCAGCCCCATCTGTGACACCGTGCAGGACACGGCTCAGTTCAGGAGCCCCAGCAATGAGCTGCACCTCCCCCTGCCTCCACAGGAGCATTCTTCACAGCAGCTTCTCTATAAGATCCAGGCAATTGCACCCTGTGTATGAACTTTCATGTCATGGAGTGTTGCCCGTGAGATTTTAACATGCCTCTGAGCATCTGCACTACGGTGCTGACTTACATTATGTGAACCCATCTGCTTCCTTTCTCTCCCCCTGCCCTGGGCTGCCTGAATCTTACAGTGTGAGCGTTATGGGGAGAAGCAGCAGCACGGGTGGATGTAATGCTTCCTATGGGGCACAGCAAGTTCAGCAGGTAGATGGACCAGGAGAGCATGGGTGGCCCTGAGCCACGCAGAGCAGCCCCTCTCTGATTGCAGGGCGAGCTGCTGTCTGAGAGCTGCAAAGAGGAAACCTGGCTTGCTTAACCCTTCTGGTTGAACACCCTGCGAGGCGAGCACAGCAGCAGGCAGCCTGCAGATGGCTCGTCAAGCTGTCCCACACGCAGGTTCACATTGCACTGCATATGCTGGCGTTTGGGGTTTGAAGCAAACCAGCAGAGCAGGCTTCAGAGGCTGGGGCTGCAGCTCAGCTCCTCTGTGCGGCTGCAGAGTTTTTGTGTGCAGGTTTAGGGTTTGTGGTATATCTTTCTTTTTCTTTAGTAAAAATGCAGCAGTTCTGTACCAAAGGCGAATCCTTAACCTGCTCTGGCTGCACAGTTTAGAGCTCCATAGCCAGGAAATGCCGACCCATAGTTGCTTAACCCCAGCCCCATGAGTGTCTGCACTGAAGGAACAGTCCCTGTGCATGGTTAAGGGCTTTCAAACGCAGCTTGCTGTGCACCAGGATGTGGGATGTAACTACAGTGTGTGTACGCAGGACAGAATCGGTGAGCCCAGGTGCTTGGTGTGAGTCATGGCACTGCTGGGGGCTTTCAGAACCAAAAGTTTTCCATAGATCTCCGAGCCTGGGAAGTCTTTGGCAGCTCCTTTCCTGTCTACCTTGGCTGAGCGGGGCCGCTGCCTCCGCCCTGTGCTCTGGGACCGACCTTTACACCCAGCTGAAGGTCGCAGCGGCACAGAGGGAGGAGCTGCAGGTGGTGGCAGCTCCCGTCCTGCTGCTGCCGGAGGTGCTGGTGGCTTCTGAAGGGTCTTGCGCTGCTTGGGATGTAGGTGAGGCCAGGTGAATTCCTCCTCTCCCTTCCTAAGGCCGTGCTCTGTCCCCTATCCCAAGGCACGGGCAGGCTGGGGGCTGCCAGCGAGCTGTGGGCCGTGCTGCACGGCCATGCTGTGTTGTTGGCCTGCAGCTGATGGTCCCCTGTGAGCTCTCACTCTTTCTGCATCTTTTATTTAAGCTCTCTGCAAGGTGACCTCAGCCTTGGGACAGGAGTGTGCGGGGCAGCTGCCAGCCCTCCTTGTTTGTGTATGAGGAAGGATGGGCTCGTGGGCAAGATGCCCTGTGGGCAGGCTGCGGCTGCCTCTCTTGGTGCTTCCGGGGTTCATCTGGTTGGTGGCAGAGACCTGGGGGCGACCCCTGCCTGCACTGACCCTCTGTCTCCTCACAGAGTACAGCCGCTTCGAGTCCAAGATCCACGACTTGAGAGAGCAGATGATGAACAGCAGCATGAGCTCTGGCTCCGGCTCGCTTCGGACAAGTGAGAAGAGATCCCTCTATGTCCGGTAAGACTCATCCCATCTCTCTGTCAGTGCCGTCTCCAGACTTGAGGTCACTTGCTGCCTGCAGAGATCAAGGAGGAGGAGGAGGTCACTTTCCTCCTGAGGGAGGGGCTGTTGGGCGCGTGCAACCATGCGGGACCCACTCCAGTTTTGCCACAGTTCTGGCCAGGAGACCCATCCTAAGTGCACATGCAAGGGCTGTGGGAGGCGGGTGCTCACAGGGTGCACCTTCCAGGAGCTGCCTGTGCTGCTTCTGGGTGTGCCCGGCACTTGGGAACGAGGAAGGAGAATGTGTCAGTGCAGCCTCACAGATGAGCAACTCATCCCTGGGCAGGTGCACCCACAGCAGCCAGGATTGCTTCCTTGCACCTGTGGGTGGACATTGCGCCTTTGTGAGGATGTGCTGCCCTGCTGCTACAAGGGGAGGACGGCGAGCTTTATAAATAAGGCATGGAGCTTGGAGAGTGCAGCAGTGGGTTTTGCACTCCTTCAGGGCTGAGTGCTCTTCACTTAAATACCTTTTAAACAGGCGGCTGTGCAGAGAGCTGGGCTGTGCTGCAGCCAGGCAGCTGCATCCCAAGGTGAGCTGCTGGGGATGGAGAGGCCCAAGGGAGGATGCAGGCAGCACTGCCCGCTCTGCACTAACTGGCTTCTCTGTTGCCGCTCGTGCAGCGAGATCTGGCTGGAGGGGAGATGAGCTCTTAGGAGGATTATGGCTTTGATCCCGAGTTGCGCTTTTGGTTCAGAGCCAGGCACGGAGCAGGCAGGGGTTAAGCAGCCACACGGTGCTGGCTCCGTGACTGCTTGGTGCCCCCCGCCCTGCTGGCCGCTGCCCCTGCCACCCCCTGGCTGGCTGCAGTGTCTGCTTTTTGCAGTGAGAAGCAACGCGGTGGCAGCTAATGAGCGATTGAAATTTGCTTATTAAAATCAGCCTGCAACTCCTCACCTTGGGTTGCGGGTTGGGGTTGGCAGAAGCAAGGGATGCTTCTCTTTCCCTGCAGGGAGGAAGGTTGAGAGCTGAGGCTGCGTGTCTTGCAGCAGGGCTGTGCTGTGTAGGAGGGTTTGGGGGCTCAGGGTCCCCATGCCCAGACAGACGTGGGGCAGAGCCATGTTATGTTCCCGCAGCTCACGGTTTCACGAGGCTCTGCTGGATTTGCCATCTGCTGCCCCGCTGACACCCTCACCCGTGAGCGTGTGAGAGCTGCCCCAGCCCTTCTGGGCGGGGTGGTTTCGAGCACAGGTTGCCTGAAACCGGCTGAGCTGCTGCCTTGTGGACAGGACATCAATTATGGGACGTGCTACCGAACTGCTCGAGTCAGCACCGCCAGCACCGCCAGGCCGTGGGGTGCACAGGGCGGCGTGGGGCCCAGTGCTCACAGCCCACCTGGGCAGGGCAGCTTCCCAGCACTCAGCAGGGCAAAGTCCACCAGCAGCTGGGCCGGGCAGGGGCTGGGACGGCTTAGTGCTGGCTCTGGGAGCAGGCCTGGCACTGCTCCGCTGCTCTGCAGCCAGCTTGCTGCTCCTGCAGGGGATGGGGCTGAGTGGAGAAGGGCTGTGCCTCGCAGGGCTGCTGTTTGGCTCCAGCAGGCCGGCTTCTCATCCAGCAGCGCTGAGTTCCCCATGCAGGCACTGAGGGGAGCCTGGCCAGCAGGCACCCTGCAGCTGGGAGCAGGCCGTGGGGCTGAGAGTGCTGCTGGCTCTGGAACCTGCCCGGCCGGTTCTCTGCTCTTTCCTTCCTGCTAATTGCACTCTCCTCATTCCTAATGGCGCTGGTCTGGCTGGGGCGTGCCAGCCACGCACGCAGCCTTATCTTTTGGCAGGGAGCAGAGGTGCCTGGCAGGGCTGCTTGCCTCCAGCTGAAGGGCCCCGCGGTGCTGCACTGCTGCTGCCACGTGCTGTGCTCGGGGCCATGCGTGTTTCTGTTCTCCTGTGGGGCCAAGCACTGGAGCCTCCCAGCAATGGCCCTGAATAAGCTGGGGAAAGCAGAGCGAGCTGTTGGCTGGGTGAACCTCAGGGCTGCATCAATTTATCAGGCCTCAGCACAGAGGGCTCCCTGTCCTTCTGGTCCAGGAGCTGCTTGGGTCACCGTGCTTAAAGAAGGATGTGACCCAAGAAGAGCACATGCAGCTCTCTGCTTAGTGCTCCATCGCTCATCCGTGTCCCGGTTGAAGCCAGCACAGGGCTACTGCAGGAGCTGGTTCTGTGCCTGAGCCTGGCCAGGCCCTTCATTTCAGCCCTGTGGCTGAGATCTGGCACCTGAGCTCACCATCCTGGTGCAGGCAGGTGCTGGTGCCCGGGAGGCAGAAGGTGGTGATGCTGAGTCCTAGGGTGCTCACAGGGGACAGTTCCTGTGATCTGACGGTTCTCTCTGGTCTGGAAGATGAGCTGGTGCTTTGCAGTCTGCACACTGACACTGCTGCCAGAAATGAGGACCTGCAGGTAGATCTTGGCTGCTTAGTCAAAAGCAGATCACTCTATAGCTGTTCCTGCAGCAGCTCAGCATGGGGTTATAATTTAGCCAGTCAGGATGAGTAGGATAAAACTGGGAGGAACTGGGAACAGCGGCAGCTTTCACAACAGTGCAAGAATTGGTGCTGCTCTTCTGCTTCCCAGGAGAGGGGAGCCCCAGCTTACCTGGAGCCTCCGCAGGGAGGGAGACCTATGCTGGCCGTCAGCTGCCGTGCTGGCTGGGGAGAAGGTTCTTAGTAAATGTAGCAGAGAAGCAATTTTTGAGAGTCAGCTTGCTCTGCAGGAGGCTGGTGTGCTTTGCCTGTTGCTTTTACTATTTATGGAGCCACGGTTAAAAGGATTCAGCTTGACAATCAGTGTGACTTGTTCTGTGTTGCTTCAGACCCCCTCGGGGTTCCTCATAGTGGAAGGAGGTGATGAGCAGGGCAGAGGGTGGTGTTATTATGGCTTTCCTCTTCTTTTCTGCCTGGATGAGGCCGGCAGCTGGCTGAGAAGTGCTCACCGTGCCCCCACACTCTGCCTGGGGGGAGAGTGGGGCTGACCTCATGGGAGTGAAAATGGGGCTCCCAGTTGTGCTGCCACTAACAGTGCTCTGAATGGCTGCTCATCTGTTCCCATGTGTTGCCGATGGATGTGGAATGGAAAACAGGTCTGGTTTGAGATCTGACATTGGTAGAATGGAGGCCCCTGAAAGCAGCTTGTGGCAAAGGGCTGCAGTGCAGGCGGGCGATAAGGCTCCAGTCGCTTGCACAGGAAGAGCATTAGTGCTTCTCTTCCTTAGTTTAAAAAATAATCATCTTTTCTGCAGCTGGGTAATTTAATATTGGAGACGAAGCTCTTGTACTGTAACTAAATAAACTGTTCTTAGGGGAAGCAATTAAAAATCTGGGATAGTTGTAGAATCAGGTAAGCGCTGAGTTGCACTCATAACTCACAGACCTCCGGAATAAAATACCTCTGCACGTAAACAAGAGCGAAGGCTGTGCGTGCCCTGCAGCCCATTGGCATGACTTCCTCCAGCAGCAGGGTACAGTCACCTCCTGGCCATCTCACACCCTCCTTGGTCACGGCACAGGGCAGGCTCTCCGTTCCTTGCTGCAGGGCAGTCTGCTGGCCCACGGGTGCTGGGTCTCACCCTCTGAACAGATGAGCTGGATTTTCCCTCTTGTGCTGCTTTCCTGATTGGCAGAGGGGAGGGAAACCTTGGGGTCCCATTTACGACCTGTTATATTTTCGAGGCTGCTGAACCTGTTATATATTCTTGTTTGGCTGCTTTCTGACCACAGCCTTCTTGAGCATCTGTGTGGTTTGTGTGCTTCTTGCAGTTCATGTCAAGAGCTAGTTTGTTGGTCCAGGGCTGTCGTTTCTGTGGGAGGTTCATGGTGAGCACTTCACCTGGAGCTTTATGAGGTCTGCAGTGCTGCTGCTTCCTTGGTAGGAGAGGGATTCACTCCTCTCTGTGCTCCTTTTCAGAGCTCTGTTTGACTATGACCGGACCCGGGACAGCTGCTTACCCAGCCAGGGACTCAGCTTCTCCTATGGGGACATCCTGCATGTCATCAACGCCTCTGATGATGAGTGGTGGCAAGCCAGGCTTGTGACACCTCACGGTGAGAGCGAGCAGATCGGAGTCATCCCCAGCAAGAAGAGGTGAGTGCCCATCAGCAGGAGCTGGCTCGCATGGTGCTTTGGTCCTGTGAGCCTCAGGACCCAGCTTCTGGATCTGCACCATGTGGCAGATCTGGTGATATCAGCACAAGGAATACGTGCAGCATTATGGGCATCCCAGGGACTAGCAGCACCTCTTTCCCTTTTAACTTCAGGGTGGAGAAGAAAGAGAGAGCACGATTGAAAACGGTGAAGTTCCACGCCAGGACTGGCATGATAGAGTCCAACCGGGTGAGTGCTAAGCAGGCTCAACGAGACGGTGTGCTGTAGTGGGGCAGGGTGAGTCTGGGCAGCTCGGTGCTCCCATTGAGAGCAGCCAGAGCTGTCCCAGAGCAAGGAGCAGTGCAGTGGATCATCTGAGGCACGGATCCCTTCAGCTGTGTGCAGGGTGGGAGCAGAGGAGCTGGGGCAGCTGTGAAGGTGCTGATGAAGGACGGTGGTTTGGTAGCAGGGTGTCTTCATGGTGGCAAGGGAGCAGAGCACATCCCAGCACAGCCCTGGCAGAGCACACTGGTGGCTGGGAGCTGAATGCAGGTGCCTGATGCTGGCAGAGCTTCCCTTGCATGGAGTGAACGGATGAGGCAGGGAGAACAGCCGTGCTCCTCCTGCAGAGGCTCATCAGCTTCCCAACATCCCTAAAAACACATTTTTCTCCGCATTCAATTATTATTTTCCCTGCATTACAGTTTTCATGTAATCCCCATGATTTCATTTCAGGGTAACCGCCCTGCCACAGCTCCTCATCGTCTCTCCATTTTAATTTTCCTCACATGCGTTAAACGCCATTGTTTTTTCTGTCCTCCCTTCCATCTCCATCTTCTTCACAGTCGATCAAAACGAAACGTAAAAAGAGTTTCCGCCTCTCTCGAAAGTTCCCATTTTACAAGAGCAAAGAGAACCTGGCCCAGGAGAGCGGCGGACAGGAACGTAAGTAGCAGCTGGCAAGAGAGGGCAACGTGCAACCCCCCGAGCTCCCACCTCCTGCCTTGAGGAGGGGAGATGTGCCACGTTCCCATAGCCAGCAAGCCCAGTGCCTGCCTGCGTTGGCCAAACTGTGCTGCTCCTGCCAGGCAGGCTGAGGCCGTGCACGTGCCCTGCTGCACTTTAGCCCTCCCAACCACCGTCAGGCATGGATGCGGCCCAGGGCTCGTTCAGGTTCTGTGCCCATATCAGCCCTACCAGCAGCTAGGGAGCAGCCTGAGCCTGAAATCAAAGCGGCAGCTCCTGTAGCACTCGGGGTGGATGCCAACCAAGTGAGGAACCTCCTGGCTGCATTTCTTGTCCCTGTGCACTTAATGAAGTCCCAGGCATGAGTGCCCTGCACAGGCAGGCTCACCCATCTGCTGCAAGCCCAGCTGCCTCTGGCCTTGTCTCTGCACGGGCTGGCTCTCTCTTTCTCATGTTTGGTGTCTTCATCCTTTCATAACTTTATACTTGCCTACACTTCTGCTCTGCCTCCTCCTGCTCTCTCCCATGTGAGCTCTGCTCCCTCCCTGTGCCTGCCAAGGGCTGCTCCCCCTCCCAGAGCAAGGGGTGGCTGAGCAGTGCAGGAGCTTGGCCCTTGTCCTTGGTTGGGCTGAGGGGGACATCCTGGCTGTGTTCACTGTCTCCCATAGAAGTGACTCTCTGCTACCTATTCCTGACAATCTCCAAGCCTTTCCTGTAGGTGAAACCCCGTGGCTGTGAGGGAGGTGTGCTCTCGCTGGCAGAAGCACTGCCCACACTCAGCAGCTGAGACACATCCTGGCTTCTTGGCTGCAGACTTTGGGGAATACCCAGCTCTCACCCAGGGCTCCCAGTGAGGGCTGGTTGTGCTGCAGCTCCTCTCTCCCTGGCAGGCAGGGCTGTGCACAGACACATCCCGTGTGTAGAAAAGGATGGGAGAAAGGGGTGGGGGTGTAACCTCGAGACATCTCCAGGTTTGAGAGCTGAGTGTTCAGCTCCTTGCTCCAAATCCCGACATCAGGAATGCTGGAGCCTGCAGTAGGTACCCAGGGAAAACTGAGAGGCAGCTGCACAACTCCTCTGGAGCAAACTCACTTCTTGAAAGTGTTCTCCCAGTTCAAGGATAGAACAGCCTGCCCTTGCTGGGTTAGGTGAGCAGCTGTGCCCAGCCTCTCCTCTTTCCAGGTGCTAAATTGCATTCGCTCCTCCAGTGAGTGTTCACAGAGAACGCTGCAGGCCTCGTGTTTTTGTAAAGAGGAGAGCAAGTGGGCAAGGCAGAGCTGTGTCCCTGCCCAGGTGCCAGCACATTGAGTGCTCCCCTCCGGCACCCTCCTAGGCTTGGCAGGGGGCAGCTGGAACCAGCGCCCACTTCGTTCAGCCAGGCTGCATGGAGGTCTCAGTGACAGCACGATGGCTGTGATGGTGTGTGAAGTCTGTGTGTCCAGGTTCCTGCAGGGCATGTGGCTGGGCTCGCAGTAACCGCTGCTTGTGGCATGCTGGAAAGCCTCTGATGGAACAGACCTGGGCCATTGGAAGCTTTTCCTGTCCTGGCTACCCTTATTTGTTGTAGGGTGTGGGTGCCTTGCTCTGTGTGCAGGGCATGGCCATTGGCTGGTGGCTGCAGGAAGCAGTGAGGATGTGACCTGTGTCGGAGGTGGCGTAGCAGCAGGGAATGGGATGGCATAGGGGTGCCAATGGAGCACAGATCAGCTCAGTGCCTGCAGCTGAAGGTCACTGAAGCACTGCTCTTGGCCTGCCCTCCAGTACGGGACATATGGCATGGGCACAGGGCAGGCTGCGCTCTATGCCAGCAGCATCAGAGCAGCCTGCAGGCAGCTCCCTTGCCACGCTCTGCTGTGCTGCCCATCCTGGTGCACTGCTTGCAGCAGGGGGATGTGGGCAGCTTGTGCACACAGGTGGGGAGAAGCATCCCCCAGCCATGCTGTTAGAGCTGTGTCAGTGCTCTTTTCCCCTCCAGAGGGGCTTAAGGGAGAGCAGAGCTGCATGCAGCAAAAGACCAAGTGAGGCTGTATGAGAAACGCCTTGTGGCTGCGGCAGAGCTTCAGGGGGACCCACAGTGGCCTCCAGGTGCAGCCAGAGCGGTGTGAGGGTCTGCTGGGGGGTCAGCAGCTCTTGGTGAGATGTCGGTGTCACCGCCGGGAAACGTTTCTTAACATCACTTGCAGTTACAGCTCTGGGCCGTTCCGCACTCCTGTCACTAATGCTCATCTGGCTCTGTCTTCTTCTCCCCTCCTCTCTGACCGCCCCTCTCCTGCGCTCTTTTTCTCTCCCTTCTCCCCCTTCTCGCTGTCTGTGAAATCAGGACTTCCCTGGGTTAAGTGACGATTATTATGGAGCAAAGAACCTGAGTAAGTGGAATTGCAACTCGCATCGTTCACTTTCCATCGCCAGCACGCGTTGGGGGTGCCTGGTGGCTGCGCTTCTCTGGGTGCGGGGCACGAGGAACCCCATGGGTTTGATTGCCTCTCCCAGCAGAGGGTTCTGAAGGTGCTGTACTGGGGAGGGGATGGGCAGATTGCCTGGGGGATTTGGCTGTGCCCTAAGCGCACACAAGGGCCTGCCTGTGGCACCCTCGGGAGCAGGTGAAGGTGTCGTGCCACCTTCCTTTGATGGTGTATGATTGCCCATGTTCCCAGAGCTGCTTGGCTGCACACCCCAAACCCTGCAGAGCCAGAGCTGTGCCGAGTGGGGCAGGCCAGCCTCTGTGGGGAGGTCACAGCACTGGGACCAGCCAAAGCAAAGCAAAGCCCCGAACTCTGTCCCATCCTGTCACTGTCTCGTCTCTGTGAGTCCCAGCCCGTTCCTGCAGGCAGCTCCCCACCCCTGCCCTTCGTGTGCATGCTGCACCCTGCCAGCCCTGCCCGCAGCCCCGCTCCCAGCACCTCCCCCCATCTCTCAGCATAGCCGAGCAGAAGAGGTTCCCCCGCACATCCCCCTGAGCGTGACAAAGGGCAAGAGATGCTGTTCTGCCCCAGCACCCCGCTCCCAGCCCTCCCCATGGGTGCCAGGGTGCCTTTCTGGTGGTGCCACCTGGCTGCCCTGCTCTCAGTTGCCAGCACTGGGTGCCAGCTCACGTGCCCTTGGCAAGCGCTGGCTCTGAAGATGGTCTCTCTGGTTGCTTTGCAGAGGGCGTGACATCAAACACCAGTGACAGCGAGAGCAGTTCCAGTAAGTGTGTGTCTCTCCTGCTGTCTCACCTCTGTGTGTGTGTGTGTGCACTCCCATCTCGTCCTGTCCCAGTGTTGTTTCTATTCGGAGGCTGTTCCTTCCTGCTGGTGGTACCGAGATGCTGGGCCAGCTGCCATCTCGGGTTTTGGGGTGCAAGACAACTCGGGTCTGGCTGCAGCCAGTGCTCCAGTTACCCCCAGTGCTCCTCTAAATGCCTGCAGTGCACCCACAGCTGTGCCCACTCATATCCAGGCCTGCAGTAGAGGAGGAGGAGGCTGATACTGGCTGGGTGTGAGAGCCTGTCCTCAGTGCAAGGGGTGGCTGGGGATTGGAGGCTGCTGCCAATGCTCACCCATCTCTCCTCGGCTCTGTTTCAGAAGGACAAGAGGACACTATCCTGTCATACGAGCCAGTGATACGGCAAGAAAGTAAGTCCTTGTGCTGGGCTGTGGGTGTCAAACCCCCTCCCCCGGTCACAGCTGTGCTGTGCATGGCTAGCTGGGGTGATCTTCAGCTCAGCAGAGCTGGGTTTGGCCCCTGCTGAGGATGGGGTCAGGTGGGGGTTTGGAAAAGGTTCTGCACCAGAGGGCAGTGGGACTGGAACGGGCTGCTCAGGATGGTGTAACAGCCCTGAGTACTGGAGTTCAGGGGGTGTTCAGGTAATGCTTTCAGACACGAGGTTTGGGTTTGGAGTGTGGAGGCAGGAGCTGAGTTGGTGAGCCCTGTGAGTCCCTTCCAACTATTCAGGGGTTCTGTTCTGAGCAGTTCCCCCTCAGCAGTCCGTCCTTGCCAGCATCTGGATCAGTCTCTTAGGGCCCACAGCCTGCATGTCCACATGTCCTGGCTGTCAGCTCTGTGCCTCGAGCAGCAGAGCAGCTTTGCTGATCTTTGACCTGTGAGACTGTGGCACCTTCCCTGGGGCAGTTCCTGCACCTGGCCCAGCTGCACGCTGCCAGAGGGGATGGAGATGCTGCATTCCAGCTGCCTGTACATATCGCCTGGGTTGGATGTGGATGATATCGAACGCAACCTGAAGATGAACTTCCACAGAGCTTCCCAGAGCGTGGGTTGGTCTGAGCCGTGGCTTTTGTTTGCAGTTCACTACGCCAGGCCTGTGATCATCCTGGGGCCCACGAAGGACCGAATTAACGACGACCTCATCTCTGAATTTCCACACAAGTTTGGTTCCTGCGTGCCACGTGAGTCCCCACAGAGGGCAGAACCATGTGGGTTCAGGTGGGTCGTACCAGCTCCGCTCCTGATGCCTTTTCTCCTCCAGATACCACCAGGCCTCGGCGTGACAATGAGGTGGATGGCCAGGATTACCACTTTGTTGTCTCCCGAGAACAGATGGAGAAGGATATTCAGGACAACAAGTTCATAGAGGCCGGGCAGTTCAACGACAATCTCTATGGGACCAGCATTCAGTCGGTGCGGGCGGTCGCAGAGAGGGTGAGTGTCTGTGGCACCCCCAGGGATGTTCTTGCAGTGTCCTTCTTCTCCCCGTGTCCATAATGAAAGGCAGTGACTGCATCCCTATGCAGCCCATATGGCTGCTTTGCTCCACCTCACTGCTTTGTCTCCTTCAGCCCAGCTCCACTCAAACAGCTGCACTGGGGCACCAGCTCTGTGTTCAGGAGTCCGTGGCTGCTCTTGGTGGAGCAGTAGTGTTTCATGCATAGGGGAGCACTGATGGTTTGGGAATAAGTGTCAAGGGAAAAATAGAGTCCCTTAGCGTTGCTGCGGTCCTGCCATAAGCAGACAGGAATGTAAGAGCTGTGGGAGTTGCCCGGTGTCTCAGGAGCAGAGTTGCACCTCGGTGGCTCCTCTCTTTTGTAAGCATGTCCCTATGAGCAAGCTGTTCTCTGCCCAGAGCAGACTGTGTGGGTAGGTCTGATCCCAGTCGTTTCCTTTTCAGGGGAAACACTGCATCCTGGATGTATCTGGCAATGCTATCAAGAGGTTGCAACAAGCACAACTTTATCCCATTGCCATTTTCATCAAACCAAAATCCATCGAAGCTCTCATGTAAGTGCAGCAATGTGTTCTGGGGCGGGTGGTGCTGGCGAGTTGGGGCTTTGTACTTCTGCTGCCTCTGTGCTTTAGAAAGCAGCAGATGTTGCTGGTGATGCTGAACGTTCCCTGTTCACTGGAGCTGGATCCATTGCTGTGTTTCTGGTCTCACAGTGGGTCTAATGCTGTGGGTGCATCCCATCTCCATGGATTGTTCTGGTTTAAAACCTTTATTTGCACCGAAGAGGATTTTCTGTGGCAGTAGAGTAATGCTCCCAGATGTGTCTGATGGGTCTTGCTTTGCTGGGCCCTGAGGCAGCCAGGAAAGCTGCTGAGAGCACACAGTGCTGGAATGGCTGGAGGTGTTTGCTGCAGCCCATCCTGCTGCTCGTGGCCTTGGGGGAGAACCCGAGTGCACGTCTTCCAAGCATCAACAGTATCATCCGTGGGGAAGTTCTGTAGTTCAAGCTGGACTTTGAGGTCAGAAGAGACACTGCTGGCACCAGGGGGACTGGAAAAACCCTTTCTCAGGCCAGCAGCCCTAGAACTGCTCGTTTTAGCTTCGTATGAACATGAGGCAGCCCAGCAAGGAGAGTGGTGACGGGATGTGGGAAAGCAGGGGGATTTCTGTAGCGGTCCTGCAAACTCACAGGGCTGCCCGGACTGTTCCACGTTATGGTGCAGCAGAGGGATGGTGACATGGGCTATTTTTTCCTTTTTGTTCACTGCTGAGTTTCTGTTTCTCACTCGTGGCAGGGAGATGAACCGGAGACAGACATACGAGCAGGCCAACAAGGTCTTTGACAAAGCCATGAAACTCGAGCAAGAATTTGGAGAGTATTTTACAGGTGAGCATCCCCAGTACTTTTGTGTCGGATGGATTATCTTCCTGCAGTTGGCAGCTGTGACCTCTACCAGCACCGCCTCACTTTGTAGGGCCATGAGAAAACGTCCAGCTCCATCAGAACAAAAAGAGACGGCGCTCTGCCAGCACGGCCGTACAAAGGGCCCGTTCAGAGATCACTGGGTAACCAGGTCTAGAAGAAGGGCAGAAGTTGTCAGGCAGGATTTTCCAAGGTTGTGAAAGCCTATCGCTGACTTCAATAATAGCAATAAAAATAAAGGCACAACAGGTAGGGGGAAGCACAAGATAGATTCGTAGATAACTCTCCAAGAGTGAGAATAGAGTCGTGTTTAAAGAGGAAAGATAAAGGTGAGGGACCCAAATGATGGAGGCTGCCCTGAGTTATTACAAAACAGCTTCCAACAAGGACTGGAAGCTTGGCTGGCTTCCTGAGTCCGTGTTGAAGAGCAGTCGAGGGCTGCCCAGCAATTTGTGCTCACAGGGATGGGCTCATGACAGAGGCATCCTTGTGCGTTGAGGAACTAACGTTTGTGGTGTGATTAATGCTGGAAAATCACGGGCAGACAAAGAGGCAGAGCAACTCGTCTTCCATCTTTGCCCCCTTTGTGGTGATTGTGTCCTCCAAAGCCGAGGAATGGCAATCCTGCTAAACACTGCATTACTCACCTAACAGCTACTATAAAAAAAGAATCTCAGGCAGAACATTTAACAAATACAGTTCGCAGCTGAGAAGATGTATCGGTACAAACAGCGTGAGAGCCTTCCCCAGAACTCTGCCTTGGGCAGCGCTTCCAGAGCTGCGGGCTGCTCCTCCAGGGAGAGCAAACACAAAGGAAATGTGCTCTGCAGTCCTGCCAAACCCTCAGCACGCCATCATTGCAGCCTCACGTGGCCAGCAGGCTTGAGGCTGACCTGGGGAAGGAATGCTCTTGGCTGAGACACAGCCCGGTTGAAAGGAGTCTGAAATGGGCAGGTGGATGCTGTAGGAAATGCTGTGCCAGGAGCTTACAGTGAGGCACTGGAGCATGGTGCTGGCTTGGCTATAGGCTGAGGGACCAGAAAGCTGTGGTCCATCTCCTGATGTAGGAGACACGCAGAAGCCTTTTGTGTTGTGTCTGTGCTAAGCAGCAAGGCGCTGGGAAAGCACTGCTGCAGGAGCAGCAGTCAGGTGTTGGCTTTTTCCAGCATGGCAGTGCTGTCATGAAGCATAGAAGTAACAACCAGGAGTGCACAGCAGGGGAGCAGATCTGCGTGGGCGAATCCAGCACGTGGGGGTTTGCACTTGGCTAATGCTCGCAGTGCTCCATGCATCGCAGCAGAGCGGTGGGGAGGAGGGAGGCAGTGACCATGGAGCAGAGCTGGAAGTTCACGCCCTGCCCTGGGCCCACTGCCCGGAGCTCAGCAGCGCTGGGACACGGCTCACAAAGCTGATTAGCACCGTTGTGCAGAGCCTGGTTGGCACTTCACACGCGCCAGCAGCTCCGCCGGCGTGGGATCAGCGCAGCCCTCGCTAATCCCCTCGGACACACTGCGTTAACCCTCTGTGTCACCACGTGTCTGTTCCAGCTCCTCCAATACGAGCTCCACGTTTGCTGTTGGCTGCGTGTTGTCGGCCCCCTTTGCTGCAGAGGAGGCCTTTCCGTGGTCGTGGCTTTGCTCAAAGTGTTGCTTGTTCTCTTTCAGCCATCGTACAAGGAGACTCTCTCGAAGAGATATACAGCAAAATCAAACAGATCATCGAGGACCAATCCGGGCACTACATCTGGGTCCCGTCCCCAGAGAAGCTCTGAAGCTGTCCCCAACCTGGGGGGACCATCTCTGACGTCCCACCCCACCCGTGCCCTCTGCCCCAAGGGGGGGGGATGGTGCAAACGATTCCTGCCCCCTTTTTTAGATCGTCGCAGAATTGAGTTTTCTAGTCCTGTTTCTTTTGTTGGGATGAACTGCTCTCATTCATCACGTGACTGTTCCCACCATCCCTGCATGGACCTTCCCACTGCTCCATTAGAGACAGATGAGAACCCATCCAACAGTCGTTTTTTATTACTATTATTATTATTATTAACTAAACCAAGAATCCAGAAGGGAGGAGGCGGCTGAGGACTGACGTACGAAACAAGTGAAACAGCGGACTCTGAGAACACGAGCAGCGTTGGAGCTCCGGGGCATTTATCCCAGGTGTGACTGCCTAGCAGCTCTGAGCAGCGCGACAGAACGGCAGCAGAAGGCATTTTATTTATCTGTATATGTAATTTATATATAATATAGAGAAAGATATTATATATATATTATATATATATATATATATATATCCGCGTGGACTAGGAAACCTGAGGGGACCTCTTCAAAGGTACTGTGTTATTGCAAGGATCTTTCAGTTTCTTTGTCCCACCCTCTGGGCACAGGGAGTCCACTGGGGCAGAATTGATCCCGGCGGTACCACGAGCATCTCCTGCTGCCCTGCCAGCAGCCCCAGGTTGGGGAGCAGCACAGAGCTTCCCCCATCCCTTCCCCATCCCCCCCCCCCATAAAGGGCCCAGAGCTCTGGGCTGACCCAAGAGCCACAGACTGAGCAGGAGGCTGCGGAGGGAGAGAATGGATGATGCTACATATTAAATTGCACATTGTTTTACACGCCACCGTATGTGTTTGCATGAGAGGTTTCCTTTTGGTTCTATTTTTTTAAGCTGATGTTAAACCAAATCCACATTGTGTTGCAGTGTTGGTTTTTTTGTTTCGTTTTGTTTTGTTTTCATTATTCCATTATTATTATTATTATTTTTTCCTCTTGTTAATAATGAACTGAACGGGTATAAAATCCAGTTTTTTTAACTTATTTTTTAAGCTGGCTTGTATTGTAAATAGAATCCGGATCCGAGGTGTTTAGTTAGGAAATACTCTACCAGCTTCATGAAACGATGTACTCACCGTCCTGTGTTGCTGTGCAAAACCTGGGATGTCAGGCTGGCCCTGGACCCCTGCTCAAAGGTGAATGATCCCTTCTGGTGTTGGCTGCTGCCACAAAGAGCCCCAGCTGTGCTCTGGGTGGTCACTCACAGGCATCCAGATGGGTAGGAATGGGGCAGCAGCTGAAAGCCTTCCTCTTTCCTCCTTCTTCCCTGGTGTCACACTCGCTGCTCCGCTCCCTGCACATGTGGTGGTGGCTGTGGGTCAGAGCTCCATCCTCGAGCAGTGAGGAAGTGAGCGCTCACCTCCTGGTTCTGCCCTCTTTCTGACATTGGGCTCCATGCCCTCTCTGTTTTTACCTTTGGGAACTGCTTTGGGTGCCTCTTGCTTGTGGTTTGGGGGGATGGAGTCGTGCACTGCATTATCCTGTGGGTTCCCAAATGAGGCAGCTGTTAGTGCTGGGAGCTGGCCTCGTGCAGACCAACATCCCTTCTGGAGGAAGCTTTGGCACTGGAGCAGAGCTCCATTGTGGGAATGGGGCTGTGTGAAGCTGTGGGGCAGCTCAGGCTGCATTTTCAGGTGCTGACAGCCAAGGTGGGAGAGTCATCTTCTTACAGACCGCAGTGTTCTCAGACACAGAGGCAGGCACCAGCAGGTAAGTCTGGGCCATCTTCCCTCCCCTTTCTGTATGAGGGTGAGCGAGTGCAGCAGTGCCAGTGCCCATCCCGGAGGTAATGGCTGTGGGGGGCACAGGACACAGTGTGCTGCATGAACACGAGCTGCTGCACAGGTGCTGAGACACTGCACTCATCCTGCACCACGCAGAGCCTGCAGGGACTGAGCAGCCTGCCGGGCCAGAAAGCAGTGCTGCAAGCAGACACTGCTGTGGACATGGTGGAGGGGTGGGAGGATTCTGCAGCTGACAGGTCCTGCCCTAAAGGAGTGAACTTTAATGCTGCCGTGCAGGGTCTGCTGTGGGTCCGTGGAGCAGCACAGTGCGTGACACACAATGCTTGTCACACAGCTCTTGTCTCAGCTGTTTTTCTAATAGCCTGTCTCTCCTCGAGCCCCATGGAGGAAAAAGCTGATGTACTCCATGGCATAGCTGACAGTACTGAATCGATCACAGCGCTCGCTGGTTACCGGTGTTTCTTCCAAGGAGACGTATATTTTTAATAAACAGAGAGTTGCAAAGAACTCTGCCTTTGAGCCCTTCTTGTGGAGTCTTTCCTTCTGTGCCAGCTCTGCTGTCTGAGCTCACTTAGCAATTGGTGACAGGCAGAAGCGCCGTAATGCGGTCACTGAGAGCAGCCTGGAACAGAGAAGAAGAAAGGAAGCAGTCTTCCTCAGGTGCAGCCCTAATGAGGTCACGGGGAAGCTCTGGTGTTGTTGCCTCACAGCTTGATGTGGGTTGGATGACACCATCGTTGTCTTTTGGGTCACAGGTTGAGTTGCATGGGGCTGGTTCTACAATTAGGGTTTATGTGCTGCTGTGTAATGGCTTCTGTGCTGGATGTAAAGGCAGCAAAGGGTGCACGTCTATCTATCTATATATGTGTGTATATATATATATATATATATATATACATATAGTCCCACTAACACAGCATCCTTTTTCAGCCTAACATGTTATTTATACATCAGATGACAAAAAAGAGAGTCGTAAAGACAACCAGAGTTCCTTCTTGTATTTTTAAACACAGAGAGCAGGAGTGTGTTTGCTGGCAGACAAGTGTGATTAATGGGTACGTCGTTAGCATTCCTGCCTGCATCTGGAATCCGCTGTGTCACTGAGTTCAGCCATCTGAAAGGTGAGAGGGCTTTTGGCTTCTTGAATCTTGAAGGATGGAGGATTTCTCCTCCCTGCCTTCCTCAGCAGGACTTGAGCATCTGCTGTAAGGGAGGTAAAGTCACTGTCACGTTAAAGAAGTCTCACTCTGTGAAGAATCCTTAGGTACTCCCTGTTCTTCTGTGCCTCTTCGTATCCCTTGCCTCCCAAATGAAGGGCATGGTGTCTGACTTGGATTTTTTTTAACACTAATTAGAACCGTTGCGCCGTTCGGGTCGGTCAGTGCAGCAGCTGCTAATGGTGGAAGCATGCAGGGGACGATGATGGGGTGACTCACAGTATGGGGTTGGAACCACGCTGGGCCGACTGTGATATTTCCTCCCTATTCTTAGTTCCAGAGCACGACTTGACAAAAGCTTCTGCCCAATCCTCTAATGAGCTTCAGTCTTCTTCCAATTAACTTGATTTCTGTTTACTGTAATCACTTCAACTCTCCTGGGCTTGACCTGAGCACTAGTGGCCAACCCAGCTTCTCTTCTGCCTCTCCAGAGCACTGCAGCCTTTGCACTGGCAGATACTCAGATCCTATGGTGGGAGGTGCTCCCAGCACAGCCCCTGCGGGACGTTTCAAGACTGCATTTCCCATGCTAGTCCAGGCTGCTGCTGCTCCACAAACAGTTCAGAAGTTATCAGATTAGTAAGGGGGGAAAAAAGGGGAGGGGACACACACACACATAAGTAGTGGCTTGAGGCAGGAAGATTTGTGAACTGCTGCCCTGGAAGATCCATCTGTGTGCTCACAAGCTGGGAGGAACGCTGCACTTACAGAGCACACCCTATAGTTTCCATAGTCAGGTGCAAAGCAGGACCCACCGCCACAATGCCACCTTCTGGAGCCATCTGCTCACAGCTCAGGACAGGCACCCGGATCCCCCAAGCAGAAACCAAGCTGTGGCACAAAGCTGATAAAAGGAGAGGACATGAGGAGCAAACAGCACTGAGTTTATTCTTCCTTATGTCCCACAGTCATTCTAGAAGGATTAATGGGACTACAATGCAACACTCAGCCTAGTAAAATAACCACTGTGCAGACCAGCCTGCGTCTACACCAGCAAACTGAGTCTGCAACCAAGGGTGCTTGCACACAAACTACCTATTGGAAATGGTCACTGGGAATCCAGCTCATTAAGGTCTGACTCAACCCAGAGAGGCACTCTTGCCCTATTTAACAATTACAGTAACATTAAGGCTAGAATAAAATGCACAATGCAAAACATGAGCAGCAAAGAGGTAAGAAGTACTGTTAGTAGCAAGTCCACTCTACTTAAGTCTGTCGCATGAGAGAAAACAAACTGAGCTGTTAAAGAAATCAAACAGTTCTGGCTGTAGACATAAACACATTTAATGCTTGTTCTCTTCCAGTGGCTGTATGTAATTACCTGCCATACTTACTGGGCAGACATGAGCTGAGAGACACCATTAGAGGCGGCCTGGCAGGCACTGTGGAGATGCACCAACAGAAAGGAGCACCTTAACTGTATGGCATCCCTGGTGCCCATGTCAATGGGATGCAGTGTATGTCTCCAGCAGAACTCAGTGTGACTGTTGAGGCCTGGCTTTTTAGAGGTCTTTCTCTGACAGACAGCACATTGTCCTTAAAGAGCTGAAAACAGCTGCTGGTAGAGATCTAAATCTCAAGCAGCGAAACACTTCTCTCTAGTAAGCAAACGCGAGGGCCCAAAACGACAGCAGGCGCAGATCTTCAATTTCCTCTTACAGAAACAGCAGAAGAATCCATGTACAGCACACATGGCCAGTTATACATCACACAAATGTATACAGGGTCTATCACACGAAAGACAAAACCTTCCTTATTGGTTGTGCCTGATGCCTTCTTACTTCCCAAACTGAAAAGCAATCAGTGTGCATGTGCTATGAAACCCACCACACCTTCCAAAAAGGCACTGATCCCCTGAACCTGTGTTTTTATTCAAGCACCCTATCAGCTTTTTTGGTGGCTTTTTGTTTAACTCCTATAATAAATACACTTAGCTGCTGCTAGAACCCACAGAGCTTAGCACTCCTTCATTGGAGCACACTGCCCCTTTCTCCCATCCCAGTCAGTGTTATTTTCTTCCAAAGGACTGGGCACATCAGAAGATGCACATGCTCTGACCTTGTGCTCATATGCACTCACAGTGCAGCCAAGATTTATGCCCTGCAGGGGGACACCAAGATATAGCATGGATTGCAGTACAGAAGATAACACTCAGACCATTTATTTTCCAGCTTCTGAAGCTGCCGATTAAATAGCAATGGTTGCACAGGACTAAGATCTCTTAACCTCACTCCATCATCCCCACTCACGCTGACTTTCAGATAGATAGGATATATCACTTTAGGTGATCCAGCTGTAGTTAGATCCACCCATTTACCAGCCTGTGTTTTTATGTGGATTTGGGGGCACTTCATGCTGAGCTCTGACTGTTGCACTTTGCAGTCTATGACAAAAGCAGCACGCAGTAAAAGCTGTGGCTTTTTTTCTGTGAGCTGGATAGCACCTGCTCTTCTCTATTCTAAACTGTGATCCTGGCAAACAGCTCTGGATTCTTGTCCCCACTGAGATGGACTGAAAACTAAACCATCTGATAAATATTTATGCAGCAAGGCAGCTACGGCATCCCAAGGAGATGCCTGGACTTCAAATACTTTTATCATTCACAGTGCCACTTACCACTAAAATCAGGCATTTCAAATAACCTGCAACACAACAGCAGAACCATCTCAAGAGAAACTTATGTATTTATTTCTGCTACTTAGCTCTACAGGATGAAATTCTCCTAGAGGGAAACAATAACATTCAGTAAACACATCCGGAAAAATACATAACTTAATTGCCAACAAGAGGAAGATCCTGCTTGCTTTTCCACTACTCCTGTGCCCTGGCAGAGCTAACAGCCTCTTTCCTTCAGCAGGATGTTTCCAACTGCTGTCCTCCTTTCCTGCAGTTGTGGTTATCATTATTCTTCGTTTGGAAGAAAATCTTTTACTCTGTCCAGTTTATCCAGAACCTCACTATAAAGACCAATCATCTGGAGAACATAAGCACGATGGTTGTCTCAGTCAACAGGGATGTATAAAGGAATATCATTCAATAGGTAATACAAAGTAATGGTGGAGAACAGGAGTAGGGAAGTAGGTGGGAGACTGAAGCCAGGTTCTAAATCTAGAATCTTGGATTGATGCAAAGATTTTGGCACAGACTGAAATACAGGGCTCTAGCTTAAATCAGTGGCACCTCACAAAGGTGGATTTAGTTATACTGACATAAAGCACAGCTTCTGGCTGAGTTTTATATCAATTAATAAACCTGCTCTTATTGTATTAACCAATGTGCTTAAAATAACACTAAGGTTGCAACCAGCTCCTGATTGATTGTCTTGTATGTAAGAGAATAAACCATGACTACATACAGCAGCCAGGCAGTACTATGATGCAATCAAGACAGGAGTACCAGCCAATACACTGCAGAGAGAAGCTTACTTGATGTAAGAAGAAGCATTGCTGCTTTCTGCAGAGGCTCTAGCTGTGAAATTTCTCCCTTTAAACCACCAGCAATGGTTTCTTCACTCAGATCCATACCTTCACAACCAAACCTCACTTCCTCCCCTCCACAACTGACCACATTCAGCCCAGACACCCACTCCCATTCCTATTCCCATTTGCTTACACTTACATGGCCCTCATAGCTTTTCTTCAGGGATCCTAAATGATTGAGGAAACGCATTCCTAATCCACACCACTGCTCTGCTTCCTGATATTTACCAATGGTATACTGAAATATTCCTGTGTTCCAGGCTCTTGTCATCAACCAAAGGATCTCCATCTCTGGGTAACTACCCTGGAGTAGCAAACAGAATGGGAGAACAGTGATGCTTTTTTCTGTCCCCTACACAAGGGACAGTTCTTTCAGAGTTATCACATACTTCACTGAAACTAGGCCTTAAATATCAATAAAGAAGCCCTTACAAAATGAAGAAAAAATCATAGTGCAGTTATAAATATCCACAAACCATTTATACTGAGGTAACTTCAGTGCATCTTTTACTGAAGAAGTCTTGGCTGCTTCATATCTAACACTGTCTAATGTTTTACCTACTAATTATTCTCAATTTGATGGAAAAAAAAAAATGTTTTAAATGTGCTCAGAATCATTTCCCAATCCCTTGTTTTCCTCTTCAACTTACTGTGCTGCCAACTACACTCAGAGCATCTTCAAAGTAGCCCCACACCTCCTGCAGCACACAGGCATCCAAGTCCATCACTCCGGTTGGCAAAGAAAGATTAATCAAACTATGTAAGCATTTGCTGGGAATCAAAACAGAGTGAAAGAGGAAATATTAAATCCCACAAGCACAGAGCAAACTGCTACATTTTGGCACCAGCAGCACATTAACTTGTGCTGTTCTGATTGCCATCCTGATACCTCCACCTCTGTGCTTACTGCATTCATATCTGTACAGCAGAGCATACACGTTCCTAGCATCAGAGCTCACTCATACAAGCTGTGCAAAAAGAGACCCAATAGCAGCAGTACTTCTGTATTTTAATTGCTGGGCTTGTAGCATTTTCATGGGATGCGGTGCATGACAGCAAGGAAAAAGAGAAGACCCTTTCTCATTTCATCAACAAGAGCTTAGTGCTCAGCATCCTCAGAAAACCAGTAACAAACACACAGCTTCTGAAAGCAGGTCTTTCTTTCCCAGTGTGAAAAGAGAAAGAGAGAAGCAATGGCTGCCTCTGCCCACTGGTTGCAGCACAGAACTTAGTAAGAAGGAAAAAAAAACATCCACTATGAGATAGAACTGAGAGAGAAGGACACGCCAGGTTGTTTTTCAGTTTCTACAAGCTACGGCTGTTAGAGAGCTGGTTACCCAGCAGAATACATTGTGCATGTGCTACAGCATCTTACTGCTAACTTACACCTCATGGCTTTCTTCTTAGCCTTTAATTTGTCTTAATTTTCTAGTTCACTACTCCAGTGCTGCAGAAAAGCATTTGGAACAAACATTTCTATAACAAGAAACAGACAGAAACACTTTCTAGACCATTTTCCTACCTTGATAGATTCAGTTTTTGTAAATATGACTTTCAGAAAACATGCCTGGCAAATAGGTTGCAGTTAACACACCTGTCAGACGGTCACACTTCAGTGGTAAATTGGTTGGCCAGCAATTAGAGGAAGCTTAAACATAAGCTAAAACTCACTTTTTCCAGAAGGTTTTATTCCCTATCAAATTTTAAACCACGGGTTTGTGGCAAACTGATGTGATAACACTAACCTAAATTTCCCAGCATCAGTGGTAGTTTGCTTTCTGTAAAGGTTTAGTGCACTCTTCAGAGCTCTCTTACACAGTACAGGATACCGAGCTGGAGGTTCCATTGCTAATGCTATAAAATAAAATAAATGTTAAAAATGAATTAAATGGAGAAGAAGAAAGAAATGACTAGAGCTAGCATTTAGTCATGGTCAGCATTTGCTTGGTGCCTGGGCTGGTCACAAGCCAGTGCTTCTCTATTGTCTTCTTAGTTGTAAACTCATCAGTGAGGACTACAAGCAGAAGCACAGCAGATTATCCACTGCTGCTTACTTTCAGTGCAGTAACACCAAAATAGCAATGGGCTCTTCAGAAACAAGTATTGTTTTGATTGTCTCCTAGGGCATGAAAATCTAGACTGAAAAATTAGGCAGGAGTGGGATTTGAGTACAGTTTTTGCCCCACGTGTATCTCCTTAAGACAACAGAGATAAACAGGTGCTTACACAATTGTAGAGAATCCCTTCCAAAGTTTTGCCATGGCGGATCAACATTTTACACACCTCTTTTTGTTCTTATGCTATATTCTCAAGAAAGAATGACTAGAACTTTGTAATAAGGGTGTGGTATAGCATATAGAAGGATTATTTACAAATCAATTACAATAAGCTGAAAAAGCAAATCTAGCCAAAGTCCACATCCTAGAACATCTGTGCTGGAGTATGGAGCACCTAGGGCTGTTCTCTTGCTTTTGCCAGTTTGGAGCCTGTAAAAGTTTATCTGAACAGCATTTTCCAGACTCAGGAGCTATGCATATGTCTCAGGTTCTAGGAATTAAAGGACATCACAGATTACTGGTTCATCATCCATGTAATGCAATGACATTTCAAAGTGTAGATCTCCTATTACAGCTGAGATCCTAAGGGTCTTTGTTTCGGGACACAATATTAAGCTCATTTTCTGCATGCCATACCATACACAATAATCCTGGTCACCTCAAGTGTACAGGAAAGAGTGACATAAGCTGTTTCTCATGACTTGAAGAACTATGCAAGTCCAAATGCAGCCCTTACATGCAATGATTTCTAGCGTCTTGATCTCGTGTGGTTGCTCCCATACTGACTCCATGAAGTTATTGAGTGTAGGATCATTGAGCTTGGATCTTGCTTCAAATTCATAGAGCAGCAACAAAGTGTCTGTTGGGTCTTTAGAAAAATCTCCTATAGGAAAGATAGATTTCTCTGTATGTAATGATTCATTTTCTTAAAGCTAAATTGTGTGTAAGGTAAATATTTTACTTCCAACAGGCAGGAAAACCATTAACATCCTCCTATTTAACAGCAGAGGAAGTGGAACTCAGAAGTAGTTGTGGACAGAATCCTCAGATGCCAAATGCACAACCCCACACTTCAAACCCCCTCCCCAGAATCTGGCTTGTCTGCAACTGGCTAAATGCATGCAACCTGGACAAAAGTAATAGCTACTAGGAAAGCCAATGCCATGGACGGGCGAAACAGATAACAGAATATCACTGCCTCAAAAGCTTATGAAAGAAGTTACCATCAGCTTTCAATTCTTCTAGAGGACTCGTCCCCTTTCTGGTAAGAAAGCCCTCAGGAAAGAGAGTGGGAGAACAGCAAAACCACTAAGGTATAAACCCAATATAAATGCCTTCACCATCACAAAGACCTTGACTTTTACATCTACAAGACATTCTCAGCTTCATCCAGAGCAACACGCTTGTCCACACACTGGCTAAAGTCTGGAGAACTAGAGAAGGAAGAGCCAGGATACCATTCCACAAACCTCTACAATAAAAACTCCCAGGATTTTAAGGATGGAGATAAAAAGAACTCCAAATCCAGTCAATATAATGAAACTTCAGTTCAGAAACAGTAAAGTCTGGGGAGAAGGGAAAGCAGCAAGTAATTTTTTTTTGGACAAAACTTAAATACTAATGTATCTTACAATTGAAACTCAGCAATTTCTGAAGCCTACCAGTGAAAAGAAACCAGACCACAGGTTAGACAAAGAATGCCTAGTAGAGTTTTTCTACTGATGCATTACCAAAAAGAGGAAGCACGTAGCCTCTAAGCTAACAGTCACACAGCATGCCAGCTATCATGAAAGCCCTCCAGTCTCCTGTGATCAGTCTGATCTACATCGACATGGAATTGTCAAGGAACAAAGATGGGTTCTGACACTTGAGAATATGGCAGTTGGTCTTTCTGTATTCTCTAATGCCTTTCAAGGGAAGAGTCGGTAAAACTATTAAAGCCACGTCTTACTGCAGACTCTAGTGTAAGACTGGAGCCAAGAAAATCATGCAAATCTGGTACCAGTCAAATCTAGAGCAAAAAGCTTCAAGTTTCCTAACAGTGAAGATAGAAAAGTCAACTCAGTTCACTCTAAAAGATCATTCTCCACTTCACAGCTCCTGTACCACAAAAAGCCAGCAATGACATACAAAAAAAGCCATAGTTGGCACTGTAAATTCTCATGTTATATTGCTACATATGTTTCAACGCTCCTCAGCAATGACAGTAATTCCACACGCCCCGTATTTTCAATGAATACAGTGACTAAGTGTGCCAAACAGACACATTTTCCAGCTTACCCGTTAATTTCAGAACTTTCCATATCTCTTTGCATGCCTGGAGATGCTGGAGAGCCTGATTCCAAAACTCCACCTAATTTACAAAAAGTTCAGAAGATCTTTTTGTTATAGTTTTACAGGATCGGCTCCTGGGGGGCTTTGTTTTCTTTCCTTTATAATTACCTTCACTACTTAGGCAAAGCCTCTTAGCACTGAAGGTTCTGTTACTTCAAAAAGGACCACGTGTGTCCCCAAGGGACATAATCTATTTTCTCTCTTGAACATGCAATAGTCTTACTGAGACTAACAAAACACTGAATCCCACAAAACCAATTCCTTCACATCACAGAAAGGAACACACCCTTAGAAAGGATGTATGGGGAAAAAAAACCATTAAAAAGGTGAACTTTCTCCTATTCATATAACCATACTGGTAACCACTTTCAGCAGTGGCATAATCCTACAGATGCAGTAACTACTCAGCAGCAGATTCCTCACATAACAAACAAAGCATATTGAAGGTCCTTTAACAAAAGGTACTGTCTCGTCTCTTTGCTGATAAAAACCTGTTCAAATCTGTTTAAGTCAATAGAATTACTTACAGAAATCCAGTATTTTCAATTCACTGGATGTACCGATTCTACTTAATTATGGAAGGTTCCCATGCTTACACTTTCAATATCCCATTCTGTGTAAAACAACTAAGGCTTCAAAATCAAAAGTAAGAAAAAATAGTGAACGTTCACATCATGGATATATATCGAATGATATATATGATATGTATCAAGTGAGGCAACAGAACAACAGCCTACCTGCTCAGAAGGTGATACTTCTTGTCTCCCCAGCTCCAGATCAATTGCAGCTGCCATTAACAAGCATGTCTTCTGAGCAATTAGAACAGCTTTGTCAGAAGGACAAAACTGGGACAACTGAAACCAAAAATAGGAACAGGTAATGGGAATTGTGCCTATATAAGGCAATTTGCATACTGAACAGAAGATTGTCAAGTGTCTTCTGTGACTTTTTCAGCACAAAGGGTACAGCAGTGTAGGAGTTAAAAAAAAACATACACAAAAAGGACAATGTTGGCAGAAGTTCTGCATGGAGATTTGGACTCCAATACCTCTCTGCATAAAATGCTTCTCTATTCATGATCCAGTTCCCATACATGAGAACAAAGGTACCCTAGGAAGATCTTACTGAAGTCTACATTTCATGCCATATTTGCAAAGAACAGATTGTAAAGTGTAACAATGTTTAAATTTTATATTACAAGGCCATTTTTTCCTGACAGAAATGCTCCATTCTCAGAGCAGCCAAGGGCTTCTCCAAGGAGACACCTTACACGTGGATGTAACTTCAAACAGAACTAGACTGATGACAGTATTAGCAAGAGTACATACCTTGAAAGACAGTACAAAAAAATCCCTCATCTTTTCAGGGCAGTCCTTGAACTGTACAGCTAAGTTCCAAGCTAAAAAGACAAGAATCTGAATAAAAATACTGACCGGTATTCCCAGGACAAGTAATTAAACAGAACCACAATCTCACCATTCACTACCGATGGCAGCACATTCATCTTTCTAATGCTGATTTAATCTTCATAACAACATGCATACTCAGTATTTGTTGCTATTTTTTTTTATTGCAGTACTTTTTTTCCTACACTAAAGAAAATCACTGACAGTTTCTACTTGCGTGATCTTGCATTTGACTTCAGTAACATAATCTTAGTAGCTAAGCAGGAGAAAATATATGAGCCCTGCACAGCTGTATCACGAGCACATACAGCTCCTGTGGTAAAGAGCAGTATTAACTACCCCATGAGTCACACAGACCTCATGCAAGTATTTGTTTGAGTGAAAATATGAGCTATATCAAGGTGTTTCAGAAGACAAAAAATGCAACAGATCATTTAAAGCAGAGACTGCCAAAGGCGACTCCTTTCATAATACTGCATCTTCAAACACTTCCTCCTTCCTTAAGATCAGGCTAAGTGGAAGTGGAGGTGGTTCAGTTTAGATCTTAAGAGTGCAGCTTACCAGCTTTTCTAAACCAGTGGGCTTCTGAAGTCCTTACATCTCTTGTCAAATTCTCTTCTTTGAAAGGCTCAGCAAGTCTCTGGTGAGCTGCAGAAAACGTGTTGTTTAGGTGACAGGCTACATTTTATAAGCAGAATACAAACATTTCCAAGCCTAATAACTACATTACAAATACCATTTTCCCAAAGCTCCCATGTAATCCCTGATGGAGGGTTATTCTCACAACTTAAATCTAATATGATTGACCCCCAAAGCTTAGAAAAAAACATCAGAATGGCTAGTATAGGAAAAGTTCTGTATCTCATTAACTTTCTTTTCCAATATAGGAGGAAAGCAGTAGAAAAGATTAATGACATAAGCATTTATGTTGATAGGAAAGTCTTCTTTAAAACTCCTTCATGTATGCCAAAGCAAACAAGACAATTCTTTTCAATGAATGGCGCAGCTTAAAAGTAGCAGCCGATTTTGACAAGTCTGTCCTCATCTTTCAGCATTTTGCTAATACTGCTTGAAGTTTTCTAAGCCTTCCAGGGCAAAAATAAAACCAACCTTAAATACCCCCAAAAACAGCTAAAACAGTAAACACCATCACTGGTGTTTAACTAATGCCAACAGAAAGATGCGCTGCTAATTAGCAGTACAAAACCAGACTTCTTCCTTTTGTGGTAGCTCTGCTACTGAAGACACCAGCTTCGTTCCTCCCAGTTCATTCAGAGAAGGGACAGACACCTGATCCCACTCAGGCTGTGACGTTTACCCAAATATCTGTTGCTTGCATGCGTGGCCTTATGAAGAACTGATCCCTCTTTCCTTATCACAACTACTTAGAAGAGCCTCTGGTCTGAGAGAGGCTGGCAAGCACAGTCTCTGCTAGGAACAGCACTCTACAAGCTTCCCATAGCAAAAACCTTTAGGATTGAGATCCAACTGCACAGCACTGCTGAATCACCAGTTTTAATTTGAGAAGCTGAGAACCTGGACTGAAATAAGGAGTCAGTATGGACCTACTCATATCATAAAACATAGGGAGGAACTACAGGAAATATAAACACAGCAAAAACATACCTAAGGTCAAATAAGTCAGCACTGACTTGATGTCTTCATCTCTAAAACAGAGGAAAAATCAAGTTTTAGATAACATTTGGTTAATTTTCTTACAATAGAACACATTATTGATGCAGGAAGACAACAGCTCCTTAATAACTGATATGATCACTGTTCTGACAAATATCAGGCATAATAGGAAATTTCTAGCATTTGCAGATGCAACAGGAGCGCAGAGGGCCTGCAAAAGGTTTTAGTGACCCACAGCAGTGAAGGTCATTGTAGAAGTGTAGATTTCCTCAGTCACTAGGCTGCTGTTAGGAGCTACAGGTTACTCTTTGAATCTCACTGACATCCCATTTTCTTGCCAGCCAAAATCCAGCAGTACAGTTCTCATTCCATGCTATCACACTATATGCATTATGGCCAGCCTTCAGCAAGGGAGATCTCACTCTCAAGTTCTCACTCAGAACTTCTATAAGATATCTCAACCTTGTGTCAAAGTTAAAAAGAATGCTTAGCTCATATTCCCATTAAACAATGATTGGACATCTTAGTGATGAAACTGGAATGCAAAAAGCAAGTATTTAAGGGAAAGGTTTAACAAGCAGATGCCTCTGTGTGACATCATTAGTTCACGGTGGGAAGTCACCTGGGTGGACTTTTAACTAGCAAAAAATTCATCTCTCGATTACTCCATAAGAAAAAAAGCATACGTTACACTACTTGTATGGTTTATCTACCATAAGAATACATTTTTACACATGTACTCACCTTTTCTCTTCTTTTTCTACTTTTGACAATGTAAGACGAACCAAACATCTGAATATGAGAAAGAACAACTGTGAAGAAACAAGATACTTTTTTTTTCCACCAGTGTCCTTTGCCCTCAGCTTTCAGAAAGGATCCCTCTTTCTTCTTTATGCCATCAGTCCCCATAGCTCACAAAAGAACGTGGTGTCAAGCTGAGAAGAATATTATTGCCTGGAAAAGACTTGAAATCTACACAAGCACTACGAGTCTGGGCCTGAGGTACATCCCCAGCACCACAAGCACGGCTAACTAAGCTTTCATCTGCTCTCCACCTCCCTCAACAAAATCATTTCCGTTGGAAAGAGAAACCAGAGTTCTCTTTCCTTGTAAATATCTCAAACCCTCACTTTAAAGCGGCAAATACTTGTCGGCAGTCTTGTGAATGCTCAGCCAGGTGCTCCAAAGCTCTGATGGCCACAACTTGTTGATCATTCTGGAAAAAAATTAAAGCACAGTCTGTATGAAAATGTACTTGCTCAGTTCCTGCAAAACAAAACAATGGATAAAAAAAATAAAAGGAGCAAAAGATCTACACAGAATTTCTCTCAGAGCTGAAAGAAAACCACAAGGAGGGATACCATTCCACATGCAAGGAGCCTAATGCAATACAGGATCAGTACAATTTGGTAAGGACTTTGTGCCTTAGAACGCTCTACACCCCTCCAAAGCACCCAAAAGCCTCTCCTGCTAATGCCACTATCACCAGCCAGTTCAGGTGCTGTTGTCACTGATCAGTGATTTCTTTATTGAGGCAAACAGAGGGACAAACGTTTTTTCAGTCCTTCATCATTCCCTTATGTAATTTTGCACAAAGGTTCCTCTAGCGCTGCAAAGATAAACCCCAGGGGTAGGAAGAAATGTAACATCTTGCTGAAGGGAATCTTACAGAAATACGCTACGGCATTTCTAGAAACTAACATTTACAATTCAGAATCACTTCTTCTCTAAAGAAGTCAGTACATGTCAAAATAACAGTTTGTTCATATATGAAGTCAGTTTCCACTTTGCTTTACACAACACATCTCAAAACATATAGTGAGACTTTGGTTACACAAGCATTAAATACTTCAAAGTGCATGGAATAGAAACACTAAAAGTAGGCCAGGTTACAGAGGTTACAGCTGTCCTACTTGTAGAATAAGGCAAAATAAGGACAGTGTTATCTGTTCTACCTCTAAAGCGATGTGGGCAGCCAAACTCAGGAGGTTTGTGCTCGTACTTTCGTCCACTATCAGCTTGTCTTCATGTTGAGGTAACTTTTCTGCTAGCTTCCCCATTTCAATAATTGCTTCCACAGCTGGAATATACATAGAGAAAAATCAATCATTGGGGTCTTTGTTTGGTTGGGGTTTTTTTTCATGGAAGCAACAGGAAGGTGTAAAGTTCCACTGTTTTAATAAGACAACTTATCAAAGGCTGTCATTTTATTTTTTTATAGGTAAAAGCAAGACAAGAAAACCTGACCATACCAGCAGCTCTCCACAACTACGCATTTCTTCCCAGAGGGGCAAAAAAGGCATTTTAAGCTCCTCATCTAAGGAAACAAGGATGCCACACAAACGAAACTGCATCTCACATATGCTTAATTTTGCTCTGCTAAACGTCTTTTTGTCACAGAAGACTTTCTTTAATACATTGTCTGGGCAGGCTTCCAAGCTCCCACATCTTGGTTCATGTTAAGGCTGCTGCTGCTTTTATGCTCCTACTGTGCTGTGGTTCCCACTCTGTATTATATGAGCAAATTAGGCTGTCAGTTAAAAGACGTATAGAGAATAATTAATCGGCACAGAACTAATTGAAGAACAAGATCTGCATGTTACTCTGTATTCTAGTTAAGTATATAGACTATATTTCTCAATTCTGATTATTTGAGCTGGGATTCTCATTAAAATATGAAACGGCAGAAGAAAGAGTTTACAGACATATGTCATTCTGTAAGTCATCCCAGTCAGCTCATGTATTTTCTGGTAACTTCAGGCTCTGCTTGACCAGAGAAATTAAGAGTTGTGATAATGGTTCAGCTAAAGTTCATCTAGCTCTGTAGCACTTTTCCAGCTGTACATACTTATAAAAGAACATTAGAAATAGCAAGTCTACATTGATTCTCATCCTGGGATGCTGCTCTCGTTTTGCCCACAAGATTAGAGAATTCCTAGCCAAAGACTCCACCTAGACAATATTCCAGGCGTGAAAACAGACTCCACACGTTACATGCCATGTATAAAAAAACATCCCCCTCTGACAGCTCAAAATCTACAGCCTGATGATTTCAGTGATTTATAGACCCTTCTCCTGTCTTCTCCCTATTGTGTCTTTCCCAGAACTAACAGTCCACGTCTGCTGAGTATTATCTACAGCTCTCAACACTTCTGATCATGGTAGTGGACCCTTTTGTCTTTCAAGTTCTACCTTTATCAGTATCATTCTCCATCACTGCAATCTTATAGACACTGAATTGAGTAAAGATGCTGTTTGGATCACACCTTTCTGCTTCTTTAACTGCCTCTTTAGCCTATACACAGGAAAGACAGGAATTCAGTGCAGTGTTGCAATAGAAGAGAGCTTAAAATTGTAATGGTTTCATTACAGATGTTTATACAATTACTGTACAAGTTTGCTCTGGCAACAATCCCCCCTCCCCAGAAAAAAAAGCAATCAAAGCAGAAGATAACACCAAGGGCAGACAATGACTAAAGAAAGCAATTCCTCAATTAGAGCCACGGAATTAGAAAGCAGGAGAAGCCCTGAGAATGCTGAAAGAGTAAACTTGTACGTTAAGTCCAAAAGATCTAGCTACAAGCATGAGAGCAATGGAATTAAATAAATATACCTTGTCAATTTGTTTCAGATGAAGGTAGCAAGAAGCCATATTTCTCTGCAACTTAGCCAGATTCTGATCTATCTGCCCAGGTGTATAGAAGCTGACAGAATAGTTGTACCAGTTAAGAGCTTCAGAATAGCTTTTTGCCTAGGAAATTAAAAAATAAAAGGAGGAGGCATGATTAATTGGCCTGTTTGCATAAATTAAACAAAACCATCATGGGAAATGAAAGATTCAGATAGTCAAGAACATTCTAGTGTAGTCTTTTTTCCCCGAAGAGTGATTAAAGATCCCAGAGCACAGGCATATGAGTTAGGAGAGCAGATATTTTACCTATTCCTGCTCTTCCACTACAGACATCTCAGTGTAAGGAATATTTTAAGGTTTTTGCACTCTTCCCAGGGCACAGTCAGAATGGTGGGCTGCACAGTTTCTGTGGCTGATCCATTCTGGAATTAACTGTTCCAATTTACAAACCTGGAGAGGAGCCTACCTGTAGCCTGATGTTTTAATGGAAAAGAGCATCCATTGGGATGAAAGTAAAAGTAGTTCCAAATGGAACAGGGATTTTACTAACAGCTTACCCTCTATACAAAGCCAGACATATCAAAGAAGACAGAGAAATAAGATCTTAATTTTCATTCATACAAACAACAACACCACACAGTTCCAAACCTCATAATGTTTGGCAGCTGTGTCCCACAAGATGATGTGCAGTCGGTTCAAGGTTTCAGGCAACAGCTGTTTCCCAGTATAGTGACCTGAAAAGATACTGCAAATCATCACTTTACAAGAACTTTAAGAACCACAGTGAGAGAACTACCTATGAGCTATCTATGTTTAAAGAAACAAAAACAGAGCAATAGCTTCATCCAGGACCCAGTGCTCCATATCCTGCTTCTGGAAAGAAAAAGCAGCAAGCAAGATAATAACTGTTGCATCCTTTAATAATGACAGTGTGGCTTTTACACATAGCTAAACACTACATAAAGCACAGTCTAATTTCAAGCAGATATCACAGTCAAAAAGCACTACTGTGCTACAGGTGCAAAGGACCTGAAAAAGAACCTGTAATTCAGCTGCTCAAACAAGGACATGCAATCTGTTTTAATATTAGCTTACAAAAATACATTGTGCTGGATGGGCAAAGCATTAACATCACACAGAATTTCTAGCAAATGTTTATGTTCCCACATAGACCAAATCTCACACAGCCTACACTAAGAAGGAGGAACTGTTTTAGCAAGAAAATTTAGCCTTAAGCTGTATCATGACTGTCATTCATCATGGAAGTTGAGAGTTGCAATGCAAAAGAAACAGAAGGGAAGGTAAACGCAAACAAGAAGATGAGAATATATTAAAAAACAACAAAATCAGAATACAAGGTTAGCCAAATAAATGTAGCTTTCAGTAAGTGGCAGCAAAACAGGGATACAGACCTATAATAATTTCTTCAACCTTTTGCTTAGCAAGCAGCTCCCTCTTATTCTGCAACAAGAACTCGATGTAGAGCAGGGTGACTTTTCCAAAGTCAGGTGAAGCTTCAAATCGTTCAGCAACAGATTTCAGAAAATCAAAGCCAACTGATTCCCTGTTCAACATTGACAAGAATTTTAAGAGGCTGCACACAAAAAGCTGTTAATTTTCCATTCTAGAGATAAACGTTCACACCATTCAGTATGTTTCTCATTGGTATTACTGGCACACAACCACACTGACAGAGTGAATCAAGGTACGAATGCACTGCAGTTCATCTATTCTGTAGTTACTTCCCATTAGCAAATGCTTGTTCTACAGTATTCACAAGACAACTTACATCTTACAGTCACAAAAATTACTACAGGATAGAAGTGCATACGTAGGTCATCATGATGGAGCAGTCAAGGCTGAAATTTCACGCCTCTGTCTTGCAGTCTGTTCATCCTCATACTGTTATTCAACGGGATTCCAAAATCTTTAGTTCTCAGTGTTGTTTAGTTTACAGGGAAGAAAAATATAATTTCAGATCTATGGCAAATACTAAAACTACAGGGAGATGATCCTGATCAATCCAAAGTAAGGCTACAGAATTGCAAATTGCCACTAGACACTGTTTCTCACCCTGTTCTGCTGTTGTGCTAATATGTATCACATTGCCACTGCACAGATAGGCTGCCTCTCAAAACGGTTTCCCCTGCCTCTGCCAGTTTGTTTAAAATAAAGTGTCACTATATAATAGAAGATCGTTGCTCATAGAAGAGCAGTTACACAGCCCAAATATTGTGTTTGCTGCACTTAGTGGTGCTTTCATACCTTCCATGCTCCAGCAGCAGTTTGGCAGTATTCAAACAAAAGTCTAAAGACATCTCATGGTGCTGGAATTCTGTAACAGCTAGACAGAACACAATGCTGTTGAGATTATTCAACCAGCTTAAGACACATGACTGCTCAATGCACGGTCTTACAAATTCTTTGGGGGCGGAGGGAGGGAAAGAAAGAACACGGCGGTTCTAAAACCAAGCAAGAATAAGATGTCAGCTGTGCTTTGACTTTCCTTTCTCTGTCTCACTATTAATGCAACAGTACAAAAATGTGACAGAATGACAGCCCCGGTATTCTAGCCCCGCAGTTCCTCTGCTAACATTGGCTGTTATGGCCAAAATGCCAAATCAGAATTGTGACATTTAGCACACGAAAACTCCTCTAGATTGCACAAGAAGGGGATGTTGGTTTTGTTCTTTTCAATCCATTTACTCGGGCTGTCCAGTTGGGTATGGAATAGCATCCCCTTTCCATGGCACCTATACAGAACGGCCATACCTGAGCTGATGTCTTCATCTGATGCTCCACTTTTAAGGAGAATTTTAACTTTCAGGAAGAACCCTGCTGGATGCAAATTCTCCTGCATAGGGAAAAACAATCCATGACTTGGATAGTCTACTGTTTGTAGAAATTTAGGGCAGAGCAACAATGGGAACAAATAGAAATAATGAAGGCTTTATACTACAGCTTTCATTAAAACACTGTATATATCAAACTTTAGAATAAAAAATTTCTTCTAGTTTCCATATATTACCAAAACATATACTATCAAAATACTCCTCCATTTCAGAAAGTTTTCTGAAGGTAAATATAGAACACAAGCTGCTTAGGTGTAGCAGTAGTGCATCACAGGAGTGGTTTGAACGCACTGCTCCTTACCTCACCAGCATCCTCATCATCCGTGTCTGAAAGCTTTACCACTATGTTGAAAACTGAATGTGAGCTTTCACTTCAAATAGGATTTTATACTTTCAGTTTCTTTTGTATGAATCAAATAACAGAAGTTTAGAACGGCCAACCAAAAACAAACTGAATGGGTTTGAATTTAAGTTTCTTCAGTAAACTGAAGACACAGAGGAATAAAATAAATCCAGCTCCTCACATGGCAAATGGAATTTCTATAAGAGCATAAGACCTCAGTGCAGTAGCTGCTTAAAGATATATGAACTTTCTCCAGCTACCATTCTTTTCTCAAGTTCCAGAAGAAAAAGTCAAGCTGATAAGATGAAATAGTTAAAATAATTGCTTAAAATAAGGCTGTTGTTTGCACAGAACTCCCTTTGCTACTTGCTCAAGCATTTGTAAAGGTAGTAAGATGGGGACTCAAAACATAGTATGGGGATATCCACTGTAACCCAAAGTCAGACACAGCTTTCATGCCATTTAGTAACATCATTATCAGAGGATCTCACTGTTAATAGCACCGCAGGGCAGCAACACTGCTCTGCATCTACATACTGAGCTGCATTTCTCTAGAAAGGTATAAATATCAGAACATATTTAGCAGCATGAAAAGCAAAGCAAAAACACCTCAGTACTTAAGTCAGCTGATTTCAACACCAGTTGTCTATACCATGTTAGTAGATGTTAATAATGCTTGAGTTTCAGTTTTTGCACATCATAAATAGAAGAGAACAGCACTACCTCGTTTGCCAAGTTTATAGCCTTCAGTGCCTTGTCAAGATACAGACTGCAATCCCATTCAAAATAGGCTGTCGCTAACAATCGCAGCACTTTCGCCTGGAAAATAAAACAAATAAAAAGTTTAAATCTAATCTACACAGTGGGAAGAACAGAACATACATACAGACACAAAAGTCTTCAGTTTTAAGGCCATGAGAAACAAAGCTGTCTCTGTGAAAAGAATCTTTGTCTGACAGCAGACAGATGAAGTGACTGCTCAGCTCTGAAGCCTGAGCAGCAGTGCTGTGTGTAGTCCTGATGGGACACAACCAGATAGCTCAGAGAGAAAAGTAACGAGGAAATTCAGAGATGTGGGGAAAAAAAGAATGAAAGAAGAAATTAAAAGAACAAGAGCTACAAACTTTAAAGAAAAAAAGACATGCAAGAGAATGGCCTTCAAACATATCTCAGGAATGACACAGATGTAGGCAATGATGATTTGTAAGAATGGGGAGGAAGGAAGAAACGATGGCCTCTCAGAGCCTATCTGAGTCTTATTTTCAACAGTATAAACTCTGCGAAATAGTAGATTCAAACGTGATTAAGGGCACTTAACAGTGACTCAGCTCTCACACCAATGCTCATAGCAAGGGGATTTGCAGCTTCATGGTGGATGGGACTATAAAAGAGGCCAGAGAATCACTGGTCAGATTTGGCACAGTAGAAATAGCTGTTCTGGAGTTATGTTAACAAAACCCTCCCATTTGCAAACAGCATTTTCTCTATTTCTTACCTGCATTTCTTTCGCAATACAATACTTCACATCCATCTTCCCAATGTCATAACTCTGGCTACCAACAACAAGGGAAAGTTAGAATTACATGTGATGACAGGGATAAATGCAGCCAGTATTTTGATACATGCAACATTCCTATCCTTCCCCACCTCTGAAGCACTCAGAAACCTCATAAATCACACAAACTAGTCTCAGTGCTCCGCAAGAAAACCGATTCTTTTCTTCTGAATCCTCATTTTAAAAACTGTACTCAATCACTTCCTTCAACCTATTGCACCACATTCTCTAATATCTTCTATTTCAATGGGTTCTATCACTTTTAGCTAAGGGTGTTTTGAGGAGGTAACTGCTCTCACCCTCACCTGACAGATATTACAGTTATACATAGAAGGTATGTATGACCCAGTCTCAAGATCACAGCAAATCAGTAGCACAAAAATAGGACCTGGAGGTCATAATTCCTCAGTCATTTCCTGAAGGTTGAATGACAGCACAAAGGACCACCCAGGGAAAACACACTGGTAATTCCATGAGAGATTCAATGTGGAACGATGCAAATTAAGCACCGTTAAAAACAGAACAGACTGTTCCCTAATCTAACACACTATCTTGTCCCACTAGATGGAGCTAAATCTCTATATCCAGATAAATATCTGCTCTTGCTAAAGCCTTATTTCCTCCCCAAATTTTGTTATTAGGACTCAGTATTTAATTTTCCACTGGAACAAAACAAAATATAATATAATCTCTGAAGCACCAGCTGTAATTAACTCCAAGCATTTCTAAAAGTACTCTTTGATTGCATATGCGATCTTGAATTAGATGTGTTGGCATTTGTTTCCCTCCTGTGTATATAAAACAAAAAGAACAAGAAGAAATAAAAGCAATTCTCCTGATCTTGGTATGAGGATACTTCTCCTGACAGCCTCAAGTTTTCTTCCTTAGCAATAACACAGTACCTATTGGATGCAGCCCAAACCATCTCTAACTACTCATCCCTCACCTTGATGTTTGTGTCTTTCATCAGTCAAGGCTTTGCTGTCAGTGAAGCGACTTTCCTTACTGACAAACTCAAATATTCCTTAAAAATAAAACTATTTGAAACAGAAAAACTCTTCCACATTTTTCTGAAATTTTCCAGTTCCATCACTATTGTGTGTAAGTGGCCTCTTCATAAAAGTGATCTATTTGGAAGGAGCTTTAAGGAGAACCACCCGTGGGTACCAACTTCCACATGGAAAGGCTTTCATTTTAACGACATGAAAATCAATGTGGAAAACAGGCATAAAGGCAAGATAGTACAACAGGTGCTAAGTATTTACTCAGCCAGTATGGTTCAGTTAAAATCCTGCGTTCCCTTATTCCCAATCATCCTTCTGCTTTCCCTCGCTCCCTCCTCTCCTCCACATAGATTTTTACATGACAAAAGCAGGATGTTACTTTGGTTGCCTTGTCACTTTACCTGAGCCAAAAGGAACTCTGTTCATACTTCTTACAGTCATAGGTTTCCACTCCAAAGTTATAGCAGAGGATTGCCAGGTAACGGGTCTGCAACAGAAGGCTGCTGCTTCTATGATGCTCTCACACAAACATCACCAGATCTATGGCTCTCAATCTCACGGTCTTTATAACGCTTCTTACTTTAAAAACGTATCTACAACGATCACTTCTGACCTTGTTTGATAGGGTAATATTGAACATGACTAAAATCATATTGTTCTATGGGAAAGTGATGTTAGCCAATTTAGGATATGCAAATCAGAATTCTTCAAATGCATGAAGCTGAATGGTTCCACAAGAAGCCAAGCTGAAAGCTCTAGAACTGAGCAAAGCATACAGAAATAAAACTGAGAGGAAAGAATGGAATGTTACAACTTCCTTTTCAAAAATGACTAATGAGCTTTAATTTTGCATCGTTCAATGAATAGAACTCCACCTCCTGCATGACAGCCCTTTTTTCCAGCATGCACTTTTGCATTATAAAAGGATGATCCACACCACCAGATCGAGGAGAAATATGTATTGAATGCTTGGTTATTCACAGTACCGTTGCTTTTTGCTTTATCAGTCAGGCCTGACAGTATCTGTTCATAACAACTCGTCTTTCAGCAGAAATGATTTGCAACTGTCATGTTCGCAGCTGTCCAAAGAGGAGACAGAAAAGCATTTTCATGCTAGCAGACTGCTAATATTTGCATCCATTTTGCCTCCGTGGTAACTGTCTTTTCAAAGTACAAAACGTGCTCCTTGCAAGGGAATTCAAACCCTCAGCCAAGATTGAGAGCTGGAGAACAGCATCTTGCTTTAAACTGATTTATTTCTGACCTCATTGCAATCCAGAGACAAAAGCACAGATTCAGTGCGGGTGAAAAAAAAATCAAACGATCGCTCTCATAACTAAAACAGAGTGAACGACTGCATTTCAGGCATCGTGCATAACACAAAGCACTCCCATAAACCTGGCAGCTCTCTGAGCAGTGAGCATTCATTCCCATAGCTTTGCAGCTTCATTAACATGAAGATTAGTACTGAGGGTAGACTCGCATATCAAAAGCCTCGCAGCTCAGCTCATCGCTGGGCCCACCTGTTTCCAGACAAAAGTTCACCGGTAAAAGCAAAGAAGCAACACACAAGATGAAGAGGCACAGCTGTTTGAGCGTCATACTCTATCTAGAAATCCTTTTGCCTGTCTCGGTTATTTGCCTTCACACATTCTTTAGGAAGGTTTTATCAGTCTATTTCAAATGATAATCTATGAGCAAATGGAAAAACTCAAAACTGAATGAAAAAAGAAAACCATCACTTCTACACAAAACTTGCAGTTAAGAAAATCCCAAAGAAGTAAAATAATAATAATACAGAATAAATAAACAGTTCTCCAAATATTTCTCAAAATGTAATGTAGCATATGTCATTCTTTAATGTATGGAGAGGAAAACAGACTTTCAAACTTTGGCATGATAAAGAAGGTATGATTTCACTAACCTCTCTTGGCAACCTCACCAACATGTCCTTGCAGCGCTGCACGCATTGCATCGCTTTCTGAAAATCCCCCTGAGCAACTGCCTAGGAAAGCAGAGCATGCCAACAATCTGTAAGTTAACTACTTGCCTCTAAAATCTGTTACAAGACTGAGTCTCTAAAAAAAAAGACTTGGATTGTAGGCCTTTTTTTGCATTCAGTACAGCCAAGTTTGAGATCAGACATCTGTCCTTATGGTGCTACAATAATTCAGTACACTTTTACACACTGAAAGACATCCAGGAGGGCCCTGTAGCCCACAGGTAGTGTGAATAGGTCAGATCCGTGGCAATGATTCATACAGATGTCAGATAACAGCAAATCTTGGACAGCTTAACAAATCTTGCAACACCTTTCCAGTAATGTAAGGTCCTCTTTTGTCTCCATTATCAACTAGAAGTTAAATGAAAAATTTTGGCCACTGATTTGGTCTGTTTGGGGAAGCTCTTCATCGTTTTGAAGACAATGCTCCCCTTCTGGATTCTGAGATCAGCGCTGTTATCAGCAAATGGGAGCAGCTGAATTATCTCATATGTACACCCACATGTCCATAATACTCTGCAGTGTTGACAAAGTACTCAGAAACTTCAGTCAGGCAGCAAAAGTCAGGACAATGCTTCTCAAAACACAGAATTTCTGAATGATGTACTTTGAAATGATTTAATCTGCCTTACTGATCCCCTGGAAAACACTCAGCATATTTTGAAACCTCTCACGTTCAGCTAGACTTCTGTCTTTAAATTATCAAACATAATTCCTACCTCGTTGTACGATGACAGAGGTTGAGACTTTAAGGAGAATTTGAAATGTCACAGAACTCATTATTTCCAAATATTGCCTTTTTCTACCCATTCTCCCACTGTTTCAAGGCCTTTATATGTGAAAAGCAGCATGTATTGGGTCATGGAAGAGAGGGTATCCATGTACAGGAAGGTTTCTATCCAATGTCATTGATTATATTGCTCATAAGAGTCAAGAAACTTGTAAGGTAGAGGAAACTCTGGAGCTGTGGCTCACAAAATCTGCTTGTCAGACATGAACTACCACCAGCACCCTCATTTGCTTTTCAACCAGTTTAGTTGCAAATCCCAGCACAGTCTGACGAATCCTTTGAAATGACCAATTGTGCTGTGTACATGCTACACAAAAGCAGTTACAGGGACCCAGGCTCTAAGGCAGTTCTATCCCCCTCCTTAGGCAAGCACAGGTCACCTTTGGAACTGACACATGATTCAGAAAGGCAGCTGTTGCATAAACACCCAAATTACAGAGCAACAAATCTGAACGAGAAGATATAAACAAGGCAGCAGAAATGACTGTGATAAATTTGGCAAATTAAAACCCATTACATTATTGCAACACCGCATTCAAACATCACATCTGATACCTTACATCTAAGCAAAGGAAATATATCCTTCAGCAAGCCTGCAGTGCCATGCATTCATACACCTAATTAACAGGTCAGAGTTTCTCTCCATACCCCCCTAGGGATGTATAAAGAGAGCTGGGAGGAACACGTACCGATTCAGCCTGATAAGAGAGCACTTTGAAGAGGTCCTTCTCCACATCAGCTTTGCACACATGAATATCTGCTTCACCATCGCCCTCCTTACGTAATTTCGCATACAGTTTTTCTATGCTCTGGAAAACAAAGCTTAAGCATCACCCATGGAGGTCACAAATAGGTGTGTTTATAAAGAACTAGAATCAGAAAAGAACTTACATTTATAGCAATCTCTAGGAATCCATCAGCAAGATCAGCTTTGCCAATATCTATCCACCCTTTACCAGTTTTCATCGACATCTGAAGGAGAAAATGATTGGTGCTTTGTGCAAATCCAGTCACTTCCAGGACAGGCAGTGTTAGATCCCTTTTTACTGATATATATACAGTGTAGGAGAGAGATATTCCAGCTCTTCAATTTGTCACAAGTGTCTCTCACATCTGAATGCACTCTACTTGCAGCACGAGGCTTATGGTGCCCCACTATACAACACTGTAAGGTAATGTTTTAACACACGACAAAGATGCGGTGCTAACTGCACTGACTCAGCAAGGCATCCCTTTGATAACATGGGCCCACCTTCAGCATGTATCTTTAGAATTACAGGCATCTCTCACTCACTTTCCAAAGTAACTGCAATAGGTTTCCAAGGTTTCCCGCAGCCACCAGCTGTACGTCACTGCTCACCTGCCATCAGCCTTACCAAAATCTGCCTCCGAATGGTTCCCTCTGGAGGATCGCTGCCTTCGCAAAGGTACGCCAGCCTACAAGCAACAAATCTCACTGCAAGAAAGTAACGCGTACATTTCTAAGTTCCTTTTTGTTGCTGTTGTTGAGAAAGTTGGTTTAAAATTATGAGAGAGAAAACTTTTGGAAGCTTGAGAATTAGAATTTTAGTCAAGCTGCTTAAAATTGCTTCTCAGGCATCAAAAAGAAAAAAATCCATCCCAAGATACCAAGATATTCTCCTCAAAACGTCTATTAAATACTTTAGACAGAGTTTAAGTCAAAGACAGGGCATTCAAAAGACTTAATTACATTGCAGGTGCTCACAGTAACATGCCTGGAGCACCTCAAAACAGCCTTCAGCAAAGTAGGGAAATCAAGTTTAATAATCTTTACGTTTTCAAAGTAAAAAAGCACAAGTATCTTCTGGCCTTTTTTATGCACCGGGGATTGAAAACACACCACTTAATGTATTTAAAATAGCCTCTCCCTGGCCCTTCAGCTGTGCTATAAGATCTGAGAACATTATGTTCTACAACAATTATCACTTATTTTGTGTAAACTTACCCTTTTCCCTTCACCTGACATCACTTAACATGATGCAGATTATACTTAATTTTAACTGCTATCCCTTAAGACAAAAATGTAGGCCAGATACTGCAGTCCTGCAGCACCACATAAAGAACTAGTTGACACCATAGATCAAAAGCTCGCTTTGCTTTTCCCCAGCTCTAAGCAAACCCGCCAGCTGTAAGTAGATGGCTATGGATGGCTGTATATGGAAGGCTATAGATGCTAAGGTAGGGCAGTGAAAAAGCAAAAAGATTTCGACTCTTTCTGTACATAAATACAGGTAACATAGTTACATTAAAAAAAAACCACCTCACGTTTTAGAAATTGACAGTCAGAGATTTACATCAGTGTTATGCCCACACATTCACAATAGCATCACAAGGCAATGCAGAGTTTCCTTTTGAAACATCACCTCTTTATTGATGCACTAGCACAGAAAGAGGGAATGATGAGAATATCTACACTAATTCTGTGTCACAAAGAACATCACTGTTACACCACGGTGATCCTTCCCACACTGTTTGTGTAAGTCTAGCCACTCAGTTTTCTCTGTCTATACCCTATCTGCACACATCCAAACAACCTACAGCGCTACGTATAGACCTGTCAGCAGGGAGCTTTTCCTTTCCACACTGCAGCACACAAACACATTGAGAAAGGAAAAGAATGCATACATACATTTAGCTCTTTGCTCATCGCTGATGACAGAACCCGTGTGTTTGGTTACAGCCCAGTTCCAAAGGCTTATTGCACCCTCTTCAACCTGAGAGAGAGAATTCCATACCATTTAATGTTATCATACGTTTGGATTAAGCTGAAATTTACTCCTGAACAAGCTTCCATCTTTCATGTTTACCACAGCACAAAGTTTGGACTATTCTATTTTACAGATTGGGTACTTCAAGAGACTGGGAAGCAGTTGGCAGGGATCACACACGCTTTTCACAAGCACATTTCACAACGTATTCTCAGTCTTCTAAAAGACTATTTCCCATCTTCTGAACATTTGAGCGTCTCTGACAAAGGTAGGAAAGAACATGGCTGCAAATCAAAGGCTGACATGACCTGAAACTAAGAAGAGCTAATGAATCATAAGATCAATAGCAGCAAGCACATATATGCCATGTCATCCATCAGTGCCTTCAGCTCCGATCTGAAGTTACACAAAACAGCAAATCCTGTTTGAGAAGTGGTGGACTTCAGAAACATTCAAATATGTTCCTGAACAAATCCCATTAATCTGCCGTATTGCTGAAATAGCCTAACATATGTTTCTGTCAAGTCCTTTTCCAAGCCTAGCAAAACATGACCTGATTTACCCCATCCATCTGGGATGAAGTTTTCTCACAAGCATTCATACATACAAAATTTGTGCAACAGCACATCACCACATCCAAAACACAACTGATTCACTGGCAGCTTTCAGAACACATCACGTACATTTTAAGCAGATGTTGCAAAATTAGAAAGGACTGGAAAAGAGCTGTGAGAATTGTATCAGATTTGTGTATCAGATTTGAAAACACATCTATAGTACGACTTAAACCCGTATTCGTAGAATCATAAGAGGTGGAAGGGACCCTTCAAGGCCATCTGATTCAACTCCCGGCACTGACTGGGGACACCCACAGCTCCATCAGTGCTCAGAGCCCATCCAGCCTGACCTTGGGTGTCTGCAGGGATGGGGCACCCAACTGATCTCTGGACAACCTGTGTCAGTGGCTCACCACTCCTACTGTAAAAACCATCTCCCCTATATCCAATCTTAATCTCCCTTCTTTTAGTTTGAAACCATTTCCCTTAGTCCTACAACAGACCCTGCTACAGAGTCTTCCTTCTTACAGACCCCTTCCTTCTTACAGCCACTGCACATATACCTACAGGCTGCTCTCAGCCCTTTCAAGCCTTCCCTTCTCCAAGCTGCACAGCCCCAGCTCTCAGCCGGTCCTCACAGGAAGGTGTTCCAACCCCAGGATCATTTTCGTGGCCCTCCTCTGGACACACTCCAACAAGCCAGCAATATTAAGTAGTTTAATTGTTCTAAGTAGCTACACAGAAACTTCAGATGTTATCAGATAAAGAACAAAAGCTACTGACTAGAAACTCTCTGTTAAAAATTGATGCAGCTTTGCATAAAGGTAATAAACTCCGATAACCCAACCCAAAGGGCCGTGGATTTTCCATCAGTCACAGCCTCCAGAAGAGATGGAGTTTACTATGCGCTGTGACACAGCTCTACACCCAGCGTTGGGCTCGGAATGAACACACTGAGCTCTCTCATTAAACACAGCACTTTGCACTTCGCTCTGGCCATTCCGTCCAAAGATGGAAGCACAGAACTACTCTGCCGACAAGGCGGCAGGGCTGAGCGCCCCAGCCCCGTGGAAGGAGCGGCGGTGCGCAGCGTTCTACCTCCGCCGCGCTGCCGTCCGCCTCACTGAGGGCCCCCGCCGCCTGGAACAGCTCCTCGGTGAGGGCCGCGATGCGGGGCGGGGCCTCCTCCCTCAGCAGCTCACGGAGCAGCTCTGGAAGACAAACCGGGAAGGAAAAAGCGTCAGAGAGCGGCTACGCAGCCGCAGCCCCCGGGCGGGGATAGAGAGCGGCCGGTACCTCCCGCCGCGGCCATCCGCCCGCCCACCATGACCGACGCCGCCCCTCAGCGCCGCCCGCCCTGAGGAGACACCGGACCGCAGGGCGCATGCGCGCCGCCCGCCCTGAGGAGAGCGCCGGGACTGCGGAGCGCATGCGCCTCTCCCGCAGAGCGACGCCGCGCTGCACGCCGGGAGCAAAGCAGCGCGCGGTGATTGGCTGCTCGGCTCGATCGCCCCGCCTTTCCGCCCCGCGTGGCCAATCAGGCGGAGCGGCGGTTGGCCTGCCCGCTAGTCCGCTGTCGTGCGGGCGCCGCGCCGGTTGTGGAAGGATCCCGGGCTCGGGGCCCTGCTGGGCGCGGGCGAGATGTCGGGGCTGCTTCACACCACGCTGAGCGGGCTCAACAGCGACTCCTACTGCGAGATCAGCCGTTACCGAGACCAGCACTTCCGGGTGCGCGCGGGGCGGGGACAGCGGGGCCTGAGGCGGAGGGGCCTGTCTGGGTAGGGGGCTGCTGGCGGGGCGGGGCCGGGCTGCGAGGCGGGCGGGGTGTGAGCCCGTCCTGTGAGCCCGTCCTGTGCTCCGCTTTGCCCTCAGGGGAGCAAAAAGCTGCAGGAGAAGTTCCTGAAGATCTCCTCCACGCTGTACGTGGGCAACCTGTCCTTCTACACCACCGAAGAGCAGATCCAGGAGCTGTTCTCCAAGTGCGGCGATGTCAAGAGGATCGTCATGGGGCTGGACAAGATCAAGAAAACACCCTGCGGCTTCTGCTTCGTGGAGTATCCTTTCTGATCCCGATTTGCAGGCACGCTGCTGCCTGCATTCCCACCACCACCCAACCCACCCGCATTGCCATGGCTGAAAGTCGTGCATGGATGCTGAGCCCTTGTGTGGCCCAAGCTAAGGGCACGTGTTCACGTTCTCACCTTGGCTTCACACCTGCTGAACCAGCAGGGAGATCCATGGCGCTGTTCCCAAGCGCAAGGAATGCGCTCGTACACGTTGTGCTTGCAGAGCTCTCCTGTGAGGCCGGTGCTTCCTGTTCAAATTCAGTTGAGTTTAATGTGGTATAAAAAAAAAGCATCAGATTTCTTGCCCTTAGCAAGGCTTTAACGGTTTGCTTTATCTACTTGTGAAATAAGTGATCCGAAGCCATTTCTTGTCTGTACAGGTACCAACATTACAGTCAGAACCTGAGGAAGGAGTGGGAGCTATTTTCAGCTTGGATTTATACGAGTGCAGCTTTTTGATCCCATAGAAAAGAGCTGGAAAAGTAGAAAAGGCTGGAAGGCAGGAAAGGTTCTTCTGCTTCTTAAATACAATGGTTTGATGTTTTTATTTTAACCCTTCAGGCAGCAAAGTAGCACGTTTAGTTTTCCTTATAGCATGCTTTAGATATTACACGAGAGCAGATGCTGAACACGCAATGCGATTCATCAATGGCACACGGCTCGATGACCGCATTGTTCGAACAGACTGGGATGCAGGATTCAAGGAGGGACGGCAGTATGGAAGAGGAAAGACTGGTGGACAGGTAAAGGCAATACCAGCTCAGGCCTTGAATACAATCCCATTAGAGCAGTGTTGTTTTGCTTGTTTTGTCTCATACAGAACCAAGTGCAGACCCAGCAATGAATTTTAGGTGATTCTGTTAACTAGTGCTACCTTGGTATAAAGAGCTGAAAGCATAACTATGGCTACAGCTGGACAGGGCTCCACAACTCCTGACAGTACAAGCAGAATTTTCCCTGTTTCAGGCTAGCAGCTTTTAAATGATGTGGAATTTGAATGGAAAGGGAGCACAATTTCTAGATCAATCTCATGATCCATCAGTTTGCCCTGTGAGAAGCTAAATTTCCCTTACAGATTTTTGGAGGGTTGCGGAAGGGAGAAATGCTCTGGAGGCCAAACTTAGCAGTTCATAGAGTTGGAAGCTGGATGACAAAGCTGAATCAAAATATTTTGGGATCTTTGCTTCCCCTCTCAAATGATCTCAGACAGCAGATGTTTCTTCATCTGTCACTTGTACCATCTGTTTGGTGGATTGTTTGAAGAGATTTCAAATTGAGTCAAAGTAATTCTCACCTGAGCTTCATTGCTCAGCCTACTGAGCAAGGAAGTGGTGATGATTCTGAAGCCTAGCATGATGCTAATATCTGTGTTACTGCCTTGCTCCAGGTGCGAGATGAGTACCGGACAGACTACGATGTGGGAAGAGGAGGTTTTGGCAAGATTATACAGATGCAGAAGGCAAATCAACAGCCTGCAGTCTACTAATTGCCTCGTGGGTGCTAGCTCATAGAGGGCTCTGTTCTTCTTGAGCTAGCCGTGTTCTTGCGTTTTGGATTGGGGTAGGGAGTGAGATCCAAGTTCCAGCAAAAGGTGACCCTCCTTAGACTGTGGATATACATGTGTTCATTCCCCCTTTCTTCTGGATTAGAGAGGATGTTCTGTGCTGATACAGGGCAACAAGGGAAACAAGTGGACAACTCTGCAGGATTCTGGTAAGAAGAAATGCAGCATGTCACACGCACCTCATGCTAGGATGTACTCTGCATTACGGCTAGGTGGTTGGCTTCTTCCAAGCCATGATTGCAGCTGTGGTTGCTCTCAGATAGAACTTTGTGAACTGTGCCACTGTTGGAGCCCTCTTGGTGCCCGGGCACCTTGTTGGGATGCACGAAAGTTTCAAAGTTCTAATTTACAAGTTCACCTGCTTACAAAGCAGTTTCACTATCTGGATGAGAGGAGCTGAGCAAGGTCTCGCTGTCCACTTGGAGGTGCTTGCCTGTACATCTAGCCCTTGGGTTGGTCAGGGCCTGCAGAGCCTTTCTCTTTATGATGCCCCAGTGCTGCCTGCTTTTTCAGATCCTCACTGTTCGGCATGGTTTTCTTAAAAGTTTCTTTCAATTTTTTAAATAAACAGTGAGTCCTGTACCTGTTGCAGTCTGTGGCTCTATGACAAGAGCTGGGGGGAACATTTCCTGATAGTATTAAAGTTGCTGTCACTTGCAAACACAAAATGGAGGTCAGTCTAAAGGAGGGCACAAGTCTTGCTGTATTTCTGTTGGCTTCCCTCTTACAACTAGCTCTTCCTCTTCTGCTTTGCAATAGCTGATGGCTGATATCAGAGGGAAACTGCTTGTAAAGTGTACAGCTGCTCTGAATAAGAAGTCCTTATGTTTCATACCAACTGATTCCAGGAAAACTTGTGATCTTGTCAATTATTCCACAGTGTGAGACATACATGAAGCAATACAAAAGCGTAACGTGCATTTAAGAGAATAAGGAACCAGAAACTCCCCTGTGTTCATCATAGACTTTCTTCCCCATTTAAGAGAAGCATGGCTGATACTCTTTTACAGGGTCCAACAAGGGAAGAGAGAAGATTAAAACCCCCACTGATCTGTCCCCCAGAACCTCCCAGCCAGGGTTACCGGTTTCATTGGACAAATTAAATTCTGACTAATTTGGTTTAGTATGATGTAAATAATAGTAGCTGCTCCTTGTCCAGTAGTGTGTAATCATGATTTTTCATGCACTGTCTCATCCAAGATAATACACGCTGTTCTATTGCACACCCACGTGTAGACCAGGCATGTAATTTAAATGATTTTAACTCTCACGTTACAGCTGAGGAGGATGGGATGGTAGCATTCATACCTTGAAATGTCTCCTACTTGCTTGTTTTGCAAGTCAGGTTGCTGCATTCTGACAGCTGTCACAAGTCTGGAAGGAGCAACATGTTTAGACCTCACCTGACTGAAGGAATGACAGAGTTGACAAGCCTGTGATACGAGCTGCCCCTGAGATGCAGTGAAAAGGAGCAGGATGTTGAATTTGAAGGGAACAATCTAAGCAGTTGCCTGCCTAGCCTGGCTAAGGAGCATCACACGAGGTCCTCTGGGGGGATATGGATTACATAGAAAAATTGCTTGGGCAAACAGCTAGCAGAAGGGAAAATGGGAGAAAGGCAGGGAAATCTGCTGTGAAACTCTTTTGTTAGCTACAGAATCTCATATATGAGGTAGGGAAACAAGGCAAGCTCTCAGTTTGCTCCTGATACGGACTGTTGGTCACGTCATTCCTACGTGTGTGACAGAACATGTAGAAATCCGTTCAGTCGAGCACCTGCCTGGGCTGTTTGATGACTGTGGCAGGCATGTCTGTCCCTGCTCCTCAAGATACTACAGTTTCTTCTCTGCACAGGTCTGCATGTCCTGCTCGGTTCAGCCTGGAGGGAGAGTACCTCCCTCTTTCAGCAGGTCCCAGACCAGTGTTGGCAAGCTGCGCACAATTCCCCGTTAGGCATAACATTTGCCAAGAGATTTGTGCTGACATTTATTCAAATACACATATTTGCTTAAAAGAATCCATCTCAAATACTACAGCTGCAGTAAATGCCTTCCTTCTAAAGCCACCCCAGAGAATTAAAGAGAGATGAGAAGGTTTACAAGTAAGTAGGCGATCCCAGCTCTCAGCCTATGCTGCAGCATGTATGTACCTACATGGCACCACACTGCAGCAGTCAGAAGAGCCACCCTTGCCAGGGGTGTGATCAAAGACCAGGGCTGCCAACATGCTGGAGCAGCCCCTCCTGCCCTGGCTGTACTTGCTGGAGCACTGTGCCCAAAAACCTCAGTCTCCAGGGTTGCTTTTCAGGCATCTTTCATTAGGCACACAAAGGCACCGTTAGAAGAAAAAGTCCTTTGTCCTCACAGAACTGGGGCAGTGCCGAGCTGGCAGCACAGCCAACAAACCAAGACACCTGAAGTGACCCAGGAGAAATAGTGTAGTTGGGCAGCAAGCCTATGGCTGCCTCTCAGAACTGCTAGCAGTTAACCTGCTGCAGGCAGCAGCCACCAGACTCAGTGTCTCTTTCAGCAAACACTCTGATGCTGAGTTCACCAAAGGAGCTTACACGCTCTTCAGGCTTAGCTGAGTCTCTCCAGTGGATCCCATGTGCTTTGCTGAGACCCTATTACTCCAGGACACAATGAAGTTTAGCAGTGGAGCAGTTTCGGCAGGCAATGCTCCTCACACTCCTCAGCCTCGTGCTCTCTCACAAACTCCACACTCAGAGCCATCTGCACTGGGGAGGGGAGGAGGAAGGCTCCGATTCTCATTCGTTCTGGCAGCTTTTATAGTCCCCTTTGATCCAATAACAAATCTGAGCAAACTTGGGAGCAGTCAGGCGAACAGCAACGTTATAGTCCTGCTGCTCCCCCCCAACTTCCAGCCACTGATGCCCAGAGAAGATGCCAATCACCTTCCTCTCCCACTTGTGCCGCACGGGATCCCACACCTTGCCATACACCCCAGAGCCGGAAGCTCCAGGCCAGGCATCGCAGTGCTGGTAGATGAGGTGTGCCGTCTCATCCTCCACCCCACAGAAGCGGTATAGCAGCTCTCCTGGCCGGTCACTGTCAAACCCTGAGAAATGAATCCTCTTCCCAGCCATCTCCTCCGCTGCCGGAGCCACCGTCAGCTCCATGTGAGGGCGCCGGTGTGGTCTGTGCAGCTCCAAGAGGGCGTAATCATAGTCCATGCTGACTGAGTTGAGGCTCCGGATCCAACCCTTGGGCACCTGCGTGCGTCGCACATGAGCCCAGCGCATCACCGGCCTCCCCGTGCCATTGGCTGGCGTCAGGAAGCCCACCTTGATCTTCTTGGCGCCCTTCACATAATCTTGGCCATCGTGGACACAGTGGGCAGCCGTGAGGACGTGCTGCTCGGACACCAGCACCCCTGTGCACCCCGTGGAGATCTTAACTGTGGTGGAGAAGGGGTAGTCCATCAGGAAGTGGTTCCCGCTGATGGAAAACCGCCCATCCGTGCCATAAATCTGTCGCTTGCGCCGCATGCGCCTCCTCAGCCACCTCCTCTCCTTGCTGCCCTCACCGGGGCTCAGCTCCACTGTGGTGAGGGTGCGGGTGCCGTTGGCGTACAGCGTCTCATAAAAGAGGTACTCCTGGAAGTCCTGGGGGAGCAGGGCGGCCTCCCGCCGGACACACGCCTGGTCACAGCGCGTCGCCAACTCCAACACAGGCCGTGCCGAGAACCGCGCTCTGCCCAGCTGCAGAGTGGACCGGGGAACGAGGGTGGGAAGCGAAGCCCCAGCTGCAGTGCTGGGAAGGAAGGAAAGCAGGAGGATGGCAACCGCCTGGCAGCGAGTCATCTTTCCAGACCTGCAAAGGCAAAGCAAGGAGACCATTAAGCCTGCCCGATTAGAGCCAACCACCTGCTGCGGCTCAGGGCTCGGGGGGATTATCGCACGCACGTGGCCCCTCACCAGCTGCTGGGTCGTGCATGCTTAAGCTGCTGCCTGGAGCTGTGTGACTAACTAGAGATGATAGAAATCTACCCCAGCCTTTGATCTCCTGCAGCTCTTTTGGATGGCAATGCCCGGCGGTGCTGCAGGAGTATTGCAGGAATACGACGAGTGGATGAGTTTCCTCTGTCACGCCAGAAGTCCTGCTGCTCGGATGTGGATCCCCTAGATTCCAACAGGGCATTTCCCATCCAGCAGCTGCAGCACCCGGTGACCCGCGGGGAGGATGAGGAGGTGTGACAGTACCTGCTGCCTGCAGAGGGAGACGACAGCTCTGTCCCACTGTTCCTACAGGGGAGAGGAAGGTGCACGAGCTCCAGGGCTGCACCTGAGTTGAAGTATTTGGTGTCACAGTGCAGCGAGGACAAGGCAGCCTGTGTTAACTCCAAAGTGGATTGCTGCACCCCATCTGAAACTCAATCTGCCGTCCCTTCTCCATGTGCCGGGGCCACCCTGTGCCTATAGGGCAGGTTCTACATCCCCAGCTCCCTGCACGGCTCAGCTCTCTGCTCTCATCCTGCCCTCAGCATACTGTGATGGACACATCAGCCAGGGTGCAGGACGAGCCCTGTGTCCCCCAATGCAGCCGGGGTCTGCGTGGACACGTGGCAGCACTCCGGGTTATGAAAGTCGCAGGGGAGTGGGGGTGGAGCCATGCAGGGAGGCTGAGAGCCACAAGCTCTGCTCTCCACACCCTGACCCCTCGTGCTACAGCTGGGCTTCATCCTGGACTTCCCCATCCGCTGCCCCTCCAGGGCTCATCCAGCAGTGCTGTGCTCCAGGGAAGCCCCACGGGTGCCCCTGGCATTAAGGAGCCAAGGTCCATCCCTTCAACCCCTAAAGAGCGTCTGCCCAGCTCCCCTGCACGTGATGGAGCACCACATCCCAATAGAAGGATCTCATCCAGCGAGGCAGTGGTTAAAGCAGTGGGAGCGGCACAGCCATTTCCCTGGGGCCTTCAGCTTGCTCCGACTCCAGGGCCTCATCTCCGCCTCCCCAGCGATCTGATGGCTGGATAAGGAGGCAGAAGGCTGCTTCATGCTGCCCTGGGGCTGGAGCTGCATTGCCCACGTGGGTGAGTGTGGGCACCGCGCCACGCTCATGGGACTGCACAGGGACAAGGGGTGCAGTGCTGTGGCAGCCCCCTCTCCTCCCCACAGAGCCCTGGGGCTGAGCCATGGGGCCCTCCCTGCTGGCCGAGCGCTGACCCCGCTCAGCTGCCAGGAAACGAGAAGACTCGAAACCCACGTAAGATCCATCTGCCCTAAATTAGTTTATTTGTTTCACAAAATAATCTGTCAGGGCTGATTGAGACCAGGCCGGAATCTGGGAAATAGTCTTCTCCCAGGGATGCGGCCCAGTTCCTGGCTGTGCCTCCCCCGCAGGCCCAGTGGGAACCCCAGGGGCTATTTCTGAGGTCTTTACAGCAGCACTGGGACATGATGACACACTGCCATGTGGCAGAGGGCCCAGCCCGCTGCTGTCCCACACCCCAGTACCAGGAGCATGGGGCTGGGTGCCCCACGGCGCTGCTCCCCATCAGCAGAGAGACACAAGGACGGACTATTCCCAGCCCCCAGCTCAGGCTGTGGGACGCAGGCATTGAAGTGAGACGCAGCTGGACCAACAGAGCCGAGCAGTTAAAAAAACAACACAACAAAACAGCCAAACCGTTTAGACTTCAATAAGTATAAAAAATCAACACTGAAACTCCAATTGAACCAAGGCATATAAGGTTGGACACTCATGTCTACACTGCAGACATCATCACGAGCAGCTGAGTGTGATGCTCACACCAAGCGAATGAGTCCAGCAGCACAGGGCTCAGCACGGGCATGGGACTGTATTGGGGCTGTGGGTGCTGAGCCCTGTGCTGCTGCGGGGCACCGGGCAGTACCAGGCTGAGGTGCTTCCAACCTCAGTCATGACTGTGCTGACACAAATACAGCAGTTACCATCACATGGAGTGTCTCGTGGGCAGGAGAAGCAGGATGTGACAGCAGCTTTCACACTGGGAGGGCCGTATCGGTGTCATTGCCCCTCGTCGGGGTGGGAATGCAGGGAGCAGCCCCCGGGCCACCAGCATTCCCCCAGCCCGGGGTCTCCTCTCCACCACTGCTGCTCGGCGAGGGGAAAGGGCAGCGCACGGCCGAGTCTGGGCTCAGAACCCACGGGATGGCTGTGCTGAGCAGTGTGTTGTCCCGTACCAGCACTGCAATACTGACAGTCCTCCGAGCACGGATGTTGATTACAACCACCGCCTCTCTCAGATTGCAGCAGCCCCAGGGCTGAGCTCCATCCCGGGGTGTTGTAGAGGGTTTTCAGTCGTGGAACCTCGAAGCTCTTTTGCATTTTTCCCTTCCACGCTGTTCCGAATGCCGTAACCAAAGTAGATCATAAAACCTGCAAAAGTTCCTGCAATGAGACACATGGCAGGAAACGGCCTCCCCAGGCCACCAACAGACAGAAGCTGGAGAAACGAGATACCCGCAAGCTTCGGGGCACCACAGTCCCCTCTGGGTCACATACCCACAGCCATCCAGATGGCAAAGCGCACCCAGGTGCCGGTACTCAGCTGCACCATCAGCAGGATGTTAACAAAGATGCTGCAGAGTGGAAGGAGTGGGAGGAAAGGTACCTGCGAGGGACAAGAGGTGCCACCTTAGCCATGCCCAAGGGACCTGGCTACTCTAGAGAATGCTCTGCCACTTGGGTGCTTCCTCTCCAGGGGCACTGCCTTAGAGCCGTGTCTGGGCTCTGGACATTACTGGATGGAGGAAGCCCAGCAGCCAGCCCAGCAGATCCTGCACCAGCCTTGGGTGCAGAGCTTTTGGAGGCTGCACTCACCTTGAAGTTCAACCGTGCATTGCTCTGTGGCTGCCTCCAAATGATGATGGTGGGGATGAGCAGAGCCACGAGGAGCAGCACCAGGACCAAGATCCAGGCCACGTTGGCCTCCTTCAGCGCCTTCACCTTGAGGGTCAGCACCACGCAGATGACCGTTACCAGCACAGCTGCAAGAGAAGAGTCAATCACCACGATGCACTGCATGTGACTGCACTGCATGTGGCTGCACACACCTCCCTGCCACCCCATGGGCTGCTGAGCTGAGCCGTCCCCTCCTCCTGGTCACATACAGGTCCTCCAACACCCACCCCAAGGCCTCGGGGAAGCACTTTGCCAGGAGGAACTCACCAGCCTGGCAAGCAGAGGGAAGCCTGCGCTCAGCTGGGCTCAAACCCAGTTCTGGCACTTCCCCAGACCCTACTGGGCTGCCCTGCTCTGCCTGCACAATGAAACCATTGATGCATCAATCAAAGCTCCATAGGTCTGCAGGGACCAACACGCCCCAGCCCCTGGCACAGCAACAAGCCAGTGATGTGGCAGGACATGCAGGAGCCGCTGCCTCCCACTCACTCACCCATGACTGAGACACAGACGTAGACGATGCACCCTGAGAGCGCCGTGGGAGTGTCTGCAGATGGATTGAAGAGCGCCGTAAGGGACAGCGTCTCCTTCTGTTTAGTGCCCGTGGCAGCGATGTTTGGGTTCATGACAACTCTCTCCTCCTCATTCCCATTCAGCTCCAGCATCTCCACGGCCTTTGGGGAGTTCAGCTGCCCAGGCTGGTACCTGCACACAGCAGACCTGCTCAGTGTTGCACGAACTGCAGCACAGTACGAGGAAGTTCCAACCCCAGGGATACAATAGCACTCATCGTTCCCCTCCTGCTCCTTCAGTCCCATGCTGGAAAGCAGCAGTCCCACAGATGGCACAGCTGCCCAGGGAGTGCTGGGGTCACCATCCCTGGAGGTGTTCCAGAACTATGGAAATATGGCACTGAAGGATGTGGTGATGGGCCTGATGGAGTGGGTTGGGGTTGGACCTGGGGATCTTAATGCTCTTTTCCAACCTCAATGATTCTATGGTGTGCCCGGAGGCCCCAAGCAGCCTTCATTTCATGGCCTGAGCCGTGGCCACAGGCCCCACGCTGTCTACAAGGTGCGTCTGCCCAAGGGACCACGGTGAAGGGACACTTTGCATAAAAGGTGGCACCCACCGGAGGATGAGCACACACACAGCGACCAGGGAGTAAGCCAGCAGTGTGCCGATCGACATCAGGTCCACCAGGTCTTTCAGGTCAAGCAGGAAGGCCAGCACCGCTGCAACGAGGATGGAAAGCATGAGCACAGCCCTGGGCTGCAGGGTGACTGAGTGCAAGATGGCCACCAGGAGCGTTACCCGCGAGCAGCCCTGAGGTGATGGTGGCTGAGAGAGGAGTCTTTGTGCGACTGTTGATTCTGGAGAGGAACTTGAAGAGCAGCCCATCCTCCGCCATGGCGTAGATCACACGCGGCATGGGAAACATGGAGCCCAGCAAGCTGCCATGGGGAGAAGCAGCTCAGGGCCGGCCAGAGGGCCAGCAGCCAGGGAGGACAGATGGAAGTCACACAGGACGAAGCCTGGGACAGGTATCCTCAGCCCTGTGCTGGGTGACACCACAAACAGGGTTCGGTCCTACCTGGTGGAGAGTGCGCAGAGCGAGCCGATGGCAACGGCATAGCGGGCGGGCTCCCAGCCCACTTCCTTGAAGGCCTCGGGCAGCGGGCTCTTCTTGTTTAGCATGAAGTAGGGCACCATCAGCGTGAGGGCCGCAGAGACCCCGAAATAGGCCACGAAGCAGATGAGGAGGGACACGATGATTCCAATGGGGATGGAGCGCTGCGGGTTCCTGGCTTCCTCCCCTGTGTAAAGGAAAGAAGCAGAGTCCGTCCCCATCTATACTTGTGGCTGTGTCCAGCCCCACACCCCAGCCTGCAGCTCCAGCTCCCAGTAAATCCAGCTCTCTGCATAAGCACTGGTGTGGTGATGCAGCAATGCACCCGCGGTGCCCTCTGCCCTGAGCTTTTGCTCCTCGCAGCACCGCGCTCCCCACCAGAGGCTCTGCAGCCAGCAGAGAAGGCTGCAGGGAGGCACAGAGGCCGTGCAGAACAGCCTGTACCAGCAACCTGCTGAGCAGAGTCCTGGGGGAAGGAGAGGAAATGAAGAGGGCTCCCTGCACGCCAGAGCAACTAAGTTCATGCAGAACCAACATTTTAAGAAAAAATCTAATATTGCTGGAAGCCAGGAAATAAGCAGAAGCAGCAGCAATTCCCAGCACTCGGCTCTGCAGCCGGAAGGCTCCCTGCAGCCCCGTTCTCAACACACCTCGCAGGGAGCCTTTGATATGGGCAGCTGAGGCCCTTTGTGCAGCCCAGCTGGGGACGGGCTGTTCCCACAGCAGCAGGGAGCACTGAGCCCCTCCCAGAGCAGCTCCAGCAGCTGCCCCGCTCTGGGCATTCTCTACCTGTGGTAGCGATGCAGTCAAAACCCACGAAGGCATAGAAACACGTGGCAGCTCCCATCAGGATCCCTTCCAGCTTAAAGGGGACAAACCCACCGGAGCCGAAGGCTTTTATTCTGGAATAAGGGAGGACAGCAATTGGGGCATTGACACACAACACAGTACCAGCCCTGTGCCACATACCGCTAGCCAGACTCCATCGAGGCACACTCGTCCTCACCTGTCCTCCTCTGTCTCGTGCGACTGCGTGAGGTTGATGTAATCCTCCACCGTGAGCTGCCAGTTCTTGATGTCTCCCTTGATGCAGCCAGCGATGAAGACGAAGGCCAACACCAGCAGGTTCACCGCCGTGAAGATTTTGTTCACCAGGGCGGACTCACTGACGCCGAAGGTCAGCAGTGCTGGGGACCGAGGGGTGAACAGGCTGCACCCACACTGCATCACCGCGGTGCCGCCGAGCCGCTCCGACACAACTCACCAGTGAGCAACGCGATCAGGATCAATGCAAAGAAATCCGGGCGCTCGGCCAGCACCCCCGGCAGGTGCAGTGCAGTCTTGTTCATGAAGAAGGTGGAGATTTGGTTGCTGATGATGTTGTCGAACGCCGCGCTCCAGGCTCGGGCCACACTGGCTGTGCCTGGTCAACAGCAAAGCTGCTTATCGGTCCGAGTCCTGCACGTGGCAGTGCAGAGACAAACCAGGGCAGGGCAGCACCATCCCCATCACACAGCCATATGGATCCCCAAAGCACCCAGCCTGCACACTACTCCCATGCCCCGCTACGGTGCCGCTCACTGGGACACATGCCGGCCCCACACTTCCCAGCCCCATTTGGCAGAGCCACGTACCTATCACATAGGACAGGATGAGGTTCCAGCCAGTGGTGAAAGCCCAGATCTCACCAACCGTGACGTAGCTGTAGAGGTAGGCAGAGCCGGTCTTGGGGACACGGGCTCCAAACTCCGCATAGCAGAGCCCGGCCAGTATCGATGACAGCGCGGCCACCAGGAAGCAGAGGACGATGGATGGACCGGCCGTATCCTTGGCCACTTCCCCGGTCAGCACGTACACGCCAGCACCCAGCGTGCTGCCCACCCCCAGGGCAATGAGGTCCAGCGTGGAGAGGCAGCGAGCAAAGCGTGTCTCCTCGGAGCTCAGATCCACCACGCGCCGGCGGATCAGCTTCTTCCCAAGGCTGCTCATTTTCCCCCCAAACATCTTGTCCTCTCGCTGCTCAGAAGCCCTGCAAGAGAAGTTGTTGTAGCAGCGTGAAACTCAGCGTCCCTCATGGAGCTGAAGCCACGCAGCAATGCCACTGCCACCCCCACGGGAGCAGCAGTCCCTTGGCTGACCCATCGGCATAGAGCCCCCATCACTGGGATGGAGACCAGCAGTGCAGGGCTGCACACCCACCTGCACAGCCCCTGCACCAGGAAAGCGAGCTGGAGGCAAACACAGCAAGTCCACGGCACGAAATGGGCTCCTTAAGCGAACGCTGTGTGGTCCCAGCCCTGAGGGTCTGGGCACATCCCAGAGCTTGCCCTGCTGTCTCTGAGCAACTCCCCACATCTGGCACACAGAGATCCCTCGGCCCAAACTTGACTGCTTGGCACAACCCTCCCAGTGAGGCGTGTGGGTGTGCGCAGAAGCAAATGGCAGGGAGACAAAGCGAGCTGGGCT